>NW_027473374.1:600000-931140 GCF_050947335.1 Megachile rotundata | reverse complement strand
GAGTAATTAGTATAGTAATTGTCGTTCTACCGACCATGGAAGCATAATATGGCTGATAATACAAGTTAGATTGATAATAATAAGAGTAATAAGTGTAGTAATTTTAGGTCCATCTATCATATAAGTATTATATGACTAATAATATGAGTTAGATTGATAATAATAATAGTGATAAGTATAGTAATTGTCGTTCTACCGATCATATAAGCATAATATGCCCAATAATATAAGTTAGATTGATAATAATAAGAGTAATAAGTATAGTCATTATCGTTCTATCGATCATAGAAGCATAATATGGCTAATAATATGAGTTGGATTGATAATAATAATAGTAATAAGTATGTCAATTGTCGTTCTACCGATCATATAAGCATAATATGGTCAATAAAATAAGTTAGAATGATCATAATAAGAGTAATTAGTATAGTAGTTGTCGTTCTACCGATTATATAAGCATAATATGCCCAATAATATAAGTTAGATTGATAATAGTAAGAGTAATAAGTATAGTAGTTGTCGTTCTACCGACCATGGAAGCATAATATGGCCGATAATATAAGTTAGATTGATAATAATAAGAGTAATAAGTGTAGTAATTTTAGGTCCATCTATCATATAAGTATTATATGACTAATAATATGAGTTAGATTGATAATAATAATAGTGATAAGTATAGTAATTGTCGTTCTACCGATCATATAAGCATAATATGCCCAATAATATAAGTTAGATTGATAATAATAAGAGTAATAAGTATAGTCATTATCGTTCTATCGATCATAGAAGCATAATATGGCTAATAATATGAGTTGGATTGATAATAATAAGAGTAATTAGTATAGTAATTGTCGTTCTACCGATTATATAAGCATAATATGCCCAATAATATAAGTTAGATTGATAATAATAAGAGTAATAAGTATAGTCGTTGTCGATCTATCGATCATAGAGGCATAATATGGCTAATAATATGAGTTAGATTGATAATAAGAAGAGTAATATGTATAGTAATTGTCGTTCTATCGATCATATCTGCATAATATGGTTAATAATATGAGTTGGATTGATAATAATAAGAGTAATTAGTATAGTAATTGTCGCTCAACCGATCATATAAGCACAATATGGCAAATAAAGTAAGTTAGATTGATAATAATAAGAGTAATAAGTATAGTCACTGTCGTTCTATCGACCATGGAAGCATAATATGGCTAATAATATGAGTTAGATTGATAATAATAAGAGCAATAAGTATAGTAATTGTCGTTCTACCGATCATATAAGCATAATATGCCCAATAATATAAGTTAGAGTGATAATAATAAGAGTAATAAGTATAGTCATTGTCGTTCTATCGATCATAGAAGCATAGTATGGTTAATAATATGAGTTGGATTGATAATAATAAAAGTATTACGTACTGTAATTGTCGTTCTATCGATCATATCTGCATAATATGGTTAATAATATGAGTTGGATTGATAATAATAATAGTAATAAGTATAGTAATTGTCGTTCTACCGATCATATAAGCATAATATGGCCAATAAAATAAGTTAGATTGATAATAATAAGAGTAATAAGTATAGTAATTGTCGTTCTATCGATCATAGATGCATAATATGGCTAATAATATGAGTTAGATCGATAGTAATAAGAGTAATAGGTATAGTGATTGTCGTTCTATCGATCATATAAGCATAATATGGCTAATAATATGAGTAAGATTGATAATAAGAAGAGTAATAAGTATAGTAATTGTGGTTCTATCGATCATATCTGCATAATATGGTTAATAATATGAGTTGGATTAATAATATTAAGAGTAATTAGTATAGTAATTGTCGTTCTACCGACCATGGAAGCATAATATGGCTGATAATATAAGTTAGATTGATAATAATAAGAGTAATAAGTGTAGTAATTTTAGGTCCATCTATCATATAAGTATTATATGACTAATAATATGAGTTAGATTGATAATAATAATAGTGATAAGTGTAGTAATTGTCGTTCTACCGATCATATAAGCATAATATGCCCAATAATATAAGTTAGATTGATAATAATAAGAGTAATAAGTGTAGTCATTATCGTTCTATCGATCATAGAAGCATAATATGGCTAATAATATGAGTTGGATTGATAATAATAATAGTAATAAGTATATCAATTGTCGTTCTACCGATCATATAAGCATAATATGGTCAATAAAATAAGTTAGAATGATCATAATAAGAGTAATTAGTATAGTAGTTGTCGTTCTCCCGATTATATAAGCATAATATGCCCAATAATATAAGTTAGATTGATAATAGTAAGAGTAATAAGTATAGTCATTGTCGATCTATCGATCATAGAAGCATAATATGGCTAATAATATGAGTTAGATTGATAATAAGAAGAGTAATAAGTATAGTAATTGTCGTTCTATCGATCATATCTGCATAATATGGTTAATAATATTAGTTGGATTGATACTAATAAGAGTAATTAGTATAGTAATTGTCGTTCTACCGACCATGGAAGCATAATATGGCTGATAATATAAGTTAGATTGATAATAATAAGAGTAATAAGTATGGTCATTGTCGATCTATCGATCATAGAAGCATAATATGGCTAATAATATGAGTTAGATTGATAATACGAAGAGTAATTAGTATAGTAATTGTCGTTCTACCGATTATATAAGCATAATATGCCCAATAATATAAGTTAGATTGATAATAATAAGAGTAATAAGTGTAGTAATTTTAGGTCCATCTATCATATAAGTATTATATGACTAATAATATGAGTTAGATTGATAATAATAATAGTGATAAGTATAGTAATTGTCGTTCTACCGATCATATAAGCATAATATGGCCAACAATATAAGTTAGATTGGTAATAATAAGAGTAATAATTATAGTCATTGTCGTTCTATCGACCATAGAAGCATAATATGGCTAATAATATGAGTTAGATTGATAATAATAAGAGTAATAAGTATAGTAATTGTCGTTCTATCGATCATATCTGCATAATATGGTTAATAATATGAGTTGGATTGATAATAATAAGAGTAATTGGTATAGTAATTGTCGTTCTACCGATCATATAAGCATAATATGGCCAACAATATGAGTTGGATTGATAATAATAAGAGTAGTAAGTATGGTCATTGTCGATCTATCGATCATAGAAGCATAATATGGCTAATAATATGAGTTAGATTGATAATAAGAAGAGTAATTAGTATAGTAATTGTCATTCTACCGATTATATAAGCATAATATGCCCAATAATATAAGTTAGATTGATAATAATAAGAGTAATAAGTAAAGTAATTTTAGGTCCATCTATCATATAAGTATAATATGGCTAATAATATGAGTTAGATTGATAATAGTAATAGTGATAAGTATAGTAATTGTCGTTCTACCGATCATATAAGCATAATATGCCCAATAATATAAGTTAGATTGATAATAATAAGAGTAATAAGTATAGTCATTGTCGATCTATCGATCATAGAGGCATAATATGGCTAATAATATGAGTTAGATTGATAATAAGAAGAGTAATATGTATAGTAATTGTCGTTCTATCGATCATATCTGCATAATATGGTTAATAATATGAGTTGGATTGATAATAATAAGAGTAATTAGTATAGTAATTGCCGTTCTACCGATCATATAAGCATAATATGGCCAATAATATAAGTTAGATTGATAATAATAGGAGTAATATGTATAGTAATTGTCGTTCTATCGATCAAATTTGCATAATATGGTTAATAATATGAGTTGGATTGATAATAATAAGAGTAATTAGTATAGTAATTGTCGTTCTACCGATCATATAAGCATAATATGGCCAACAATCTAAGTTAGAATGATAATAATAGGAGTAATAAGTATAAGAATTATCGTTCTATCGATCATAGGAGCATAATACGATTAATAATATAAATTAGATTGATAACAGTAAAAGTAGTATGTATAGTAATTATTGTTCTATCGATCGCAGAAGCATAATATGGTTAATAGTACAAGTTAGACTGATAATAATAAGGCTACTATGTATAATAATTATCGTCCTTTCGATCATAGAAGCATAATATGGCGAATAGCGTAAGTTAGGTTGATTACAATAAGTGTAATAAGTATAATAATTATCGTTCTATCGATCATAGAAGCATTTTATGGCTAATAATATAACTTAGATTGATCACAATAAGAGAAATTAGTATAGTAATTATCGGTCTATCGATCATAGAAGCATAATGTGGTTAATAATGTGAGTTATATTGATAATAGTAAGAGTAATAAGTCTAATAATTATCGTTCTATCGATCATAGGAGCATAATATGGCTAATAATAAAATTTAGATACATAATATCAAGAGTACTAAACCTAAGAATTATCGTTCTATCGATCACAGAAGCATAATATTGCTCATAATATGAGTTAGATTGATAAAAATGAGAGTAATATGTCTAATAATTATCGTTCTATCGATCGCAGAATCATAATATGGATATTAATATAAGTTAAATTGATCATAATGAGAGTAATATGTATAATAATACTCGTTCTATCGATCGTAGAAACACAATATGGCTAATAATATAAGATAGATTGATAATAATAAGAGTAGTAAGTATAGCAACTATCGTCATATTGATCATATTAGCGTAATATGGTTTATAATATATGTTAGATTGATAATAATAAACGTCATAGATATACTAATTATCGTTCTACCGATCATAGAAGCATAATATGGCCAACAATATTCGTTAGATTGATCACAATTAGAGAAATAAGTATAGTAATTATCGTTCTAACCATCAAAGGAGCATAATATGGCTAATAACGTAAGTTAGATGATCATAACAAGAGTAATAAGTATAGTAGTTATAGTTCTATCCATCATAGAAGCATAATGTGGTTTATAATGTGAGTTAGATTGATAATAATAAGAGTAGTAAATCTAATAATTATCGTTCTATCGATCACGGAAGCATAATACGGCTAATAATGTGTGTTACATTGATAATAATAAGAGTAATAAGTCTAATAATTATCGTTCTATCGATCATAGATGCATAATATGGTTAATAATATGAGTTGGATTGATAATAATAAGAGTAATTAGTATAGTAATTGTCGTTCTACCGATCATATAAGCATAATATGGCCAATAAAATAAGTTAGATTGATAATAATAAGAGTAATAAGTATAGTAATTGTCGTTCTATCGATCATAGATGCATAATATGGCTAATAATATGAGTTAGATCGATAGTAATAAGGGTAATAGGTATAGTGATTGTCGTTCCATCGATCATTGAAGCATAGTATGGTTAATAATATGAGTTGGATTGATAATAATAAAAGTAATAAGTATAGTAATTGTCGTTCTATCGATCATATCTGCATAATATGGTTAATAATATGAGTTGGATTGATAATAATAAGAGTAATAAGTCTAGTAATTGTCGTTCTATCGACCATGGACGCATAATATAGCTAATAATATAACGTAGGTTGATAATAATAATAGTAATAAGTATAGTAATTGTCGTTCTACCGATCATATAAGCATAATATGGCCAATAAAATAAGTTAGATTGATAATAATAAGAGTAATAAGTATAGTCATTGTCGTTCTATCGATCATAGAAGCATAATATGGCTAATAATATGAGTTGGATTGATAATAATAAGAGTAATTAGTATAGTAATTGTCGTTCTACCGATTATATAAGCATAATATGCCCAATAATATAAGTTAGATTGATAATAATAAGAGTAATAAGTATAGTCATTGTCGATCTATCGATCATAGAAGCATAATATGGCTAATAATATGAGTTAGATTGATAATAAGAAGAGTAATATGTATAGTAATTGTCGTTCTATCGATCATACCTGCATAATATGGTTAATAATATGAGTTGGATTGATAATAATAAGAGTAATAAGTATAGTAATTGTCGTTCTATCGACCATGGAAGCATAATATAGCTAATAATATAACTTAGGTTGAGAATAATAGTAGTAATAAGTATAGTAATTGTCGTTCTACCTATCTTTTAAGCATAATATGGCCAATAAAATAAGTTGGATTGATAATAATAGTAATAAGTATAGTCATTGTCGATTTATCGATCATAGAAGCATAATATGGCTAATAATATGAGTTAGATTGATAATAAGAAGAGTAATATGTATAGTAATTGTCGTTCTATCGATCATATCTGCATAATATGGTTAATAATATGAGTTGGACTGATAATAATAAGAGCAATAAGTATAGTAATTGTCGTTCTATCGACCATGGAAGCATAATATAGCTAATAATATAACTTAGGTTGATAATAATAGTAGTAATAAGTATAGTAATTGTCGTTCTACCTATCATATAAGCATAATATGGCCAATAAAATAAGTTGGATTGATAATAATAGTAATAAGTATAGTCATTGTCGTTCTATCGATCATAGAAGCATAATATGGCTAATAATATGAGTTGGATTGATAATAATAATAGTAATAAGTATATCAATTGTCGTTCTACCGATCATATAAGCATAATATGGTCAATAAAATAAGTTAGAATGATCATAATAAGAGTAATTAGTATAGTAGTTGTCGTTCTACCGATTATATAAGCATAATATGCCCAATAATATAAGTTAGATTGATAATAGTAAGAGTAATAAGTATAGTCATTGTCGATCTATCGATCATAGAAGCATAATATGGCTAATAATATAAGTTAGATTGATAATAAGAAGAGTAATAAGTATAGTAATTGTCGTTCTATCGATCATATCTGCATAATATGGTTAATAATATTAGTTGGATTGATACTAATAAGAGTAATTAGTATAGTAATTGTCGTTCTACCGACCATGGAAGCATAATATGGCTGATAATATAAGTTAGATTGATAATAATAAGAGTAATAAGTGTAGTAATTTTAGGTCCATCTATCATATAAGTATTATATGACTAATAATATGAGTTAGATTGATAATAATAATAGTGATAAGTATAGTAATTGTCGTTCTACCGATCATATAACCATAATATGGCCAACAATATAAGTTAGATTGGTAATAATAAGAGTAATAAGTATAGTAGTTGTCGTTCTACCGACCATGGAAGCATAATATGGCTGATAATATAAGTTAGATTGATAATAATAAGAGTAATAAGTATAGTAATTTTAGGTCCATCTATCATATAAGTATTATATGACTAATAATATGAGTTAGATTGATAATAATAATAGTGATAAGTATAGTAATTGTCGTTCTACCTATCATATAAGCATAATATGGCCAATAAAATAAGTTGGATTGATAATAATAGTAATAAGTATAGTCATTGTCGTTCTATCGATCATAGAAGCATAATATGGCTAATAATATGAGTTGGATTGATAATAATAATAGTAATAAGTATATCAATTGTCGTTCTACCGATCATATAAGCATAATATGGTCAATAAAATAAGTTAGAATGATCATAATAAGAGTAATTAGTATAGTAGTTGTCGTTCTACCGATTATATAAGCATAATATGCCCAATAATATAAGTTAGATTGATAATAGTAAGAGTAATGAGTATAGTCATTGTCGATCTATCGATCATAGAAGCATAATATGGCTAATAATATAAGTTAGATTGATAATAAGAAGAGTAATATGTATAGTAATTGTCGTTCTATCGATCATATCTGCATAATATGGTTAATAATATGAGTTGGATTGATAATAATAAGAGCAATAGGTATAGTAATTGTCGTTCTACCTATCATATAAGCATAATATGGCCAATAAAATAAGTTGGATTGATAATAATAGTAATAAGTATAGTCATTGTCGTTCTATCGATCACAGAAGCATAATATGGCTAATAATATGAGTTGGATTGATAATAATAAGAGCAATAGGTATAGTAATTGTCGTTCTACCTATCATATAAGCATACTATGGCCAATAAAATAAGTTGGATTGATAATAATAGTAATAAGTATAGTCATTGTCGATCTATCGATCATAGAAGCATAATATGGCTAATAATATAAGTTAGATTGATAATAAGAAGAGTAATAAGTATAGTAATTTTAGGTCCATCTATCATATAAGTATAATATGGCTAATAATATGAGTTAGATTGATAATAGTAATAGTGATAAGTATAGTAATTGTCGTTCTACCGATCATATAAGCATAATATGGCCAATAAAATAAGTTAGATTGATAATAATAAGAGAAATAAGTATAGTAATTGTCGTTCTATCGATCATAGATGCATAATATGGTTAATAATATGAGTTAGATCGATAGTAACAAGAGTAATAGGTATAGTGATTGTCGTTCTATCGATCATATAAGCATGATATGGCTAATAATATGAGTAAGATTGATAATAAGAAGAGTAATAAGTATAGTAATTGTGGTTCTATCGATCATATCTGCATAATATGGTTAATAATATGAGTTGGATTAATAATAATAAGAGTAATTAGTATAGTAATTGTCGTTCTACCGACCATGGAAGCATAATATGGCTGATAATATAAGTTAGATTGATAATAATAAGAGTAATAAGTGTAGTAATTTTAGGTCCATCTATCATATAAGTATTATATGACTAATAATATGAGTTAGATTGATAATAATAATAGTGATAAGTATAGTAATTGTCGTTCTACCGATCATATAAGCATAATATGCCCAATAATATAAGTTAGATTGATAATAATAAGAGTAATAAGTGTAGTCATTATCGTTCTATCGATCATAGAAGCATAATATGGCTAATAATATGAGTTGGATTGATAATAATAATAGTAATAAGTATATCAATTGTCGTTCTACCGATCATATAAGCATAATATGCCCAATAATATAAGTTAGATTGATAATAATAAGAGTAATAAGTGTAGTCATTATCGTTCTATCGATCATAGAAGCATAATATGGCTAATAATATGAGTTGGATTGATAATAATAATAGTAATAAGTATATCAATTGTCGTTCTACCGATCATATAAGCATAATATGGTCAATAAAATAAGTTAGAATGATCATAATAAGAGTAATTAGTATAGTAGTTGTCGTTCTCCCGATTATATAAGCATAATATGCCCAATAATATAAGTTAGATTGATAATAGTAAGAGTAATAAGTATAGTCATTGTCGATCTATCGATCATAGAAGCATAATATGGCTAATAATATGAGTTAGATTGATAATAAGAAGAGTAATAAGTATAGTAATTGTCGTTCTATCGATCATATCTGCATAATATGGTTAATAATATTAGTTGGATTGATACTAATAAGAGTAATTAGTATAGTAATTGTCGTTCTACCGACCATGGAAGCATAATATGGCTGATAATATAAGTTAGATTGATAATAATAAGAGTAATAAGTATGGTCATTGTCGATCTATCGATCATAGAAGCATAATATGGCTAATAATATGAGTTAGATTGATAATAAGAAGAGTAATATGTATAGTAATTGTCGTTCTATCGATCATATCTGCATAATATGGTTAATAATATAAGTTAGATTGATAATAATAAGAGTAATAAGTAAAGTAATTTTAGGTCCATCTATCATATAAGTATAATATGGCTAATAATATGAGTTAGATTGATAATAGTAATAGTGATAAGTATAGTAATTGTCGTTCTACCGATCATATAAGCATAATATGCCCAATAATATAAGTTAGATTGATAATAATAAGAGTAATAAGTATAGTCATTATCGATCTATCGATCATAGAGGCATAATATGGCTAATAATATGAGTTAGATTGATAATAAGAAGAGTAATATGTATAGTAATTGTCGTTCTATCGATCATATCTGCATAATATGGTTAATAATATGAGTTGGATTGATAATAATAAGAGTAATTAGTATAGTAATTGCCGTTCTACCGATCATATAAGCATAATATGGCCAATAATATAAGTTAGATTGATAATAATAGGAGTAATATGTATAGTAATTGTCGTTCTATCGATCAAATTTGCATAATATGGTTAATAATATGAGTTGGATTGATAATAATAAGAGTAATTAGTATAGTAATTGTCGTTCTATCGATCATATCTGCATAATATGGTTAATAATATTAGTTGGATTGATACTAATAAGAGTAATTAGTATAGTAATTGTCGTTCTACCGACCATGGAAGCATAATATGGCTGATAATATAAGTTAGATTGATAATAATAAGAGTAATAAGTGTAGTAATTTTAGGTCCATCTATCATATAAGTATTATATGACTAATAATATGAGTTAGATTGATAATAATAATAGTGATAAGTATAGTAATTGTCGTTCTACCGATCATATAACCATAATATGGCCAACAATATAAGTTAGATTGGTAATAATAAGAGTAATAAGTATAGTAGTTGTCGTTCTACCGACCATGGAAGCATAATATGGCTGATAATATAAGTTAGATTGATAATAATAAGAGTAATAAGTATAGTAATTTTAGGTCCATCTATCATATAAGTATTATATGACTAATAATATGAGTTAGATTGATAATAATAATAGTGATAAGTATAGTAATTGTCGTTCTACCTATCATATAAGCATAATATGGCCAATAAAATAAGTTGGATTGATAATAATAGTAATAAGTATAGTCATTGTCGTTCTATCGATCATAGAAGCATAATATGGCTAATAATATGAGTTGGATTGATAATAATAATAGTAATAAGTATATCAATTGTCGTTCTACCGATCATATAAGCATAATATGGTCAATAAAATAAGTTAGAATGATCATAATAAGAGTAATTAGTATAGTAGTTGTCGTTCTACCGATTATATAAGCATAATATGCCCAATAATATAAGTTAGATTGATAATAGTAAGAGTAATGAGTATAGTCATTGTCGATCTATCGATCATAGAAGCATAATATGGCTAATAATATAAGTTAGATTGATAATAAGAAGAGTAATATGTATAGTAATTGTCGTTCTATCGATCATATCTGCATAATATGGTTAATAATATGAGTTGGATTGATAATAATAAGAGCAATAGGTATAGTAATTGTCGTTCTACCTATCATATAAGCATAATATGGCCAATAAAATAAGTTGGATTGATAATAATAGTAATAAGTATAGTCATTGTCGTTCTATCGATCACAGAAGCATAATATGGCTAATAATATGAGTTGGATTGATAATAATAAGAGCAATAGGTATAGTAATTGTCGTTCTACCTATCATATAAGCATAATATGGCCAATAAAATAAGTTGGATTGATAATAATAGTAATAAGTATAGTCATTGTCGATCTATCGATCATAGAAGCATAATATGGCTAATAATATAAGTTAGATTGATAATAAGAAGAGTAATAAGTATAGTAATTTTAGGTCCATCTATCATATAAGTATAATATGGCTAATAATATGAGTTAGATTGATAATAGTAATAGTGATAAGTATAGTAATTGTCGTTCTACCGATCATATAAGCATAATATGGCCAATAAAATAAGTTAGATTGATAATAATAAGAGAAATAAGTATAGTAATTGTCGTTCTATCGATCATAGATGCATAATATGGTTAATAATATGAGTTAGATCGATAGTAACAAGAGTAATAGGTATAGTGATTGTCGTTCTATCGATCATATAAGCATGATATGGCTAATAATATGAGTAAGATTGATAATAAGAAGAGTAATAAGTATAGTAATTGTGGTTCTATCGATCATATCTGCATAATATGGTTAATAATATGAGTTGGATTAATAATAATAAGAGTAATTAGTATAGTAATTGTCGTTCTACCGACCATGGAAGCATAATATGGCTGATAATATAAGTTAGATTGATAATAATAAGAGTAATAAGTGTAGTAATTTTAGGTCCATCTATCATATAAGTATTATATGACTAATAATATGAGTTAGATTGATAATAATAATAGTGATAAGTATAGTAATTGTCGTTCTACCGATCATATAAGCATAATATGCCCAATAATATAAGTTAGATTGATAATAATAAGAGTAATAAGTGTAGTCATTGTCGTTCTATCGATCAAATTTGCATAATATGGTTAATAATATGAGTTGGATTGATAATAATAAGAGTAATTAGTATAGTAATTGTCGTTCTACCGATCATATAAGCATAATATGGCCAACAATCTAAGTTAGAATGATAATAATAGGAGTAATAAGTATAAGAATTATCGTTCTATCGATCATAGGAGCATAATACGATTAATAATATAAATTAGATTGATAACAGTAAAAGTAGTATGTATAGTAATTATTGTTCTATCGATCGCAGAAGCATAATATGGTTAATAGTACAAGTTAGACTGATAATAATAAGGCTACTATGTATAATAATTATCGTCCTTTCGATCATAGAAGCATAATATGGCGAATAGCGTAAGTTAGGTTGATTACAATAAGTGTAATAAGTATAATAATTATCGTTCTATCGATCATAGAAGCATTTTATGGCTAATAATATAACTTAGATTGATCACAATAAGAGAAATTAGTATAGTAATTATCGGTCTATCGATCATAGAAGCATAATGTGGTTAATAATGTGAGTTATATTGATAATAGTAAGAGTAATAAGTCTAATAATTATCGTTCTATCGATCATAGGAGCATAATATGGCTAATAATAAAATTTAGATACATAATATCAAGAGTACTAAACCTAAGAATTATCGTTCTATCGATCACAGAAGCATAATATTGCTCATAATATGAGTTAGATTGATAAAAATGAGAGTAATATGTCTAATAATTATCGTTCTATCGACCGCAGAATCATAATATGGATATTAATATAAGTTAAATTGATCATAATGAGAGTAATATGTATAATAATACTCGTTCTATCGATCGTAGAAACACAATATGGCTAATAATATAAGATAGATTGATAATAATAAGAGTAGTAAGTATAGCAACTATCGTCATATTGATCATATTAGCGTAATATGGTTTATAATATATGTTAGATTGATAATAATAAACGTCATAGATATACTAATTATCGTTCTACCGATCATAGAAGCATAATATGGCCAACAATATTCGTTAGATTGATCACAATTAGAGAAATAAGTATAGTAATTATCGTTCTAACCATCAAAGGAGCATAATATGGCTAATAACGTAAGTTAGATGATCATAACAAGAGTAATAAGTATAGTAGTTATAGTTCTATCCATCATAGAAGCATAATGTGGTTTATAATGTGAGTTAGATTGATAATAATAAGAGTAGTAAATCTAATAATTATCGTTCTATCGATCACGGAAGCATAATACGGCTAATAATGTGTGTTACATTGATAATAATAAGAGTAATAAGTCTAATAATTATCGTTCTATCGATCATAGATGCATAATATGGTTAATAATATGAGTTGGATTGATAATAATAAGAGTAATTAGTATAGTAATTGTCGTTCTACCGATCATATAAGCATAATATGGCCAATAAAATAAGTTAGATTGATAATAATAAGAGTAATAAGTATAGTAATTGTCGTTCTATCGATCATAGATGCATAATATGGCTAATAATATGAGTTAGATCGATAGTAATAAGGGTAATAGGTATAGTGATTGTCGTTCCATCGATCATTGAAGCATAGTATGGTTAATAATATGAGTTGGATTGATAATAATAAAAGTAATAAGTATAGTAATTGTCGTTCTATCGATCATATCTGCATAATATGGTTAATAATATGAGTTGGATTGATAATAATAAGAGTAATAAGTCTAGTAATTGTCGTTCTATCGACCATGGACGCATAATATAGCTAATAATATAACGTAGGTTGATAATAATAATAGTAATAAGTATAGTAATTGTCGTTCTACCGATCATATAAGCATAATATGGCCAATAAAATAAGTTAGATTGATAATAATAAGAGTAATAAGTATAGTCATTGTCGTTCTATCGATCATAGAAGCATAATATGGCTAATAATATGAGTTGGATTGATAATAATAAGAGTAATAGGTATGGTCATTGTCGATCTATCGATCATTGAAGCATAATATGGCTAATAATATGAGTTAGATTGATAAGAAGAAGAGTAATTAGTATAGTAATTGTCGTTCTACGGATTATATAAGCATAATATGCCCAATAATATAAGTTAGATTGATAATAATAAGAGTAATAAGTATAGTAGTTGTCGTTCTACCGACCATGGAAGCATAATATGGCTGATAATATAAGTTAGATTGATAATAATAAGAGTAATAAGTATAGTAATTTTAGGTCCATCTATCATATAAGTATAATATGGCTAATAATATGAGTTAGATTGATAATAGTAATAGTGATAAGTATAGTAATTGTCGTTCTACCGATCATATAAGCATAATATGCCCAATAATATAAGTTAGAGTGATAATAATAAGAGTAATAAGTATAGTCATTGTCGTTCTATCGATCATAGAAGCATAATATGGCTAATAATATGAGTTGGATTGATAATAATAAGAGTAATTAGTATAGTAATTGTCGTTCTACCGATTATATAAGCATAATATGCCCAATAATATAAGTTAGATTGATAATAATAAGAGTAATAAGTATAGTCATTGTCGATCTATCGATCATAGAAGCATAATATGGCTAATAATATGAGTTAGATTGATAATAAGAAGAGTAATATGTATAGTAATTGTCGTTCTATCGATCATATCTGCATAATATGGTTAATAATATGAGTTGGATTGATAATAATAAGAGTAATAAGTATAGTAATTGTCGTTCTATCGACCATGGAAGCATAATATAGCTAATAATATAACTTAGGTTGAGAATAATAGTAGTAATAAGTATAGTAATTGTCGTTCTACCTATCTTTTAAGCATAATATGGCCAATAAAATAAGTTGGATTGATAATAATAGTAATAAGTATAGTCATTGTCGATTTATCGATCATAGAAGCATAATATGGCTAATAATATGAGTTAGATTGATAATAAGAAGAGTAATATGTATAGTAATTGTCGTTCTATCGATCATATCTGCATAATATGGTTAATAATATGAGTTGGATTGATAATAATAAGAGTAATAAGTATAGTAATTGTCGTTCTATCGACCATGGAAGCATAATATAGCTAATAATATAACTTAGGTTGAGAATAATAGTAGTAATAAGTATAGTAATTGTCGTTCTACCTATCTTTTAAGCATAATATGGCCAATAAAATAAGTTGGATTGATAATAATAGTAATAAGTATAGTCATTGTCGATTTATCGATCATAGAAGCATAATATGGCTAATAATATAAGTTAGATTGGTAATAATAAGAGTAATAAGTATAGTAGTTGTCGTTCTACCGACCATGGAAGCATAATATGGCTGATAATATAAGTTAGATTGATAATAATAAGAGTAATAAGTATAGTAATTTTAGGTCCATCTATCATATAAGTATTATATGACTAATAATATGAGTTAGATTGATAATAATAATAGTGATAAGTATAGTAATTGTCGTTCTACCTATCATATAAGCATAATATGGCCAATAAAATAAGTTGGATTGATAATAATAGTAATAAGTATAGTCATTGTCGTTCTATCGATCATAGAAGCATAATATGGCTAATAATATGAGTTGGATTGATAATAATAATAGTAATAAGTATATCAATTGTCGTTCTACCGATCATATAAGCATAATATGGTCAATAAAATAAGTTAGAATGATCATAATAAGAGTAATTAGTATAGTAGTTGTCGTTCTACCGATTATATAAGCATAATATGCCCAATAATATAAGTTAGATTGATAATAGTAAGAGTAATGAGTATAGTCATTGTCGATCTATCGATCATAGAAGCATAATATGGCTAATAATATAAGTTAGATTGATAATAAGAAGAGTAATATGTATAGTAATTGTCGTTCTATCGATCATATCTGCATAATATGGTTAATAATATGAGTTGGATTGATAATAATAAGAGCAATAGGTATAGTAATTGTCGTTCTACCTATCATATAAGCATAATATGGCCAATAAAATAAGTTGGATTGATAATAATAGTAATAAGTATAGTCATTGTCGTTCTATCGATCACAGAAGCATAATATGGCTAATAATATGAGTTGGATTGATAATAATAATAGTAATAAGTATATCAATTGTCGTTCTACCGATCATATAAGCATAATATGGTCAATAAAATAAGTTAGAATGATCATAATAAGAGTAATTAGTATAGTAGTTGTCGTTCTACCGATTATATAAGCATAATATGCCCAATAATATAAGTTAGATTGATAATAGTAAGAGTAATAAGTATAGTCATTGTCGATCTATCGATCATAGAAGCATAATATGGCTAATAATATAAGTTAGATTGATAATAAGAAGAGTAATAAGTATAGTAATTTTAGGTCCATCTATCATATAAGTATAATATGGCTAATAATATGAGTTAGATTGATAATAGTAATAGTGATAAGTATAGTAATTGTCGTTCTACCGATCATATAAGCATAATATGGCCAATAAAATAAGTTAGATTGATAATAATAAGAGAAATAAGTATAGTAATTGTCGTTCTATCGATCATAGATGCATAATATGGTTAATAATATGAGTTAGATCGATAGTAACAAGAGTAATAGGTATAGTGATTGTCGTTCTATCGATCATATAAGCATGATATGGCTAATAATATGAGTAAGATTGATAATAAGAAGAGTAATAAGTATAGTAATTGTGGTTCTATCGATCATATCTGCATAATATGGTTAATAATATGAGTTGGATTAATAATAATAAGAGTAATTAGTATAGTAATTGTCGTTCTACCGACCATGGAAGCATAATATGGCTGATAATATAAGTTAGATTGATAATAATAAGAGTAATAAGTGTAGTAATTTTAGGTCCATCTATCATATAAGTATTATATGACTAATAATATGAGTTAGATTGATAATAATAATAGTGATAAGTATAGTAATTGTCGTTCTACCGATCATATAAGCATAATATGCCCAATAATATAAGTTAGATTGATAATAATAAGAGTAATAAGTATAGTCATTATCGTTCTATCGATCATAGAAGCATAATATGGCTAATAATATGAGTTGGATTGATAATAATAATAGTAATAAGTATATCAATTGTCGTTCTACCGATCATATAAGCATAATATGGTCAATAAAATAAGTTAGAATGATCATAATAAGAGTAATTAGTATAGTAGTTGTCGTTCTACCGATTATATAAGCATAATATGCCCAATAATATAAGTTAGATTGATAATAGTAAGAGTAATAAGTATAGTCATTGTCGATCTATCGATCATAGAAGCATAATATGGCTAATAATATGAGTTAGATTGATAATAAGAAGAGTAATAAGTATAGTAATTGTCGTTCTATCGATCATATCTGCATAATATGGTCAATAATATTAGTTGGATTGATACTAATAAGAGTAATTAGTATAGTAATTGTCGTTCTACCGACCATGGAAGCATAATATGGCTGATAATATAAGTTAGATTGATAATAATAAGAGTAATAAGTGTAGTAATTTTAGGTCCATCTATCATATAAGTATTATATGACTAATAATATGAGTTAGATTGATAATAATAATAGTGATAAGTATAGTAATTGTCGTTCTACCGATCATATAAGCATAATATGGCCAACAATATAAGTTAGATTGGTAATAATAAGAGTAATAAGTATAGTCATTGTCGTTCTATCGACCATAGAAGCATAATATGGCTAATAATATGAGTTAGACTGATAATAATAAGAGTAATAAGTATAGTAATTGTCGTTCTATCGATCATATCTGCATAATATGGTTAATAATATGAGTTGGATTGATAATAATAAGAGTAATTGGTATAGTAATTGTCGTTCTACCGATCATATAAGCATAATATGGCCAACAATATGAGTTAGATTGATAATAATAAGAGTAATAAGTATGGTCATTGTCGATCTATCGATCATAGAAGCATAATATGGCTAATAATATGAGTTAGATTGATAATAAGAAGAGTAATATGTATAGTAATTGTCGTTCTATCGATCATATCTGCATAATATGGTTAATAATATGAGTTGGATTGATAATAATAAGAGTAATTGGTATAGTAATTGTCGTTCTACCGATCATATAAGCATAATATGGCCAACAATATGAGTTAGATTGATAATAATAAGAGTAATAAGTATGGTCATTGTCGATCTATCGATCATAGAAGCATAATATGGCTAATAATATGAGTTATATTGATAATAAGAAGAGTAATTAGTATAGTAATTGCCGTTCTACCGATTATATAAGCATAATATGCCCAATAATATAAGTTAGATTGATAATTATAAGAGTAATAAGTATAGTAGTTGTCGTTCTACCGACCATGGAAGCATAATATGGCTGATAATATAAGTTAGATTGATAATAATAAGAGTAATAAGTATAGTAATTTTAGGTCCATCTATCATATAAGTATAATATGGCTAATAATATGAGTTAGATTGATAATAGTAATAGTGATAAGTATAGTAATTGTCGTTCTACCGATCATATAAGCATAATATGGCCAATAAAATAAGTTAGATTGATAATAATAAGAGAAATAAGTATAGTAATTGTCGTTCTATCGATCATAGATGCATAATATGGCTAATAATATGAGTTAGATCGATAGTAATAAGAGTAATAGGTATAGTGATTGTCGTTCTATCGATCATATAAGCATGATATGGCTAATAATATGAGTAAGATTGATAATAAGAAGAGTAATAAGTATAGTAATTGTGGTTCTATCGATCATATCTGCATAATATGGTTAATAATATGAGTTGGATTAATAATAATAAGAGTAATTAGTATAGTAATTGTCGTTCTACCGACCATGGAAGCATAATATGGCTGATAATATAAGTTAGATTGATAATAATAAGAGTAATAAGTGTAGTAATTTTAGGTCCATCTATCATATAAGTATTATATGACTAATAATATGAGTTAGATTGATAATAATAATAGTGATAAGTATAGTAATTGTCGTTCTACCGATCATATAAGCATAATATGCCCAATAATATATGTTAGATTGATAATAATAAGAGTAATAAGTATAGTCATTATCGTTCTATCGATCATAGAAGCATAATATGGCTAATAATATGAGTTGGATTGATAATAATAATAGTAATAAGTATATCAATTGTCGTCCTACCGATCATATAAGCATAATATGGTCAATAAAATAAGTTAGAATGATCATAATAAGAGTAATTAGTATAGTAGTTGTCGTTCTACCGATTATATAAGCATAATATGCCCAATAATATAAGTTAGATTGATAATAGTAAGAGTAATGAGTATAGTCATTGTCGATCTATCGATCATAGAAGCATAATATGGCTAATAATATAAGTTAGATTGATAATAAGAAGAGTAATATGTATAGTAATTGTCGTTCTATCGATCATATCTGCATAATATGGTTAATAATATGAGTTGGATTGATAATAATAAGAGCAATAGGTATAGTAATTGTCGTTCTACCTATCATATAAGCATAATATGGCCAATAAAATAAGTTGGATTGATAATAATAGTAATAAGTATAGTCATTGTCGTTCTATCGATCACAGAAGCATAATATGGCTAATAATATGAGTTGGATTGATAATAATAATAGTGATAAGTATAGTAATTGTCGTTCTACCGATCATATAAGCATAATATGGCCAACAATATAAGTTAGATTGGTAATAATAAGAGTAATAAGTATAGTCATTGTCGTTCTATCGACCATAGAAGCATAATATGGCTAATAATATGAGTTAGATTGATAATAATAAGAGTAATAAGTATAGTAATTGTCGTTCTATCGATCATATCTGCATAATATGGTTAATAATATGAGTTGGATTGATAATGATAAGAGTAATTGGTATAGTAATTGTCGTTCTACCGATCATATAAGCATAATATGGCCAACAATATGAGTTAGATTGATAATAATAAGAGTAATAAGTATGGTCATTGTCGATCTATCGATCATAGAAGCATAATATGGCTAATAATATGAGTTAGATTGATAATAAGAAGAGTAATTAGTATAGTAATTGTCGTTCTACCGATTATATAAGCATAATATGGTTAATAATATGAGTTGGATTGATAATAATAAGAGTAATTGGTATAGTAATTGTCGTTCTACCGATCATATAAGCATAATATGGCCAACAATATGAGTTAGATTGATAATAATAAGAGTAATAAGTATGGTCATTGTCGATCTATCGGTCATAGAAGCATAATATGGCTAATAATATGAGTTAGATTGATAATAAGAAGAGTAATTAGTATAGTAATTGTCGTTCTACCGATTATATAAGCATAATATGCCCAATAATATAAGTTAGATTGATAATTATAAGAGTAATAAGTATAGTAGTTGTCGTTCTACCGACCATGGAAGCATAATATGGCTGATAATATAAGTTAGATTGATAATAATAAGAGTAATAAGTATAGTAATTTTAGGTCCATCTATCATATAAGTGTAATATGGCTAATAATATGAGTTAGATTGATAATAGTAATAGTGATAAGTATAGTAATTGTCGTTCTACCGATCATATAAGCATAATATGGCCAATAAAATAAGTTAGATTGATAATAATAAGAGAAATAAGTATAGTAATTGTCGTTCTATCGATCATAGATGCATAATATGGCTAATAATATGAGTTAGATCGATAGTAATAAGAGTAATAGGTATAGTGATTGTCGTTCTATCGATCATATAAGCATGATATGGCTAATAATATGAGTAAGATTGATAATAAGAAGAGTAATAAGTATAGTAATTGTGGTTCTATCGATCATATCTGCATAATATGGTTAATAATATGAGTTAGATTGATAATAATAATAGTGATAAGTATAGTAATTGTCGTTCTACCGATCATATAAGCATAATATGCCCAATAATATAAGTTATATTGATAATAATAAGAGTAATAAGTATAGTCATTATCGTTCTATCGATCATAGAAGCATAATATGGCTAATAATATGAGTTGGATTGATAATAATAATAGTAATAAGTATATCAATTGTCGTTCTACCGATCATATAAGCATAATATGGTCAATAAAATAAGTTAGAATGATCATAATAAGAGTAATTAGTATAGTAGTTGTCGTTCTACCGATTATATAAGCATAATATGCCCAATAATATAAGTTAGATTGATAATAGTAAGAGTAATGAGTATAGTCATTGTCGATCTATCGATCATAGAAGCATAATATGGCTAATAATATAAGTTAGATTGATAATAAGAAGAGTAATATGTATAGTAATTGTCGTTCTATCGATCATATCTGCATAATATGGTTAATAATATGAGTTGGATTGATAATAATAAGAGCAATAGGTATATTAATTGTCGTTCTACCTATCATATAAGCATAATATGGCCAATAAAATAAGTTGGATTGATAATAATAGTAATAAGTATAGTCATTGTCGTTCTATCGATCACAGAAGCATAATATGGCTAATAATATGAGTTGGATTGATAATAATAATAGTAATAAGTATATCAATTGTCGTTCTACCGATCATATAAGCATAATATGGTCAATAAAATAAGTTAGAATGATCATAATAAGAGTAATTAGTATAGTAGTTGTCGTTCTACCGATTATATAAGCATAATATGCCCAATAATATAAGTTAGATTGATAATAGTAAGAGTAATAAGTATAGTCATTGTCGATCTATCGATCATAGAAGCATAATATGGCTAATAATATAAGGTAGATTGATAATAAGAAGAGTAATAAGTATAGTAATTGTCGTTCTATCGATCATATCTGCATAATATGGTTAATAATATTAGTTGGATTGATACTAATAAGAGTAATTAGTATAGTATTGTCGTTCTACCGACCATGGAAGCATAATATAGCTGATAATATAAGTTAGATTGATAATAATAAGAGTAATAAGTGTAGTAATTTTAGGTCCATCTATCATATAAGTATTATATGACTAATAATATGAGTTAGATTGATAATAATAATAGTGATAAGTATAGTAATTGTCGTTCTACCGATCATATAAGCATAATATGGCCAACAATATAAGTTAGATTGGTAATAATAAGAGTAATAAGTATAGTCATTGTCGTTCTATCGACCATAGAAGCATAATATGGCTAATAATATGAGTTAGATTGATAATAATAAGAGTAATAAGTATAGTAATTGTCGTTCTATCGATCATATCTGCATAATATGGTTAATAATATGAGTTGGATTGATAATGATAAGAGTAATTGGTATAGTAATTGTCGTTCTACCGATCATATAAGCATAATATGGCCAACAATATGAGTTAGATTGATAATAATAAGAGTAATAAGTATGGTCATTGTCGATCTATCGATCATAGAAGCATAATATGGCTAATAATATGAGTTAGATTGATAATAAGAAGAGTAATTAGTATAGTAATTGTCGTTCTACCGATTATATAAGCATAATATGCCCAATAATATCAGTTAGATTGATAATAATAAGAGTAATAAGTATAGTAGTTGTCGTTCTACCGACCATGGAAGCATAATATGGCTGATAATATAAGTTAGATTGATAATAGTAAGAGTAATAAGTATAGTAATTTTAGGTCCATCTATCATATAAGTATAATATGGCTAATAATATGAGTTAGATTGATAATAGTAATAGTGATAAGTATAGTAATTGTCGTTCTACCGATCATATAAGCATAATATGGCTAATAATATGAGTTGGATTGATAATAATAAGAGTAATAAGTCTAGTAATTGTCGTTCTATCGACCATGGACGCATAATATAGCTAATAATATAACGTAGGTTGATAATAATAATAGTAATAAGTATAGTAATTGTCGTTCTACCGATCATATAAGCATAATATGGCCAATAAAATAAGTTAGATTGATAATAATAAGAGTAATAAGTATAGTCATTGTCGTTCTATCGATCATAGAAGCATAATATGGCTAATAATATGAGTTGGATTGATAATAATAAGAGTAATAGGTATGGTCATTGTCGATCTATCGATCATTGAAGCATAATATGGCTAATAATATGAGTTAGATTGATAAGAAGAAGAGTAATTAGTATAGTAATTGTCGTTCTACGGATTATATAAGCATAATATGCCCAATAATATAAGTTAGATTGATAATAATAAGAGTAATAAGTATAGTAGTTGTCGTTCTACCGACCATGGAAGCATAATATGGCTGATAATATAAGTTAGATTGATAATAATAAGAGTAATAAGTATAGTAATTTTAGGTCCATCTATCATATAAGTATAATATGGCTAATAATATGAGTTAGATTGATAATAGTAATAGTGATAAGTATAGTAATTGTCGTTCTACCGATCATATAAGCATAATATGCCCAATAATATAAGTTAGAGTGATAATAATAAGAGTAATAAGTATAGTCATTGTCGTTCTATCGATCATAGAAGCATAATATGGCTAATAATATGAGTTGGATTGATAATAATAAGAGTAATTAGTATAGTAATTGTCGTTCTACCGATTATATAAGCATAATATGCCCAATAATATAAGTTAGATTGATAATAATAAGAGTAATAAGTATAGTCATTGTCGATCTATCGATCATAGAAGCATAATATGGCTAATAATATGAGTTAGATTGATAATAAGAAGAGTAATATGTATAGTAATTGTCGTTCTATCGATCATATCTGCATAATATGGTTAATAATATGAGTTGGATTGATAATAATAAGAGTAATAAGTATAGTAATTGTCGTTCTATCGACCATGGAAGCATAATATAGCTAATAATATAACTTAGGTTGAGAATAATAGTAGTAATAAGTATAGTAATTGTCGTTCTACCTATCTTTTAAGCATAATATGGCCAATAAAATAAGTTGGATTGATAATAATAGTAATAAGTATAGTCATTGTCGATTTATCGATCATAGAAGCATAATATGGCTAATAATATGAGTTAGATTGATAATAAGAAGAGTAATATGTATAGTAATTGTCGTTCTATCGATCATATCTGCATAATATGGTTAATAATATGAGTTGGATTGATAATAATAAGAGTAATAAGTATAGTAATTGTCGTTCTATCGACCATGGAAGCATAATATAGCTAATAATATAACTTAGGTTGAGAATAATAGTAGTAATAAGTATAGTAATTGTCGTTCTACCTATCTTTTAAGCATAATATGGCCAATAAAATAAGTTGGATTGATAATAATAGTAATAAGTATAGTCATTGTCGATTTATCGATCATAGAAGCATAATATGGCTAATAATATAAGTTAGATTGGTAATAATAAGAGTAATAAGTATAGTAGTTGTCGTTCTACCGACCATGGAAGCATAATATGGCTGATAATATAAGTTAGATTGATAATAATAAGAGTAATAAGTATAGTAATTTTAGGTCCATCTATCATATAAGTATTATATGACTAATAATATGAGTTAGATTGATAATAATAATAGTGATAAGTATAGTAATTGTCGTTCTACCTATCATATAAGCATAATATGGCCAATAAAATAAGTTGGATTGATAATAATAGTAATAAGTATAGTCATTGTCGTTCTATCGATCATAGAAGCATAATATGGCTAATAATATGAGTTGGATTGATAATAATAATAGTAATAAGTATATCAATTGTCGTTCTACCGATCATATAAGCATAATATGGTCAATAAAATAAGTTAGAATGATCATAATAAGAGTAATTAGTATAGTAGTTGTCGTTCTACCGATTATATAAGCATAATATGCCCAATAATATAAGTTAGATTGATAATAGTAAGAGTAATGAGTATAGTCATTGTCGATCTATCGATCATAGAAGCATAATATGGCTAATAATATAAGTTAGATTGATAATAAGAAGAGTAATATGTATAGTAATTGTCGTTCTATCGATCATATCTGCATAATATGGTTAATAATATGAGTTGGATTGATAATAATAAGAGCAATAGGTATAGTAATTGTCGTTCTACCTATCATATAAGCATAATATGGCCAATAAAATAAGTTGGATTGATAATAATAGTAATAAGTATAGTCATTGTCGTTCTATCGATCACAGAAGCATAATATGGCTAATAATATGAGTTGGATTGATAATAATAATAGTAATAAGTATATCAATTGTCGTTCTACCGATCATATAAGCATAATATGGTCAATAAAATAAGTTAGAATGATCATAATAAGAGTAATTAGTATAGTAGTTGTCGTTCTACCGATTATATAAGCATAATATGCCCAATAATATAAGTTAGATTGATAATAGTAAGAGTAATAAGTATAGTCATTGTCGATCTATCGATCATAGAAGCATAATATGGCTAATAATATAAGTTAGATTGATAATAAGAAGAGTAATAAGTATAGTAATTTTAGGTCCATCTATCATATAAGTATAATATGGCTAATAATATGAGTTAGATTGATAATAGTAATAGTGATAAGTATAGTAATTGTCGTTCTACCGATCATATAAGCATAATATGGCCAATAAAATAAGTTAGATTGATAATAATAAGAGAAATAAGTATAGTAATTGTCGTTCTATCGATCATAGATGCATAATATGGTTAATAATATGAGTTAGATCGATAGTAACAAGAGTAATAGGTATAGTGATTGTCGTTCTATCGATCATATAAGCATGATATGGCTAATAATATGAGTAAGATTGATAATAAGAAGAGTAATAAGTATAGTAATTGTGGTTCTATCGATCATATCTGCATAATATGGTTAATAATATGAGTTGGATTAATAATAATAAGAGTAATTAGTATAGTAATTGTCGTTCTACCGACCATGGAAGCATAATATGGCTGATAATATAAGTTAGATTGATAATAATAAGAGTAATAAGTGTAGTAATTTTAGGTCCATCTATCATATAAGTATTATATGACTAATAATATGAGTTAGATTGATAATAATAATAGTGATAAGTATAGTAATTGTCGTTCTACCGATCATATAAGCATAATATGCCCAATAATATAAGTTAGATTGATAATAATAAGAGTAATAAGTATAGTCATTATCGTTCTATCGATCATAGAAGCATAATATGGCTAATAATATGAGTTGGATTGATAATAATAATAGTAATAAGTATATCAATTGTCGTTCTACCGATCATATAAGCATAATATGGTCAATAAAATAAGTTAGAATGATCATAATAAGAGTAATTAGTATAGTAGTTGTCGTTCTACCGATTATATAAGCATAATATGCCCAATAATATAAGTTAGATTGATAATAGTAAGAGTAATAAGTATAGTCATTGTCGATCTATCGATCATAGAAGCATAATATGGCTAATAATATGAGTTAGATTGATAATAAGAAGAGTAATAAGTATAGTAATTGTCGTTCTATCGATCATATCTGCATAATATGGTCAATAATATTAGTTGGATTGATACTAATAAGAGTAATTAGTATAGTAATTGTCGTTCTACCGACCATGGAAGCATAATATGGCTGATAATATAAGTTAGATTGATAATAATAATAGTGATAAGTATAGTAATTGTCGTTCTACCGATCATATAAGCATAATATGGCCAACAATATAAGTTAGATTGGTAATAATAAGAGTAATAAGTATAGTCATTGTCGTTCTATCGACCATAGAAGCATAATATGGCTAATAATATGAGTTAGACTGATAATAATAAGAGTAATAAGTATAGTAATTGTCGTTCTATCGATCATATCTGCATAATATGGTTAATAATATGAGTTGGATTGATAATAATAAGAGTAATTGGTATAGTAATTGTCGTTCTACCGATCATATAAGCATAATATGGCCAACAATATGAGTTAGATTGATAATAATAAGAGTAATAAGTATGGTCATTGTCGATCTATCGATCATAGAAGCATAATATGGCTAATAATATGAGTTAGATTGATAATAAGAAGAGTAATATGTATAGTAATTGTCGTTCTATCGATCATATCTGCATAATATGGTTAATAATATGAGTTGGATTGATAATAATAAGAGTAATTGGTATAGTAATTGTCGTTCTACCGATCATATAAGCATAATATGGCCAACAATATGAGTTAGATTGATAATAATAAGAGTAATAAGTATGGTCATTGTCGATCTATCGATCATAGAAGCATAATATGGCTAATAATATGAGTTATATTGATAATAAGAAGAGTAATTAGTATAGTAATTGTCGTTCTACCGATTATATAAGCATAATATGCCCAATAATATAAGTTAGATTGATAATTATAAGAGTAATAAGTATAGTAGTTGTCGTTCTACCGACCATGGAAGCATAATATGGCTGATAATATAAGTTAGATTGATAATAATAAGAGTAATAAGTATAGTAATTTTAGGTCCATCTATCATATAAGTATAATATGGCTAATAATATGAGTTAGATTGATAATAGTAATAGTGATAAGTATAGTAATTGTCGTTCTACCGATCATATAAGCATAATATGGCCAATAAAATAAGTTAGATTGATAATAATAAGAGAAATAAGTATAGTAATTGTCGTTCTATCGATCATAGATGCATAATATGGCTAATAATATGAGTTAGATCGATAGTAATAAGAGTAATAGGTATAGTGATTGTCGTTCTATCGATCATATAAGCATGATATGGCTAATAATATGAGTAAGATTGATAATAAGAAGAGTAATAAGTATAGTAATTGTGGTTCTATCGATCATATCTGCATAATATGGTTAATAATATGAGTTGGATTAATAATAATAAGAGTAATTAGTATAGTAATTGTCGTTCTACCGACCATGGAAGCATAATATGGCTGATAATATAAGTTAGATTGATAATAATAAGAGTAATAAGTGTAGTAATTTTAGGTCCATCTATCATATAAGTATTATATGACTAATAATATGAGTTAGATTGATAATAATAATAGTGATAAGTATAGTAATTGTCGTTCTACCGATCATATAAGCATAATATGCCCAATAATATATGTTAGATTGATAATAATAAGAGTAATAAGTATAGTCATTATCGTTCTATCGATCATAGAAGCATAATATGGCTAATAATATGAGTTGGATTGATAATAATAATAGTAATAAGTATATCAATTGTCGTCCTACCGATCATATAAGCATAATATGGTCAATAAAATAAGTTAGAATGATCATAATAAGAGTAATTAGTATAGTAGTTGTCGTTCTACCGATTATATAAGCATAATATGCCCAATAATATAAGTTAGATTGATAATAGTAAGAGTAATGAGTATAGTCATTGTCGATCTATCGATCATAGAAGCATAATATGGCTAATAATATAAGTTAGATTGATAATAAGAAGAGTAATATGTATAGTAATTGTCGTTCTATCGATCATATCTGCATAATATGGTTAATAATATGAGTTGGATTGATAATAATAAGAGCAATAGGTATAGTAATTGTCGTTCTACCTATCATATAAGCATAATATGGCCAATAAAATAAGTTGGATTGATAATAATAGTAATAAGTATAGTCATTGTCGTTCTATCGATCACAGAAGCATAATATGGCTAATAATATGAGTTGGATTGATAATAATAATAGTGATAAGTATAGTAATTGTCGTTCTACCGATCATATAAGCATAATATGGCCAACAATATAAGTTAGATTGGTAATAATAAGAGTAATAAGTATAGTCATTGTCGTTCTATCGACCATAGAAGCATAATATGGCTAATAATATGAGTTAGATTGATAATAATAAGAGTAATAAGTATAGTAATTGTCGTTCTATCGATCATATCTGCATAATATGGTTAATAATATGAGTTGGATTGATAATGATAAGAGTAATTGGTATAGTAATTGTCGTTCTACCGATCATATAAGCATAATATGGCCAACAATATGAGTTAGATTGATAATAATAAGAGTAATAAGTATGGTCATTGTCGATCTATCGATCATAGAAGCATAATATGGCTAATAATATGAGTTAGATTGATAATAAGAAGAGTAATTAGTATAGTAATTGTCGTTCTACCGATTATATAAGCATAATATGGTTAATAATATGAGTTGGATTGATAATAATAAGAGTAATTGGTATAGTTATTGTCGTTCTACCGATCATATAAGCATAATATGGCCAACAATATGAGTTAGATTGATAATAATAAGAGTAATAAGTATGGTCATTGTCGATCTATCGGTCATAGAAGCATAATATGGCTAATAATATGAGTTAGATTGATAATAAGAAGAGTAATTAGTATAGTAATTGTCGTTCTACCGATTATATAAGCATAATATGCCCAATAATATAAGTTAGATTGATAATTATAAGAGTAATAAGTATAGTAGTTGTCGTTCTACCGACCATGGAAGCATAATATGGCTGATAATATAAGTTAGATTGATAATAATAAGAGTAATAAGTATAGTAATTTTAGGTCCATCTATCATATAAGTGTAATATGGCTAATAATATGAGTTAGATTGATAATAGTAATAGTGATAAGTATAGTAATTGTCGTTCTACCGATCATATAAGCATAATATGGCCAATAAAATAAGTTAGATTGATAATAATAAGAGAAATAAGTATAGTAATTGTCGTTCTATCGATCATAGATGCATAATATGGCTAATAATATGAGTTAGATCGATAGTAATAAGAGTAATAGGTATAGTGATTGTCGTTCTATCGATCATATAAGCATGATATGGCTAATAATATGAGTAAGATTGATAATAAGAAGAGTAATAAGTATAGTAATTGTGGTTCTATCGACCATATCTGCATAATATGGTTAATAATATGAGTTAGATTGATAATAATAATAGTGATAAGTATAGTAATTGTCGTTCTACCGATCATATAAGCATAATATGCCCAATAATATAAGTTATATTGATAATAATAAGAGTAATAAGTATAGTCATTATCGTTCTATCGATCATAGAAGCATAATATGGCTAATAATATGAGTTGGATTGATAATAATAATAGTAATAAGTATATCAATTGTCGTTCTACCGATCATATAAGCATAATATGGTCAATAAAATAAGTTAGAATGATCATAATAAGAGTAATTAGTATAGTAGTTGTCGTTCTACCGATTATATAAGCATAATATGCCCAATAATATAAGTTAGATTGATAATAGTAAGAGTAATGAGTATAGTCATTGTCGATCTATCGATCATAGAAGCATAATATGGCTAATAATATAAGTTAGATTGATAATAAGAAGAGTAATATGTATAGTAATTGTCGTTCTATCGATCATATCTGCATAATATGGTTAATAATATGAGTTGGATTGATAATAATAAGAGCAATAGGTATAGTAATTGTCGTTCTACCTATCATATAAGCATAATATGGCCAATAAAATAAGTTGGATTGATAATAATAGTAATAAGTATAGTCATTGTCGTTCTATCGATCACAGAAGCATAATATGGCTAATAATATGAGTTGGATTGATAATAATAATAGTAATAAGTATATCAATTGTCGTTCTACCGATCATATAAGCATAATATGGTCAATAAAATAAGTTAGAATGATCATAATAAGAGTAATTAGTATAGTAGTTGTCGTTCTACCGATTATATAAGCATAATATGCCCAATAATATAAGTTAGATTGATAATAGTAAGAGTAATAAGTATAGTCATTGTCGATCTATCGATCATAGAAGCATAATATGGCTAATAATATAAGGTAGATTGATAATAAGAAGAGTAATAAGTATAGTAATTGTCGTTCTATCGATCATATCTGCATAATATGGTTAATAATATTAGTTGGATTGATACTAATAAGAGTAATTAGTATAGTATTGTCGTTCTACCGACCATGGAAGCATAATATAGCTGATAATATAAGTTAGATTGATAATAATAAGAGTAATAAGTGTAGTAATTTTAGGTCCATCTATCATATAAGTATTATATGACTAATAATATGAGTTAGATTGATAATAATAATAGTGATAAGTATAGTAATTGTCGTTCTACCGATCATATAAGCATAATATGGCCAACAATATAAGTTAGATTGGTAATAATAAGAGTAATAAGTATAGTCATTGTCGTTCTATCGACCATAGAAGCATAATATGGCTAATAATATGAGTTAGATTGATAATAATAAGAGTAATAAGTATAGTAATTGTCGTTCTATCGATCATATCTGCATAATATGGTTAATAATATGAGTTGGATTGATAATGATAAGAGTAATTGGTATAGTAATTGTCGTTCTACCGATCATATAAGCATAATATGGCCAACAATATGAGTTAGATTGATAATAATAAGAGTAATAAGTATGGTCATTGTCGATCTATCGATCATAGAAGCATAATATGGCTAATAATATGAGTTAGATTGATAATAAGAAGAGTAATTAGTATAGTAATTGTCGTTCTACCGATTATATAAGCATAATATGCCCAATAATATCAGTTAGATTGATAATAATAAGAGTAATAAGTATAGTAGTTGTCGTTCTACCGACCATGGAAGCATAATATGGCTGATAATATAAGTTAGATTGATAATAGTAAGAGTAATAAGTATAGTAATTTTAGGTCCATCTATCATATAAGTATAATATGGCTAATAATATGAGTTAGATTGATAATAGTAATAGTGATAAGTATAGTAATTGTCGTTCTACCGATCATATAAGCATAATATGGCTAATAATATGAGTTGGATTGATAATAATAAGAGTAATTAGTATAGTAATTGTCGTTCTACCGATTATATAAGCATAATATGCCCAATAATATAAGTTAGATTGATAATAATAAGAGTAATAAGTATAGTCATTGTCGATCTATCGATCATAGAAGCATAATATGGCTAATAATATGAGTTAGATTGATAGTAAGAAGAGTAATATGTATAGTAATTGTCGTTCTATCGATCATATCTGCATAATATGGTTAATAATATGAGTTGGATTGATAATAATAAGAGTAATAAGTCTAGTAATTGTCGTTCTATCGACCATGGAAGCATAATATGGCTGATAATATAAGTTAGATTGATAATAATAAGAGTAATAAGTGTAGTAATTTTAGGTCCATCTATCATATAAGTATTATATGACTAATAATATGAGTTAGATTGATAATAATAATAGTGATAAGTATAGTAATTGTCGTTCTACCGATCATATAAGCATAATATGCCCAATAATATAAGTTAGATTGATAATAATAAGAGTAATAAGTATAGTCATTATCGTTCTATCGATCATAGAAGCATAATATGGCTAATAATATGAGTTGGATTGATAATAATAATAGTAATAAGTATATCAATTGTCGTTCTACCGATCATATAAGCATAATATGGTCAATAAAATAAGTTAGAATGATCATAATAAGAGTAATTAGTATAGTAGTTGTCGTTCTACCGATTATATAAGCATAATATGCCCAATAATATAAGTTAGATTGATAATAGTAAGAGTAATAAGTATAGTCATTGTCGATCTATCGATCATAGAAGCATAATATGGCTAATAATATGAGTTAGATTGATAATAAGAAGAGTAATAAGTATAGTAATTGTCGTTCTATCGATCATATCTGCATAATATGGTCAATAATATTAGTTGGATTGATACTAATAAGAGTAATTAGTATAGTAATTGTCGTTCTACCGACCATGGAAGCATAATATGGCTGATAATATAAGTTAGATTGATAATAATAAGAGTAATAAGTGTAGTAATTGTCGTTCTACCTATCATATGAGCATAATATGGCCAATAAAATAAGTTGGATTGATAATAATAGTAATAAGTATAGTCATTGTCGTTCTATCGATCATAGAAGCATAATACGATTAATAATATAAATTAGATTGATAAAAGTAAAAGTAGTATGTATAGTAATTATTGTTCTATCGATCGCAGAAGCATAATATGGTTAATAGTACAAGTTAGACTGACAATAATAAGGCTACTAAGTATAATAATTATCGTCCTATCGATCATAGAAGCATAATATGGCGAATAATGTAAGTTAGGTTGATTACAATAAGTGTAATAAGTATAATAATTATCGTTCTATCGATCATAGAAGCATTTTATGGCTAATAATATAACTTAGATTGATCACAATAAGAGAAATAAGTATAGTAATTATCGGTCTATCGATCATAGAAGCATAATGTGGTTAATAATGTGAGTTATATTGATAATAGTAAGAGTATTAAGTCTAATAATTATCGTTCTATCGATCATAGGAGCATAATATGGCTAATAATAAAATTTAGATACATAATAACAGGAGTACTAAACCTAAGAATTATCGTTCTATCGATCACAGAAGCATAATATTGCTCATAATATGAGTTAGATTGATAAAAATGAGAGTAATATGTCTAATAATTATCGTTCTATCGATCGCAGAATCATAATATGGATATTAATATAAGTTAAATTGATCATAATGAGAGTAATATGTATAATAATACTCGTTCTATCGATCGTAGAAGCACAATATGGCTAATAATATAAGATAGATTGATATTAATAAGAGTAGTAAGTATAGCAACTATCGTCATATTGATCATATTAGCGTAATATGGTTTATAATATATGTCAGATTGATAATAATAAACGTCATATATATACTAATTATCGTTCTACCGATCATAGAAGCATAATATGGCCAACAATATTAGTTAGATTGATCACAATTAGAGAAATAAGTATAGTAATTATCGTTCTAACCATCAAAGGAGCATAATATGGCTAATAACGTAAGTGAGATGATCATAACAAGAGTAATAAGTATAGTAGTTATAGTTCTATCCATCATAGAAGCATAATGTGGTTTATAATGTGAGTTGGATTGATAATAATAATAGTAATAAGTATAGTAATTGTCGTTCTACCGATCATATAAGCATAATATGGCCAACAATATAAGTTGGATTGATAACAATAAGAGTAATAAGTATAGTCATTGTCGTTCTATCGATCATAGAAGCATAATATGGCTAATAATATGAGTTGGATTGATAATAACAAGAGTAGTTAGTATAGTAATTGTCGTTCTACCGATCATATAAGCATAATATGGCCAACAATATAAGTTAGATTGGTAATAATAAGAGTAATAAGTATAGTCATTGTCGTTCTATCGACCATAGAAGCATAATATGGCTAATAATATGAGTTAGATTGATAATAATAAGAGTAATAAGTATAGTAATTGTCGTTCTATCGATCATATCTGCATAATATGGTTAATAATATGAGTTGGATTGATAATAATAAGAGTAATTGGTATAGTAATTGTCGTTCTACCGATCATATAAGCATAATATGGCCAACAATATGAGTTAGATTGATAATAATAAGAGTAATAAGTATGGTCATTGTCGATCTATCGATCATAGAAGCATAATATGGCTAATAATATGAGTTAGATTGATAATAAGAAGAGTAATTAGTATACTAATTGTCGTTCTACCGATTATATAAGCATAATATGCCCAATAATATAAGTTAGATTGATAATAATAAGAGTAATAAGTATAGTAGTTGTCGTTCTACCGACCATGGAAGCATAATATGGCTGATAATATAAGTTAGATTGATAATAATAAGAGTAATAAGTATAGTAATTTTAGGTCCATCTATCATATAAGTATAATATGGCTAATAATATAAGTTAGATTGATAATAGTAATAGTGATAAGTATAGTAATTGTCGTTCTACCGATCATATAAGCATAATATGCCCAATAATATAAGTTAGATTGATAATAATAAGAGTAATAAGTACAGTCATTGTCGATCTATCGATCATAGGGGCATAATATGGCTAATAATATGAGTTAGATTGATAATAAGAAGAGTAATATGTATAGTAATTGTCGTTCTATCGATCATATCTGCATAATATGGCTGATAATATGAGTTGGATTGATAATAATAAGAGTAATTAGTATAGTAATTGTCGTTCTACCGATCATATAAGCATAATATGGCCAATAATATAAGTTAGATTGATAATAATAAGAGTAATATGTATAGTAGTTGTCGTTCTACCGATCATATAAGCATAATATCGCCAATAATATAAGTTAGATTGATAATAATAGGAGTAATATGTATAAGAATTATCGTTCTATCGATCATAGGAGCATAATACGATTAATAATATAAATTAGATTGATAAAAGCAAAAGTAGTATGTATAGTAATTATTGTTCTATCGATCGCAGAAGCATAATATGGTTAATAGTACAAGTTAGACTGATAATAATAAGGCTACTAAGTATAATAATTATCGTCCTATCGATCATAGAAGCATAATATGGCGAATAATGTAAGTTAGGTTGATTACAATAAGTGTAATAAGTATAATAATTATCGTTCTATCGATCATAGAAGCATTTTATGGCTAATAATATAACTTAGATTGATCACAATAAGAGTAATAAGTATAGTAGTTATAGTTCTATCCATCATAGAAGCATAATGTGGTTAATAATGTGAGTTAGATTGATAATAATAAGAGTAGTAAGTCACATGATTATCGTTCAGTCGATCGCACAAGCATAATATGGCTATTAATATAAGTTAGATTGATCATAATAAGAGTAATAAGTATAGTTATTATCTTCCTATTGATCATGATTGTGACTGTATGATTGTGATTGTATGATTGTGGTCGTATGACAGTGATTATATGATTGTGATTGTATGATTGTGATTGTATGATTGTGATAGTATGTTTGTTATTGCATGATTGCGATTGCAGGATTGTGCTTGTATGATTGTAATTGTATAATTGTGATTGTATGATTGTGATTATATGACTGTGATTGTATGATAGTGATTGAATGATTGCGACTGTATGATTGCGATTGTATTATTGTGATTGTATTATTGCGCTTCTATGATTGTGATTGTATGATTGCAAATGTATGATTGTGATTGTATGATTGTGATTGTATGATTCTGATTTTATGAGTGTGATTGTATGATTGCGACAGCATGATTGTTATTGCATGATTGCGATTGCAGGATTACGATTGTATGATGGTGATTGTATGACTGTGACTGTATTATTGTGATTGTATTATTGTGATTGTATGATGGTGATTGTACGATTATGAATTTATGATTGTGATTGTATGATTGTGATTGTACGATTGTGATTGTATGATCGTGATTGTATGATCGTGATTGTGTGATTGTGATTCTGAGATTGTGATTGTATGATTGTGATTGTATGATTGTGATTATATGATTGTGATTGTATGATTGTGATTGTATAATTGTGATTGTATGATTGTGATTGAATGATTGTGATTGTATGATTGTGATTGTATGACTGTCATTGTATGATTGTGATTGTATTATTGTGATTGTATTGTTGTGAATGTATGATTGTGATTGTATGATTGTGATAGTATGATTGCTTTTGTATGATTGTGATTTTAGGATTGTAATTGTATCATTGTAATTTTATGATTGCGATTGTATGATTGTAATTGTATGATTGTTATTGTATGATTGTGATTGTATGATTGTGATTGTATGATTGTGATCGTATGATTGTGATTGTATCAATGTTTTTTGGAGATTGTATTTATATGATTGCGATTGTATGATTGTTATTGTATGATTGTGATTGTATGTTTGTGATTGTATTATTGTGATTGTATGGTTGCGATTGTATGGTTGTAATTGTATGATTGCGATTGTATGATCGTGATTGTATGATTGTGATTGTATGAGTGTGATTGTATGATTGTGATAGTATGATTGTGATTGTATGATTGTGATTGTATCAATGTTTTTGGGAGATTGTATTTATATGGTTGCGATTGTATGATTGTTATTGTATGATTGTGATTGTATGTTTGTGATTGTATTATTGTGATTGTATGGTTGCGATTGTATGGTTGTAATTGTATGATTGCGATTGTATGAGTGCGATTGTATGATTGTGACTGTATGAGTGTGATTGCATGATTGTGACAGTATGATTGTGATTGTATGATTGTAATTGTATCAATGTTTTTAGGAGATTGTATTTATATGATTGCGATTGTATGACTGTTATTGTATGATTGTGATTGTATGTGTGTGATTGTATTATTGTGATTGTATGGTTGTGATTGTATGGTTGTGATTGTATGATTGCGATTGTATGATCGTGATTGTATGATTGTGATTGTATGATTGTGATTGTATGATTGTGATTGTATGATTGTTATTGTATGATTGTGATTGTATTATTGTGATTGTATTATTGTGATTGTATTATTGTGCTTCTATGATTGTGATTGTATGATTGTGATTGTATGATTGTGATTGTATGATTGTGATCGTATGATTGTGATAGTATGATTCTATTTGATGATTGTGATTATATGATTGTGACTGTATTATTGTGATTTTATGATTGTGTATGAGAGATTGTTAATGAATGATTGCTATTTTATGGGTGTGATTGTATTATTGTGATTGTGAGTTTGTGATTCTGGGATTGTAATTGTATGACTGCCATTGCATGATCGTGATTGTATGATTGTTTTTGTACGATTGTGATTGTACGATTGTAATTGTATGATTGTGGTCGTATGACTGTGATTGTATGATTGTGATTGTATGATTGTGATTGTATGATTGTTTTTGGGAGATTGTATTTATATGATTGCGATTGTATGATTGTGATTGAATGATTGTGACTGTAATTGTGATTGTATGATTGTAATTGTATGACTGTGGTAGTATGACTGTGATTGTACGATTGTGATTGTACGATTGTGATTGTACGATTGTGATTGTACGATTGTGATTGTACGATTGTGATTGTACGATTGTGATTGTACGATTGTGATTGTACGATTGTGATTGTACGATTGTGATTGTACGATTGTGATTGTACGATTGTGATTGTATGATTGTGATAGTATGATTGTTATTGTATTATTGTGATTGTATGATTGTGATTGTATGATTGTGATTGTAGGACTGTGGCAGTATGCTTCTGATTGTATGATTGTGATTGTATGATTGTGATTGTATGATTGTGATTGTGTGATTGTGATTCTGAGATTTTAATTGCAAGGTTGTGATCGTATGACAGTGATTGTATGATTGTGATTGTACGATTGTGATTGTACGATTGTGATTGTACGATTGTGATTGTACGATTGTGATTGTACGATTGTGATTGTACGATTGTGATTGTACGATTGTGATTGTACGATTGTGATTGTACGATTGTGATTGTACGATTGTGATTGTACGATTGTGATTGTACGATTGTGATTGTATGATTGTGATTGTATCAATGTTTTTTGGAGATTGTATTTATATGATTGCGATTGTATGATTGTTATAGTATGATTGTGATTGTATGTTTGTGATTGTATTATTGTGATTGTATGGTTGTGATTGTATGGTTGTAATTGTATGATTGCGATTGTATGATCGTGATTGTATGATTGTGATTGTATGAGTGTGATTGTATGATTGTGATAGTATGATTGTGATTGTATGATTGTGATTGTATCAATGTTTTTGGGAGATTGTATTTATATGGTTGCGATTGTATGATTGTTATTGTATGATTGTGATTGTATGTTTGTGATTGTATTATTGTGATTGTATGGCTGTGATTGTATGGTTGTGATTGTATGATGGCGATTGTATGATCGTGATTGTATGATTCTGATTTTATGAGTGTGATTGTATGATTGCGATAGCATGATTGTTATTGCATGATTGCGATTGCAGGATTGTGATTGTATGATGGTGATTGTATGACTGTGACTGTATAATTGTGATTGTATGATTGTGATTGTATGAGTGCGATTGTATGATTGTGATTGTATGGCTGCGATTGTATGATTGTGATTGTATTATTGTGATTGTATTATTGTGCTTCTATGATTGTGATTGTATGATTGTGATTGTATGAGTGCGATTGTATGATTGTGACTGTATGAGTGTGATTGTATGATTGTGACAGTATGATTGTGATTGTATGATTGTAATTATATCAATGTTTTTAGGAGATTGTATTTATATGATTGCGATTGTATGACTGTTATTGTATGATTGTGATTGTATGTTTGTGATTGCATTAGTGTGATTGTATGGTTGTGATTGTATGGTTGTGATTGTATGATTGCGATTGTATGATCGTGATTGTATGATCGTGATTGTATGATCGTGATTGTATGATCGTGATTGTATGATCGTGATTGTATTATTGTGATTGTTTTATTGTGCTTCTATGATTGTGATTGTATGATTGTGATTGTATGATTGTGATTGCATGATTGTGATCGTATGATTGTGATAGTATGATTCTATTTGATGATTGTGATTGTATGATTGTGACTGTATTATTGTGATTTTATGATTGTGTATGAGAGATTGTTAATGAATGATTGCTATTTTATGGGTGTGATTGGATTATTGTGATTGTGAGTTTGTGATTCTGAGATTGTAATTGTATGACTGCCATTGTATGATCGTGATGGTATGATTGTTTTTGTATGATTGTGATTGTATGATTGTGATTGTATGATTGTGATTGTATGATTGTTTTTGGGAGATTGTATTTATATGATTGCGATTGTATGATTGTGATTGAATGATTGTGATTGTATGATTGTGATTGTGTGATTGTGATTGTATGAGTGTGATTGTATGATTGCGATAGTATGATTGTTATTGCATGATTACGACTGCAGGATTGTGCTTGTATGATTGTGATTGTATGATTCTGATTTTATGAGTGTGATTGTATGATTGCGATAGCATGAATGTTATTGCATGATTGCGATTGCAGGATTGTGATTGTATGATGGTGATTGTATGACTGTGACTGTATTATTGTGATTGTATGATTGTGATTGTATGATGGTGATGGTATGATTATGATTGTACGATTGTTTTTGTTTGATTGCGATTTGATGATTGTGATTGTAGGATTGTGATTGTATTATTGTGATTGTATGATTGTGATTGTATGATTGTGATTGTATGATTGTGGTCCCATGACTGGGATTGTATGATTCTGATTGTATGATTGTGATTGTATGATTGTAATAGTATGATTGCGACTGCAGGATTGTGCTTGTACGATTGCAATTGTATGATTGTGATTGTATGATTGTGATTGTATTATTGTGATTGTATTATTGTGCTTCTATGATTGTGATTGTATGATTGTGATTGTATGATTGTGATTGTATGATTGTGATCGTATGATTGTGATAGTATGATTCTATTTGATGATTGTGATTGTATGATTGTGACTGTATTATTGTGATTTTATGATTGTGTATGGGAGAATGTAAATGTATTATTGCTATTTTGTGGGTGTGAATGTATTATTGTGATTGTATGATTGTATTTGAATGATTCTGATCATATGATTGTGACTGTATTATTGTGATCTTATGATTGTGTATGAGAGATTGTAAATGAATGATTGCTATTTTATGGGTGTGATTGTATTATTGTGATTGTGAGTTTGCGATTCTGAGATTGTAATTGTATGACTGCCATTGTATGATCGTGATGGTATGATTGTTCTTGTGTGATTGTGATTGTATGATTGTAATTGTATGATTGTGGTCGTATGACTGTGATTGTATGATTGTGATTGTATGATTGTGATCGTATGATTGTGATTGTAGGATTGTGATTGTATGATCGTGATTGTGTGATTGTGATTCTGAGATTTTAATTGTATGGTTGTGATCGTATGACAGTGATTGTATGATTGTGATTTTATGATTGTGATTGTATGATTGTGACGGTATGAGTGTGATTGTATGATTGCGATAGTATGATTGTTATTGCATGATTGCGATTGCAGAATTGTGTTAGTATGATTGTTATTGTATGATTGTGGTTGTATGTTTGTGATTGTATTAATGTGATTGTGTGGTTGTGATTGTATTGTTGTGATTGTATGGTTGTGATTGTATGATTGCGATTGTATGATCGTGATAGTATGATTGCGATTGTATAGTAGTGATTGTGTAATTGTGATTGTATGATTGTGATTGTATGATCGCGATTGTATGATTGTGATTGCATGGTTGTGATTGTATGAGTGCGATTGTATGATTGCGATTTTATGATTGTGATTGTATGATTGTGACTGTATGACTGTGATTGTATGATTGTGATTGTATGATTGTGATTGTAATTGCGATTGTATGATTGTAATTGTATGACTGTGGTAGTATGACTGTGATTGTATGATAGTGATTGTATGATTGCGACTGTATGATTGGGATTGTATGATTGTGATTGTATTTTTGTGAATGTATGATTGTGATTGTATGACTGTGATTGTATGATTGTGATTGTATGATGGTGACTGTATTATTGTGATTTTATGATTGTGATTGTATCAGTGTTTTTGGGAGATTGTATTTATATGATTGCGATTGTATGATAGTGATTGAATGATTGTGATTGTAGGACTGTGACAGTATGTTTGTGGTTGTATGATTGTGATTGTATGATTGTGATTGTATGATTGTGATTGTATGATTGTGATTGTATGATTGTGATTGTATGTGTGTGATTGTATGATTGTGACTGTATGAGTGTGATTGTATGATTGTGATAGTATGATTGTGATTGTATGATTGTGATTGAATGACTGCTTTTGAATGATTGTCATTGTAATATTGTGACTGTATGATTGTGATTGTGTGAATGCCGTTGTATGATTGTGATTGTATGATTGTGATTGTATGATTGTGATCGTATGATTGTGATTGTATGTTTGTGATTGTATGAATGTGATTGTATGGTTGTGATTGTATGATTGTGACTGTATTATTGTGATTGTATGATTGTGATTGTATGATTGTTTTTGGGAGATTGTATTTATATGATTGCGATTGTATGATTGTGACAATATGAGTGTGATTGTATGATTGTGACAGTATGATTGTGATTGTATGATTGTAATTGTATCAATGTTTTTAGGAGATTGTATTTATATGATTGCGATTGTATGGCTGTAATTGTATGATTGTGATTGTATATTTGTGATTGTATTATTGTGATTGTATGGTTGTGACTGTATGGTTGTGATTGTATGATTGCGATTGTATGATCGTGATTGTATGATTGTGACAGTATGATTGTGATTGTATGATTGTGGTTGTATGATTGTGATTGTATTATTGTGATTGTATGATTGTGATTGTATGATTGTGATTGTATGATTGTGATTGTATGATTGTGATCGTATGATTGTGATAGTATGATTCTATTTGATGATTGTGATTGTATGATTGTGACTGTATTATTGTGATTTTATGATTGTGTATGGGAGAATGTAAATGTATTATTGCTATTTTGTGGTTGTGAATGTATTATTGTGATTGTGAGTTTATGATTCTGAGATGGTAATTGTATGATTGCGATTGTATGATCGTGATGGTATGACTGTTTTTGTATGATTGTGATTTTATGATTGTAATTGTATGATTGTAATTTTATGATTGCGATGGTATGATTGTAATTGTATGATTGTTTTTGTATGATTGCGATTGTATGATTGTAATTGTATGATTGTTATTGTATTATTGTGATTGAATTATTGTGCTTCTATGATTGTGTTTGTATGATTGCGAATATATGATTGTGATTGTATGATTGTATTTGAATGATTGTGATTATATGATTGTGACTGTATTATTGTGATTTTATGATTATGTATGAGAGATTGTAAATGAATGATTGCTATTTTATGGGTGTGATTGTATTATTGTGATTGTGAGTTTGTGATTCTGAGATTGTAATTGTATGACTGCCATTGTATGATCGTGATGGTATGATTATTTTTGAATGATTGTAATTGTATGATTGTGGTCGTATGACTGTGATTGTATAATTGTGATTGTATGATTGTGATTGTATGATTGTGGTTGTATGATTGTGATTGTATGATTGTGATTGTATGGTTGTGATTGTATGATTGTGACTGTATTATTGTGATTGTATGATTGTGATTGTATGATTGTTTTTGGGAGATTGTATTTATATGATTGCGATTGTATGATTGTGATTTTATGATTGTGACTGTATGACTGTGATTGTATGATTGTGGTCGCATGATTGGGATTGTATGATTGTGATTGTATGATTGGGATTGTATGATTGTGATTGTATGAGTGCGATTGTATGATTGCGATTTTATGATTATGATTGTATTATTGTTGTTGTATGAATACCATTGTATTATTGTGATTGTATGATTGTGATTGTATGAATGTGCTTGTAGGACTGTGACAGTATGTTTCTGATTGTATGATTGTGATTCTATGACTGTGATTGTATGATTGTGATTGTAGGATTGTGATTGTATGATCGTGATTGTGTGATTGTGATTCTGAGATTTTAATTGTATGGTTGTGATCGTATGACAGTGATTGTATGATTGTGATTTTATGATTGCGATTGTATGATTGTGATTGCATGGTTGTGATTGTATGAGTGCGATTGTATGATTGCGATTTTATGATTGTGATTGTATGATTGTGACTGTATGACTGTGATTGTATGATAGTGATTGTATGATTGTGATTGTATGATTGTGATAGTATGATTATGATTGTACGATTGTTTTTGTTCGATTGCGATTGTATGATTGTGATTGTATGATTGTCATTGTAATATTGTGACTGTATGATTGTGATTGTACGATTGTGGTTGTATGATTCTGATTGTATGATTGTGATTGTATTATTGTGATTGTATGATTGTGATTGTATGATTGTAATTGTATGATTGTGATTGTATGATTGTGATTGTGTGATTGTGATTTTATGATTGTGATTGTATGATTGTGACGGTATGAGTGTGATTGTATGATTGTGATAGTATGATTATTTTTGCATGATTGCGATTGCAGAATTGTGTTTGTATGATTGTTATTGTATGATTGTGGTTGTATGTTTGTGATTGTATTAATGTGATTGTATGGTTGTGATTGTATGGTTGTGATTGTATGATTGTGATTGTATGATAGTGATTGTAATTGCGATTGTATGATTGTAATTGTATGACTGTGGTAGTATGACTGTGATTGTATGATAGTGATTGTATGATTGCGACTGTATGATTGGGATTGTATGATTGTGATTGTATTTTTGTGAATGTATGATTGTGATTGTATGACTGTGATTGTATGATTGTGATTGTATGATGGTGACTGCATTATTGTGATTGTATGATTGTGATTGTATCAGTGTTTTTGGGAGATTGTATTTATATGATTGCGATTGTATGATTGTGATTGAATGATTGTGATTGTATGATTGTGATTGTATGATTGTGATTGTATGAGTGCGATTGTATGATTGCGATTTTATGATTGTGATTGTATTATTGTTGTATGAATGCCATTGTATTATTGTGATTGTATGATTGTGGTTGTATGTTTGTGATTGTATTAATGTGATTGTGTGGTTGTGATTGTATGGTTGTGATTGTATGGTTGTGATTGTATGATTGCGATTGTATGATCGTGATTGTATGATTGCGATTGTATAGTAGTGATTGTGTGATTGTGATTGTATGATTGTGATTGTATGATTGTGATTGTATGATTGCGATTGTATGATTGTGATTGCATGGTTGTGATTGTATGAGTGCGATTGTATGATTGCGATTTTATGATTGTGATTGTATGATTGTGACTGTATGACTGTGATTGTATGATTGTGATTGTATGATTGTGATTGTATGATTGTGATAGTATGATTATGATTGTACGATTGTTTTTGTTTGATTGCGATTGTATGATTGTGATTGTATGATTGTCATTGTAATATTGTGACTGTATGATTGTGATTGTATGATTGTGGTTGTATGATTCTGATTGTATGATTGTGATTGTATTATTGTGATTGTATGATTGTGATTGTATGATTGTAATTGTATGATTGTGATTGTATGATTGTGATTGTGTGATTGTGATTTTAGGATTGTGATTGTATGATTGTGACGGTATGAGTGTGATTGTATGATTGTGATAGTATGATTGTTTTTGCATGATTGCGATTGCAGAATTGTGTTTGTATGATTGTTATTGTATGATTGTGGTTGTATGTTTGTGGTTGTATTAATGTGATTGTATGGTTGTGATTGTATGGTTGTGATTGTATGATTGTGATTGTGTGATTGTGATTGTATGATTGCGATTGTATGATTGTGATTGTATGATTGTGATAGTATGATTGCGACTGCAGGATTGTGCTTGTATGATTGCGATTGTATGATTGTGATTGTATGATTGTGATTGCATGATAGTGATTGTAATTGCGATTGTATGATTGTAATTGTATGACTGTGGTAGTATGACTGTGATTGTATGATAGTGATTGTATGATTGCGACTGTATGATTGGGATTGTATGATTGTGATTGTATTTTTGTGAATGTATGATTGTGATTGTATGACTGTGATTGTATGATTGTGATTGTATGATTGTGATTGAATGATTGTGATTGTATGATTGTGATTGTATGATTGTGATTGTATGAGTGCGATTGTATGATTGCGATTTTATGATTGTGATTGTATGATTGTGACTGTATGACTGTGATTGTATGATTGTGATTGCATGATTGTGATTGTATGATTGTGATAGTATGATTGCGACTGCAGGATTGTGCTTGTATGATTGCAATTGTATGATTGTGATTGTATGATTGTGATTGCATGATAGTCATTGTAATTGCGATTGTATGATTGTAATTGTATGACTGTGGTAGTATGACTGTGATTGTATGATAGTGATTGTATGATTGTGGTTGTATAAGTGCGATTGTATGATTGTGACTGTATGAGTGTGATTGTATGATTGTGATAGTATGATTGTGATTGTATGATTGTGATTGTGTGATTGTGATTTTATGATTGTGATTGTATGATTGTGACGGTATGAGTGTGATTGTATGATTGCGACTGTATGATTGGGATTGTATGATTGTGATTGTATTTTTGTGAATGTATGATTCTAATTGTATGACTGTGATTGTATGATTGTGATTGTATGATGGTGACTGTATTATTGTGATTGTATGATTGTGATTGCATCAGTGTTTTTGGGAGATTGTATTTATATGATTGCGATTGTATGATTGTGATTGAATGATTGTGATTGTATGATTGTGATTGTATGATTGTGATTGTATGAGTGCGATTGTATGATTGCGATTTTATGATTGTGATTGTATTATTGTTGTATGAATGCCATTGTATTATTGTGATTGTATGATTGTGATTGTATGATTGTGATTGTAGGACTGTGACAGTATGTTTCTGATTGTATGATTGTGATTCTTTGATTGTGATTGTATGATTGTGATTGTAGGATTGTGATTGTATGATCGTGATTGTGTGATTGTGATTCTGAGATTTTAATTATATGGTTGTGATCGTATGACAGTGATTGTATGATTGTGATTTTATGATTGTGATTGTATGATTGTGACGGTATGAGTGTGATTGTATGATTGCGATCGTATGATTGTTATTGCATGATTGCGATTGCAGAATTGTGTTAGTATGATTGTTATTGTATGATTGTGGTTGTATGTTTGTGATTGTATTAATGTGATTGTGTGGTTGTGATTGTATGGTTGTGATTGTATGGTTGTGATTGTATGATTGCGATTGTATGATCGTGATTGTATGATTGCGATTGTATAGTAGTGATTGTGTGATTGTGATTGTATGATTGTGATTGTATGATTGCGATTGTATGATTGTGATTGCATGGTTGTGATTGTATGAGTGCGATTGTATGATTGCGATTTTATGATTGTGATTGTATGATTGTGACTGTATGACTGTGATTGTATGATTGTGATTGTATGATTGTGATTGTATGATTGTGATAGTATGATTATGATTGTACGATTGTTTTTGTTTGATTGCGATTGTATGATTGTGATTGTATGATTGTCATTGTAATATTGTGACTGTATGATTGTGATTGTATGATTGTGGTTGTATGATTCTGATTGTATGATTGTGATTGTATTATTGTGATTGTATGATTGTGATTGTATGATTGTAATTGTATGATTGTGATTGTATGATTGTGACGGTATGAGTGTGATTGTATGATTGCGATAGTATGATTGTTATTGCATGATTGCGATTGCAGAATTGTGTTAGTATGATTGTTATTGTATGATTGTGGTTGTATGTTTGTGATTGTATTAATGTGATTGTGTGGTTGTGATTGTATGGTTGTGATTGTATGATTGTGATAGTATGATTGCGACTGCAGGATTGTGCTTGTATGATTGCGATTGTATGATTGTGATTGTATGATTGTGATTGCATGATAGTGATTGTAATTGCGATTGTATGATTGTAATTGTATGACTGTGGTAGTATGACTGTGATTGTATGATAGTGATTGTATGATTGCGACTGTATGATTGGGATTGTATGATTGTGATTGTATTTTTGTGAATGTATGATTGTGATTGTATGACTGTGATTGTATGATTGTGATTGTATGATGGTGACTGTATTATTGTGATTGTATGATTGTGATTGTATCAGTGTTTTTGGGAGATTGTATTTATATGATTGCGATTGTATGATTGTGATTTAATGATTGTGATTGTATGATTGTGATTGCATGATTGTGATTGTATGATTGTGATAGTATGATTGCGACTGCAGGATTGTGATTGTGTGATTGTGATTTTATGATTGTGATTGTATGATTGTGACGGTATGAGTGTGATTGTATGATTGCGACTGTATGATTGGGATTGTATGATTGTGATTGTATTTTTGTGAATGTATGATTGTGATTGTATGACTGTGATTGTATGATTGTGATTGTATGATGGTGACTGTATTATTGTGATTGTGAGTTTGTGATTCTGAGATTGTAATTGTATGGTTGTGATCGTATGACAGTGATTGTATGATTGTGATTTTATGATTGTAATTGTATGATTGTGACGGTATGAGTGTGATTGTATGATTGCGATAGTATGATTGTTATTGCATGATTGCGATTGCAGAATTGTGTTAGTATGATTGTTATTGTATGATTTTGGTTGTATGTTTGTGATTGTATTAATGTGATTGTGTGGTTGTGATTGTATGGTTGTGATTGTATGATTGTGACTGTATTATTGTGATTGTATGATTGTGATTGTATGATTGTTTTTGGGAGATTGTATTTATATGATTGCGATTGTATGATTGTGATTTTATGATTGTGACTGTATGACTGTGATTGTATGATTGTGGTCGCATGATTGGGATTGTATGATTGTGATTGTATGATTGGGATTGTATGATTGTGATTGTATGAGTGCGATTGTATGATTGCGATTTTATGATTATGATTGTATTATTGTTGTTGTATGAATACCATTGTATTATTGTGATTGTATGATTGTGATTGTATGAATGTGCTTGTAGGACTGTGACAATATGTTTCTGATTGTATGATTGTGATTCTATGACTGTGATTGTATGATTGTGATTGTAGGATTGTGATTGTATGATCGTGATTGTGTGATTGTGATTCTGAGATTTTAATTGTATGGTTGTGATCGTATGACAGTGATTGTATGATTGTGATTTTATGATTGTAATTGTATGATTGTGACGGTATGAGTGTGATTGTATGATTGCGATAGTATGATTGTTATTGCATGATTGCGATTGCAGAATTGTGTTAGTATGATTGTTATTGTATGATTTTGGTTGTATGTTTGTGATTGTATTAATGTGATTGTGTGGTTGTGATTGTATGGTTGTGATTGTATGGTTGTGATTGTATGATTGCGATTGTATGATCGTGATTGTATGATTGCGATTGTATAATAGTGATTGTGTGATTGTGATTGTATGATTGTGATTGTATGATTGCGATTGTATGATTGTGATTGCATGGTTGTGATTGTATGAGTGCGATTGTACGATTGCGATTTTATGATTGTGATTGTATGATTGTGACTGTATGACTGTGATTGTATGATTGTGATTGTATGATTGTGATAGTATGATTATGATTGTACGATTGTTTTTGTTCGATTGCGATTGTATGATTGTGATTGTATGATTGTCATTGTAATATTGTGACTGTATGATTGTGATTGTATGATTGTGGTTGTATGATTCTGATTGTATGATTGTGATTGTATTATTGTGATTGTATGATTGTGATTGTATGATTGTAATTGTATGATTGTGATTGTATGATTGTGATTGTGTGATTGTGATTTTATGATTGTGATTGTATGATTGTGACGGTATGAGTGTGATTGTATGATTGTGATAGTATGATTATTTTTGCATGATTGCGATTGCAGAGTTGTGTTTGTATGATTGTTATTGTATGATTGTGGTTGTATGTTTGTGATTGTATTAATGTGATTGTATGGTTGTGATTGTATGGTTGTGATTGTATGATTGTGATTGTATGATAGTGATTGTAATTGCGATTGTATGATTGTAATTGTATGACTGTGGTAGTATGACTGTGATTGTATGATAGTGATTGTATGATTGCGACTGTATGATTGGGATTGTATGATTGTGATTGTATTTTTGTGAATGTATGATTGTGATTGTATGACTGTGATTGTATGATTGTGATTGTATGATGGTGACTGTATTATTGTGATTGTATGATTGTGATTGTATCAGTGTTTTTGGGAGATTGTATTTATATGATTGCGATTGTATGATTGTGATTGAATGATTGTGATTGTATGATTGTGATTGTATGATTGTGATTGTATGAGTGCGATTGTATGATTGCGATTTTATGATTGTGATTGTATTATTGTTGTATGAATGCCATTGTATTATTGTGATTGTATGATTGTGGTTGTATGTTTGTGATTGTATTAATGTGATTGTGTGGTTGTGATTGTATGGTTGTGATTGTATGGTTGTGATTGTATGATTGCGATTGTATAGTAGTGATTGTGTGATTGTGATTGTATGATTGTGATTGTATGATTGCGATTGTATGATTGTGATTGCATGGTTGTGATTGTATGAGTGCGATTGTATGATTGCGATTTTATGATTGTGATGGTATGATTGTGACTGTATGACTGTGATTGTATGATTGTGATTGTATGATTGTGATTGTATGATTGTGATAGTATGATTATGATTGTACGATTGTTTTTGTTTGATTGCGATTGTATGATTGTGATTGTATGATTGTCATTGTAATATTGTGACTGTATGATTGTGATTGTATGATTGTGGTTGTATGATTCTGATTGTATGATTGTGATTGTATTATTGTGATTGTATGATTGTGATTGTATGATTGTAATTGTATGATTGTGATTGTATGATTGTGATTGTGTGATTGTGATTTTAGGATTGTGCTTGTATGATTGTGACGGTATGAGTGTGATTGTATGATCGTGATTGCATGATTGTGATTGTATGATTGTGATAGTATGATTGCGACTGCAGGATTGTGCTTGTATGATTGCAATTGTATGATTGTGATTGTATGATTGTGATTGCATGATAGTCATTGTAATTGCGATTGTATGATTGTAATTGTATGACTGTGGTAGTATGACTGTGATTGTATGATAGTGATTGTATGATTGTGGTTGTATAAGTGCGATTGTATGATTGTGACTGTATGAGTGTGATTGTATGATTGTGATAGTATGATTGTGATTGTATGATTGTGATTGTGTGATTGTGATTTTATGATTGTGATTGCATGATTGTGACGGTATGAGTGTGATTGTATGATTGCGACTGTATGATTGGGATTGTATGATTGTGATTGTATTTTTGTGAATGTATGATTGTGATTGTATGACTGTGATTGTATGATTGTGATTGTATGATGGTGACTGTATTATTGTGATTGTATGATTGTGATTGCATCAGTGTTTTTGGGAGATTGTATTTATATGATTGCGATTGTATGATTGTGATTGAATGATTGTGATTGTATGATTGTGATTGTATGATTGTGATTGTATGAGTGCGATTGTATGATTGCGATTTTATGATTGTGATTGTATTATTGTTGTATGAATGCCATTGTATTATTGTGATTGTATGATTGTGATTGTAGGACTGTGACAGTATGTTTCTGATTGTATGATTGTGATTCTTTGATTGTGATTGTATGATTGTGATTGTAGGATTGTGATTGTATGATCGTGATTGTGTGATTGTGATTCTGAGATTTTAATTATATGGTTGTGATCGTATGACAGTGATTGTATGATTGTGATTTTATGATTGTGATTGTATGATTGTGACGGTATGAGTGTGATTGTATGATTGCGGTCGTATGATTGTTATTGCATGATTGCGATTGCAGAATTGTGTTAGTATGATTGTTATTGTATGATTGTGGTTGTATGTTTGTGATTGTATTAATGTGATTGTGTGGTTGTGATTGTATGGTTGTGATTGTATGGTTGTGATTGTATGATTGCGATTGTATGATCGTGATTGTATGATTGCGATTGTATAGTAGTGATTGTGTGATTGTGATTGTATGATTGTGATTGTATGATTGCGATTGTATGATTGTGATTGCATGGTTGTGATTGTATGAGTGCGATTGTATGATTGCGATTTTATGATTGTGATTGTATGATTGTGACTGTATGACTGTGATTGTATGATTGTGATTGTATGATTGTGATTGTATGATTGTGATAGTATGATTATGATTGTACGATTGTTTTTGTTTGATTGCGATTGTATGATTGTGATTGTATGATTGTCATTGTAATATTGTGACTGTATGATTGTGATTGTATGATTGTGGTTGTATGATTCTGATTGTATGATTGTGATTGTATTATTGTGATTGTATGATTGTGATTGTATGATTGTAATTGTATGATTGTGATTGTATGATTGTGACGGTATGAGTGTGATTGTATGATTGCGATAGTATGATTGTTATTGCATGATTGCGATTGCAGAATTGTGTTAGTATGATTGTTATTGTATGATTGTGGTTGTATGTTTGTGATTGTATTAATGTGATTGTGTGGTTGTGATTGTATGGTTGTGATTGTATGATTGTGATAGTATGATTGCGACTGCAGGATTGTGCTTGTATGATTGCGATTGTATGATTGTGATTGTATGATTGTGATTGCATGATAGTGATTGTAATTGCGATTGTATGATTGTAATTGTATGACTGTGGTAGTATGACTGTGATTGTATGATAGTGATTGTATGATTGCGACTGTATGATTGGGATTGTATGATTGTGATTGTATTTTTGTGAATGTATGATTGTGATTGTATGACTGTGATTGTATGATTGTGATTGTATGATGGTGACTGTATTATTGTGATTGTATGATTGTGATTGTATCAGTGTTTTTGGGAGATTGTATTTATATGATTGCGATTGTATGATTGTGATTTAATGATTGTGATTGTATGATTGTGATTGTATGATTGTGATTGTATGAGTGCGATTGTATGATTGCGATTTTATGATTGTGATTGTATGATTGTGACTGTATGACTGTGATTGTATGATTGTGGTTGCATGATTGTGATTGTATGATTGTGATAGTATGATTGCGACTGCAGGATTGTGCTTGTATGATTGCAATTGTATGATTGTGATTGTATGATTGTGATTGCATGATAGTGATTGTAATTGCGATTGTATGATTGTAATTGTATGACTGTGGTAGTATGACTGTGATTGTATGATAGTGATTGTATGATTGTGGTTGTATAAGTGCGATTGTATGATTGTGACTGTATGAGTGTGATTGTATGATTGTAATTGTATGATTGTGATTGTATGATTGTGATTGTGTGATTGTGATTTTATGATTGTGATTGTATGATTGCGACGGTATGAGTGTGATTGTATGATTGTGATAGTATGATTATTTTTGCATGATTGCGATTGCAGAATTGTGTTTGTATGATTGTTATTGTATGATTGTGGTTGTATGTTTGTGATTGTATTAATGTGATTGTATGGTTGTGATTGTATGGTTGTGATTGTATGATTGTGATTGTATGATAGTGATTGTAATTGCGATTGTATGATTGTAATTGTATGACTGTGGTAGTATGACTGTGATTGTATGATAGTGATTGTATGATTGCGACTGTATGATTGGGATTGTATGATTGTGATTGTATTTTTGTGAATGTATGATTGTGATTGTATGACTGTGATTGTATGATTGTGATTGTACGATGGTGACTGTATTATTGTGATTGTATGATTGTGATTGTATCAGTGTTTTTGGGAGATTGTATTTATATGATTGCGATTGTATGATTGTGATTGAATGATTGTGATTGTATGATTGTGATTGTATGATTGTGATTGTATGAGTGCGATTGTATGATTGCGATTTTATGATTGTGATTGTATTATTGTTGTATGAATGCCATTGTATTATTGTGATTGTATGATTGTGATTGTATGATTGTGATTGTAGGACTGTGACAGTATGTTTCTGATTGTATGATTGTGATTCTATGATTGTGATTGTATGATTGTGATTGTATGATTGTGATCGTATGATTGTGATAGTATGATTCTATTTGATGATTGTGATTGTATGATTGTGACTGTATTATTGTGATTTTATGATTGTGTATGAGAGATTGTTAATGAATGATTGCTATTTTATGGGTGTGATTGTATTATTGTGATTGTGAGTTTGTGATTCTGAGATTGTAATTGTATGACTGCCATGTATGATCGTGATGGTATGATTGTTTTTGTATGATTGTGATTGTATGATTGTGATTGTATGATTGTGATTGTATGATTGTGATTGTATGATTGTTTTTGGGAGATTGTATTAATATGATTGCGATTGTATGATTGTGATTGAATGATTGTGATTGGATGATTGTGATTGTGTGATTGTGATTGTATGAGTGTGATTGTATGATTGCGATAGTATGATTGTTATTGCATGATTACGACTGCAGGATTGTGCTTGTATGATTGTGATTGTATGATTCTGATTTTATGAGTGTGATTGTATGATTGCGATAGCATGAATGTTATTGCATGATTGCGATTGCAGGATTGTGATTGTATGATGGTGATTGTATGACTGTGACTGTATTATTGTGATTGTATGATTGTGATTGTATGATGGTGATGGTATGATTATGATTGTACGATTGTTTTTGTTTGATTGCGATTTGATGATTGTGATTGTAGGATTGTGATTGTATTATTGTGATTGTATGATTGTGATTGTATGATTGTGGTCCCATGACTGGGATTGTATGATTCTGATTGTATGATTGTGATTGTATGATTGTAATAGTATGATTGCGACTGCAGGATTGTGCTTGTATGATTGCAATTGTATGATTGTGATTGTATGATTGTGATTGTATTATTGTGATTGTATTATTGTGCTTCTATGATTGTGATTGTATGATTGTGATTGTATGATTGTGATTGTATGATTGTGATCGTATGATTGTGATAGTATGATTCTATTTGATGATTGTGATTGTATGATTGTGACTGTATTATTGTGATTTTATGATTGTGTATGGGAGAATGTAAATGTATTATTGCTATTTTGTGGGTGTGACTGTATTATTGTGATTGTATGATTGTATTTGAATGATTCTGATTATATGATTGTGACTGTATTATTGTGATCTTATGATTGTGTATGAGAGATTGTAAATGAATGATTGCTATTTTATGGGTGTGATTGTATTATTGTGTTTGTGAGTTTGTGATTCTGAGATTGTAATTGTATGACTGTCATTGTATGATCGTGATGGTATGATTGTTCTTGTATGATTGTGATTGTATGATTGTAATTGTATGATTGTGGTCGTATGACTGTGATTGTATGATTGTGATTGTATGATTGTGATCGTATGATTGTGATTGTAGGATTGTGATTGTATGATCGTGATTGTGTGATTGTGATTCTGAGATTTTAATTGTATGGTTGTGATCGTATGACAGTGATTGTATGATTGTGATTTTATGATTGTGATTGCATGATTGTGACGGAATGAGTGTGATTGTATGATTGCGATAGTATGATTGTTATTGCATGATTGCGATTGCAGAATTGTGTTAGTATGATTCTTATTGTATGATTGTGGTTGTATGTTTGTGATTGTATTAATGTGATTGTGTGGTTGTGATTGTATGGTTGTGATTGTATGGTTGTGATTGTATGATTGCGATTGTATGATCGTGATAGTATGATTGCGATTGTATAGTAGTGATTGTGTAATTGTGATTGTATGATTGTGATTGTATGATCGCGATTGTATGATTGTGATTGCATGGTTGTGATTGTATGAGTGCGATTGTATGATTGCGATTTTATGATTGTGATTGTATGATTGTGACTGTATGACTGTGATTGTATGATTGTGATTGTATGACTGTGATTGTATGATTGTGATTGTATGATGGTGAATGTATTATTGTGATTGTATGATTGTGATTGTATCAGTGTTTTTGGGAGATTGTATTTAAATGATTGCGATTGTATGATTGTGATTGAATGATTGTGATCGTATGATTGTGATTGTATGATTGTGATTGTATGAATGTGATTGTATGGTTGTGATTGTATGATTGTGACTGTATTATTGTGATTGTATGATTGTGATTGTATGATTGTTTTTGGGAGATTGTATTTATATGATTGCGATTGTATGATTGTGATTGAATGATTCTGATTTTATGAGTGTGATTGTATGATTGCGATAGCATGATTGTTATTGCATGATTGCGATTGCAGGATTGCGATTGTATGATGGTGATTGTATGACTGTGACTGTATAATTGTGATTGTATGATTGTGATTGTATGAGTGTGATTGTATGATTGTGATTGTATGACTGCCATTGTATGATTGTGATTGTATTATTGTGATTGTATGATTCTGATTGTATGATTGTGATTGTATTATTGTGTTTGTATGATTGTTATTGTATGATTGTGGTTGTATGTTTGTGATTGTATTAATGTGATTGTATGGTTGTGATTGTATGGTTGTGATTGTATGATTGTGATTGTATGATTGTGATTGTATGATTGCGATTGTATGATTGTGATTGCATGGTTGTGATTGCACGATTGTGATTGCACGATTGTGATTCTATGATTGTGATTGTATGATTGTGACTGTATGAGTGTGATTGTATGATTGTGATTGTATGACTGTGATTGTATGATTGTGGTCGCATGACTGGGATTGTTTGATTGTGATTGTATGATTGTGATTGTATGATTGTGATAGTATGATTGCGACTGCAGGATTGTGCTTGTATGATTGCAATTGTATGATTGTGATTGTATGATTGTGATTGCATGATAGTGATTGTAATTGCGATTGTATGATTGTAATTGTATGACTGTGGTAGTATGACTGTGATTGTATGATAGTTATTGTATGATTGCGACTGTATGATTGGGATTGTATGATTGTGATAGTATTTTTGTGAATGTATGATTGTGATTGTATGACTGTGATTGTATGATTGTGATTGTATGAATGTGACTGTATTATTGTGATTGTATGATTGGGATTGTATGATTGTAATTGTATCAATGTTTTTAGGAGATTGTATTTATATGATTGCGATTGTATGGCTGTAATTGTATGATTGTGATTGTATATTTGTGATTGTATTATTGTGATTGTATGGTTGTGACTGTATGGTTGTGATTGTATGATTGCGATTGTATGATCGTGATTGTATGATTGTGACAGTATGATTGTGATTGTATGATTGTGGTTGTATGATTGTGATTGTATTATTGTGATTGTATTATTGTGCTTCTCTGATTGTGATTGTATGATTGTGATTGTATGATTGTGATTGTATGATTGTGATTGTATGATTGTGATCGTATGATTGTGATAGTATGATTCTATTTGATGATTGTGATTGTATGATTGTGAATGTATTATTGTGATTTTATGATTGTGTATGGGAGAATGTAAATGTATTATTGCTATTTTGTGGTTGTGAATGTATTATTGTGATTGTGAGTTTATGATTCTGAGATGGTAATTGTATGATTGCGATTGTATGATCGTGATGGTATGACTGTTTTTGTATGATTGTGATTTTATGATTGTAATTGTATGATTGTAATTTTATGATTGCGATGGTATGATTGTAATTGTATGATTGTTTTTGTATGATTGCGACTGTATGATTGGGATTGTATGATTGTGATAGTATTTTTGTGAATGTATGATTGTGATTGTATGACTGTGATTGTATGATTGTGATTGTATGAATGTGACTGTATTATTGTGATTGTATGATTGTGATTGTATCAGTGTTTTTGGGAGATTGTATTTATATGATTGCGATTGTATGATTGTGATTGAATGATTGTGATTGTATGATTGTAATTGTATGATTGTGATTGTATGAGTGCGATTGTATGATTGCGATTTTATGATTGTGATTGTATGATTGTGACTGTATGACTGTGATTGTATGATTGTGATTGCATGATTGTGATTGTATGATTGTGATAGTATGATTGCGACTGCAGGATTGTGCTTGTATGATTGCAATTGTATGATTGTGATTGTATGATTGTGATTGCATGATAGTGATTGTAATTGCGATTGTATGATTGTAATTGTATGACTGTGGTAGTATGACTGTGATTGTCTGATAGTGATTGTATGATTGTGGTTGTATAAGTGCGATTGTATGATTGTGACTGTATGAGTGTGATTGTATGATTGTGATAGTATGATTGTGATTGTATGATTGTGATTGTATCAATGTTTTTGGGAGATTGTATTTATATGGTTGCGATTGTATGATTGTTATTGTATGATTGTGATTGTATGTTTGTGATTGTGTGAATGCCGTTGTATGATTGTGATTGTATGATTGTGATTGTATGATTGTGATTGTATGATTGTGATTGTATGATTGTGATTGTATGTGTGTGATTGTATGATTGTGACTGTATGAGTGTGATTGTATGATTGTGATAGTATGATTGTGATTGTATGATTGTGATTGTATCAATGTTTTTGGGAGATTGTATTTATATGGTTGCGATTGTATAATTGTTATTGTGTGATTGTGATTGTATGTTTGTGATTGTATCATTGTGATTGTATGGTTGCGATTGTATGGTTGTGATTGTATGATTGCGATTGTATGATTGCGATAGTATGATTGTTATTGCATGATTACGATTGCAGGATTGTGCTTGTATGATTGTGATTGTGTGATTCTGATTTTATGAGTGTGATTGTATGATTGCGAAAGCATGAATGTTATTGCATGATTGCGATTGCAGGATTGTGATTGTATGGTGGTGATTGTATGACTGTGACTGTATTATTGTGATTGTATGATTGTGATTGTATGATGGTGATGGTATGATTATGATTGTACGATTGTTTTTGTTTGATTGCGATTGTATGAGTGTGATTGTATGATTGCGATACTATGATTGTTATTGCATGATTACGATTGCAGGATTGTGCTTGTATGATTGTGATTGTATGATTGTGATTGTATGATTCTGATTTTATGAGTGTGATTGTATGATTGCGATAGCATGAATGTTATTGCATGATTGCGATTGCAGGATTGTGATTGTATGATGGTGATTGTATGACTGTGACTGTATTATTGTGATTGTATGATTGTGATTGTATGATGGTGATGGTATGATTATGATTGTACGATTGTTTTTGTTTGATTGCGATTGTATGATTGTGGTTGTATGATTGTGACTGTATTATTGTGATTGTATGATTGTGATTGTATGATTGTGATTGAATGACTGCTTTTGAATGATTGTCATTGTAATATTGTGACTGTATGATTGTGATTGTATGATTGTGATTGTATGATTGTGATTGTATGATTGTTTTTGGGAGATTATATTTATATGATTGCGATTGTATGATTGTCATTGAATGATTGTGATTGTATGACTGTGATTGTGTGATTGTGATTGTATGATTGTGATTGTATAAATGTTTTTGGGAGATTGTATTCATATGATTGCGATTGTATGATTGTGATTGAATGACTGTGATTGTATGATCGTGATTATACGACTGTGATTGTATGATAGTGATTGAATGATTGCGATTGTATGGTTGTGACTGAATCACTGCTTTTGAATGTTTGTGATTGTATTATTGTGATTGTATGATTATGATTGTATGACTGTGATTGTATGATTGTGATTGTATGATTGTGACCGTATAAGTGTGATTGTATGATTGTGATAGTATGATTGTTATTGTATTATTGTGATTGTATGATTGTGATTGTATGATGGTGATTGTATGATTGTGATTGTATGATTGTGACGGTATGAGTGTGATTGTATGATTGTGATAGTTTGATTGTTTTTGCATGATTGCGATTGCAGAATTGTGTTTGTATGATTGTTATTGTATGATTGTGGTTGTATGTTTGTGATTGTATTAATGTGATTGTATGGTTGTGATTGTATGGTTGTGATTGTATGATTGTGATTGTATGATTGTGATTGTATGATTGCGATTGTATGATTGTGATTGCATGATTGTGATTGCACGATTGTGATTGCACGATTGTGATTCTATGATTGCGATTGTATGATTGTGACTGTATGATTGTGATTGTATGATTGTGATAGTATGATTGTGATTGTATGATTGTGATTGTATCAATGTCTTTGGGAGATTGTATTTATATGGTTGCGATTGTATAATTGTTATTGTGTGATTGTGATTGTATGTTTGTGATTGTATCATTGTGATTGTATGGTTGTGATTGTATGGTTGTGATTGTATGATTGCGATTGTATGATCGTGATTGTATGATTCTGATTTTATGAGTCTGATTGTATGATTGCGATAGCATGATTGTTATTGCATGATTGCGATTGCAGGATTGTGATTGTATGATGGTGATTGTATGACTGTGACTGTATAATTGTGATTGTATGATTGTGATTGTATGAGTGCGATTGTATGATTGTGATTGTATGACTGCGATTGTATGATTGTGATTGTATTATTGTGATTGTATTATTGTGCTTCTATGATTGTGATTGTATGATTGTGATTGTATGAGTGCGATTGTATGATTGTGACTGTATGAGTGTGATTGTATGATTGTGACAGTATGATTCTGATTGTATGATTGTAATTATATCAATGTTTTTAGGAGATTGTATTTATATGATTGCGATTGTATGACTGTTATTGTATGATTGTGATTGTATGTTTGTGATTGTATTAGTGTGATTGTATGGTTGTGATTGTATGGTTGTGATTGTATGATTGCGATTGTATGATTGTGATTGTATGATCGTGATTGTATGATCGCGATTGTATAGTAGTGATTGTGTAATTGTGATTGTATGATTATGATTGTATGATCGCGATTGTATGATTGTGATTGCATGGTTGTGATTGTATGAGTGCGATTGTATGATTGCGATTTTATGATTGTGATTGTATGATTGTGACTGTATGACTGTGATTGTATGATTGTGATTGTATGATTGTGATTGTAATTGCGATTGTATGATTGTAATTGTATGACTGTGGTAGTATGACTGTGATTGTATGATAGTGATTGTATGATTGCGACTGTATGATTGGGATTGTATGATTGTGATTGTATTTTTGTGAATGTTTGATTGTGATTGTATGACTGTGATTGTATGATTGTGATTGTATGATGGTGAATGTATTATTGTGATTGTATGATTGTGATTGTATCAGTGTTTTTGGGAGATTGTATTTATATGATTGCGATTGTATGATTGTGATTGAATGATTGTGATCGTATGATTGTGATTGTATGATTGTGATTGTATGAATGTGATTGTATGGTTGTGATTGTATGATTGTGACTGTATTATTGTGATTGTATGATTGTGATTGTATGATTGTTTTTGGGAGATTGTATTTATATGATTGCGATTGTATGATTGTGATTGAATGATTCTGATTTTATGAGTGTGATTGTATGATTGCGATAGCATGATTGTTATTGCATGATTGCGATTGCAGGATTGCGATTGTATGATGGTGATTGTATGACTGTGACTGTATAATTGTGATTGTATGATTGTGATTGTATGAGTGTGATTGTATGATTGTGATTGTATGACTGCCATTTTATGATTGTGATTGTATTATTGTGATTGTATTATTGTGCTTCTATGATTGTGATTGTATGATTGTGATTGTATGAGTGCGATTGTATGATTGTGACAATATGAGTGTGATTGTATGATTGTGACAGTATGATTGGGATTGTATGATTGTAATTGTATCAATGTTTTTAGGAGATTGTATTTATATGATTGCGATTGTATGGCTGTAATTGTATGATTGTGATTGTATATTTGTGATTGTATTATTGTGATTGTATGGTTGTGACTGTATGGTTGTGATTGTATGATTGCGATTGTATGATCGTGATTGTATGATTGTGACAGTATGATTGTGATTGTATGATTGTGGTTGTATGATTGTGATTGTATTATTGTGATTGTATTATTGTGCTTCTCTGATTGTGATTGTATGATTGTGATTGTATGATTGTGATTGTATGATTGTGATTGTATGATTGTGATCGTATGATTGTGATAGTATGATTCTATTTGATGATTGTGATTGTATGATTGTGACTGTATTATTGTGATTTTATGATTGTGTATGGGAGAATGTAAATGTATTATTGCTATTTTGTGGTTGTGAATGTATTATTGTGATTGTGAGTTTATGATTCTGAGATGGTAATTGTATGATTGCGATTGTATGATCGTGATGGTATGACTGTTTTTGTATGATTGTGATTTTATGATTGTAATTGTATGATTGTAATTTTATGATTGCGATGGTATGATTGTAATTGTATGATTGTTTTTGTATGATTGCGATCGTATGATTGTAATTGTATGATTGTTATTGTATTATTGTGATTGAATTATTGTGCTTCTATGATTGTGTTTGTATGATTGCGAATGTATGATTGTGATTGTATGATTGTATTTGAATGATTGTGATTATATGATTGTGACTGTATTATTGTGATTTTATGATTGTGTATGAGAGATTGTAAATGAATGATTGCTATTTTATGGGTGTGATTGTATTATTGTGATTGTGAGTTTGTGATTCTGAGATTGTAATTGTATGACTGCCATTGTATGATCGTGATGGTATGATTGTTTTTGAATGATTGTAATTGTATGATTGTGGTCGTATGACTGTGATTGTATAATTGTGATTGTATGATTGTGATTGTATGATTGTGATTGTATGATTGTGATTGTATGATTGTGATTGTATGGTTGTGATTGTATGATTGTGACTGTATTATTGTGATTGTGTGATTGTGATTGTATGATTGTTTTTGGGAGATTGTATTTATATGATTGCGATTGTATGATTGTGATTCTATGATTGTGATTGTATGATTGTGATTGTAGGATTGTGATTGTATGATCGTGATTGTGTGATTGTGATTCTGAGATTTTAATTGTATGGTTGTGATCGTATGACAGTGATTGTATGATTGTGATTTTATGATTGTGATTGTATGATTGTGACGGTATGAGTGTGATTGTATGATTGCGATAGTATGATTGTTATTGCATGATTGCGATTGCAGAATTGTGTTAGTATGATTGTTATTGTATGATTGTGGTTGTATGTTTGTGATTGTATTAATGTGATTGTGTGGTTGCGATTGTATGGTTGTGATTGTATGGTTGTGATTGTATGATTGCGATTGTATGATCGTGATTGTATGATTGCGATTGTATAGTAGTGATTGTGTGATTGTGATTGTATGATTGTGATTGTATGATTGCGATTGTATGATTGTGATTGCATGGTTGTGATTGTATGAGTGCGATTGTATGATTGCGATTTTATGATTGTGATTGTATGATTGTGACTGTATGACTGTGATTGTATGATTGTGATTGTATGATTGTGATTGTATTATTGTGATTGTATGATTGTTATTGTATGACTGTGGTTGTATGTTTGTGATTGTATTAATGTGATTGTATGGTTGTGATTATATGGTTGTGATTGTATGATTGTGATTGTATGATTGTGATTGTATGATTGCGATTGTATGATTGTGATTGTATGATTGTGATAGTATGATTGCGACTGCAGGATTGTGCTTGTATGATTGCAATTGTATGATTGTGATTGTATGATTGTGATTGCATGATAGTGATTGTAATTGCGATTGTATGATTGTAATTGTATGACTGTGGTAGTATGACTGTGATTGTATGATAGTGATTGTATGATTGTGGTTGTATAAGTGCGATTGTATGATTGTGACTGTATGAGTGTGATTGTATGATTGTGATAGTATGATTGTGATTGTATGATTGTGATTGTATCAATGTTTTTGGGAGATTGTATTTATATGGTTGCGATTGTATGATTCTTATTGTATGATTGTGATTGTATGTTTGTGATTGTGTGAATGCCGTTGTATGATTGTGATTGTATGATTGTGATTGTATGATTGTGATTGTATGATTGTGATTGTATGATTGTGATTGTATGTGTGTGATTGTATGATTGTGACTGTATGAGTGTGATTGTATGATTGTGATAGTATGATTGTGATTGTATGATTGTGATTGTATCAATGTTTTTGGGAGATTGTGTTTATATGGTTGCGATTGTATAATTGTTATTGTGTGATTGTGATTGTATGTTTGTGATTGTATCATTGTGATTGTATGGTTGCGATTGTATGGTTGTGATTGTATGATTACGATTGTATGATCGTGATTGTATGATTCTGATTTTATGAGTGTGATTGTATGATTGCGATAGTATGATTGTTATTGCATGATTACGATTGCAGGATTGTGCTTGTATGATTGTGATTGTGTGATTCTGATTTTATGAGTGTGATTGTATGATTGCGAAAGCATGAATGTTATTGCATGATTGCGATTGCAGGATTGTGATTGTATGATGGTGATTGTATGACTGTGACTGTATTATTGTGATTGTATGATTGTGATTGTATGATGGTGATGGTATGATTATGATTGTACGATTGTTTTTGTTTGATTGCGATTGTATGAGTGTGATTGTATGATTGCGATACTATGATTGTTATTGCATGATTACGATTGCAGGATTGTGCTTGTATGATTGTGATTGTATGATTGTGATTGTATGATTCTGATTTTATGAGTGTGATTGTATGATTGCGATAGCATGAATGTTATTGCATGATTGCGATTGCAGGATTGTGATTGTATGATGGTGATTGTATGACTGTGACTGTATTATTGTGATTGTATGATTGTGATTGTATGATGGTGATGGTATGATTATGATTGTACGATTGTTTTTGTTTGATTGCGATTGTATGATTGTGGTTGTATGATTGCGATTGTATTATTGTGATTGCATGATTGTGATTGTATGATTGTGATTGAATGACTGCTTTTGAATGATTGTCATTGTAATATTGTGACTGTATGATTGTGATTGTATGATTGTGATTGTATGATTGTGATTGTATGATTGTGATTGTATTATTGTGATTGTATTATTGTGCTTCTATGATTGTGATTGTATGATTGTTATTGTATTATTGTGATTGAATTATTGTGCTTCTATGATTGTGATTGTATGATTGCGAATGTATGATTGTGATTGTATGATTGTGTTTGAATGATTGTGATTATATGATTGTGACTGTATTATTGTGATTTTATGATTGTGTATGAGAGATTGTAAATGAATGATTGCTATTTTATGGGTGTGACTGTATTATTGTGATTGTGAGTTTGTGATTCTGAGATTGTAATTGTATGACTGCCATTGTATGATCGTGATGGAATGATTGGTTTTGTATGATTGTAATTGTATGATTGTGGTCGTATGACTGTGATTGTATGATTGTGATTGTATGATTGTGATTGTATGATTGTGATTTTATGGTTGTGATTGTATGATTGTGACTGTATTATTGTGATTGTATGATTGTGATTGTATGATTGTTTTTGGGAGATTATATTTATATGATTGCGATTGTATGATTGTCGTTGAATGATTGTGATTGTATGACTGTGATTGTGTGATTGTGATTGTATGAGTGTGATTGTATGATTGCGATAGCATGATTGTTATTGCATGATTGCGATTGCAGGATTGTGATTGTATGATTGTGATTGTATGATTGTGATTGTATAATTGTGGTCGTATGATTGTGATTGTATGATTGTGATTGTATGATTGTGATTGTATAAATGTTTTTGGGAGATTGTATTCATATGATTGCGATTGTATGATTGCGATTGAATGACTGTGATTGTATGATCGTGATTATATGACTGTGATTGTATGATAGTGATTGAATGATTGCGATTGTATGATTGTGACTGAATCACTGCTTTTGAATGTTTGTGATTGTATTATTGTGATTGTATGATTATGATTGTATGACTGTGATTGTATGATTGTGATTGTATGATTGTGATTGTATGATTGTGACCGTACAAGTGTGATTGTATGGTTGTGATAGTATGATTGTTATTGTATTATTGTGATTGTATGATTGTGATTGTATGATGGTGATTGTATGATTGTGATTGTATGTGTGTGATTGTATGATTGTGACTGTATGAGTGTGATTGTATGATTGTGATAGTATGATTGTGATTGTATGATTGTGATTGTATCAATGTTTTTGGGAGATTGTATTTATATGGTTGCGATTGTATGATTGTTATTGTATGATTGTGATTGTATGTTTGTGATTGTGTGAATGCCGTTGTATGATTGTGATTGTATGATTGTGATTGTATGATTGTGATTGTATGATTGTGATTGTATGATTGTGATTGTATGTGTGTGATTGTATGATTGTGACTGTATGAGTGTGATTGTATGATTGTGATAGTATGATTGTGATTGTATGATTGTGACTGTATTATTGTGATTGTATGATTGTGATTGTATGATTGTTTTTGGGAGATTGTATTTATATGATTGCGTTTGTATGATTGTGATTTTATGATTGTGACTGTATGACTGTGATTGTATGATTGTGGTCGCATGATTGGGATTGTATGATTGTGATTGTATGATTGCGATTGTATGATCGTGATTGTATGATTGCGATTGTATAGTAGTGATTGTGTGATTGTGATTGTATGATTGTGATTGTATGATTGCGATTGTATGATTGTGATTGCATGGTTGTGATTGTATGAGTGCGATTGTATGATTGCGATTTTATGATTGTGACTGTATGACTGTGATTGTATGATTGTGATTGTATGATTGTGATTGTATGATTGTGATTGTATGATTGTGATAGTATGATTATGATTGTACGATTGTTTTTGTTTGATTGCGATTGTATGATTGTGATTGTATGATTGTCATTGTAATATTGTGACTGTATGATTGTGATTGTATGATTGTGGTTGTATGATTCTGATTGTATGATTGTGATTGTATTATTGTGATTGTATGATTGTGAATGTATGATTGTAATTGTATGATTGTGATTGTATGATTGTGATTGTGTGATTGTGATTTTAGGATTGTGATTGTATGATTGTGACGGTATGAGTGTGATTGTATGATTGTGATAGTATGATTATTTTTGCATGATTGCGATTGCAGAATTGTGTTTGTATGATTGTTATTGTATGATTGTGGTTGTATGTTTGTGATTGTATTAATGTGATTGTATGGTTGTGATGGTATGGTTGTGATTGTATGATTGTGATTGTATGATTGTGATTGTATGATTGCGATTGTATGATTGTGATTGTATGATTGTGATAGTATGATTGTGACTGCAGGATTGTGCTTGTATGATTGCGATTGTATGATTGTGATTGTATGATTGTGATTGCATGATAGTGATTGTAATTGCGATTGTATGATTGTAATTGTATGACTGTGGTAGTATGACTGTGATTGTATGATAGTGATTGTATGATTGCGACTGTATGATTGGGATTGTATGATTGTGATTGTATTTTTGTGAATGTATGATTGTGATTGTATGACTGTGATTGTATGATTGTGATTGTATGATGGTGACTGTATTATTGTGATTGTATGATTGTGATTGTATCAGTGTTTTTGGGAGATTGTATTTATATGATTGCGATTGTATGATTGTGATTGAATGATTGTGATTGTATGATTGTGATTGTATGATTGTGATTGTATGAGTGCGATTGTATGATTGCGATTTTATGATTGTGATTGTATGATTGTGACTGTATGACTGTGATTGTATGATTGTGATTGCATGATTGTGATTGTATGATTGTGATAGTATGATTGCGACTGCAGGATTGTGCTTGTATGATTGCAATTGTATGATTGTGATTGTATGATTGTGATTGCATGATAGTGATTGTAATTGCGATTGTATGATTGTAATTGTATGACTGTGGTAGTATGACTGTGATTGTATGATAGTGATTGTATGATTGTGGTTGTATAAGTGCGATTGTATGATTGTGACTGTATGAGTGTGATTGTATGATTGTGATTGTATGATTGTGATTGTATGTGTGTGATTGTATGATTGTGACTGTATGAGTGTGATTGTATGATTGTGATAGTATGATTGTGATTGTATGATTGTGATTGTATCAATGTTTTTGGGAGATTGTATTTATATGATTGCGATTGTATAATTGTTATTGTGTGATTGTGATTGTATGTTTGCGATTGTATCACTGTGATTGTATGGTTGTGATTGTATGGTTGTGATTGTATCAATGTTTTTGGGAGATTGTATTTATATGGTTGCGATTGTATGATTGTTATTGTATGATTGTGATTGTATGATTGTGATCGTATGATTGTGATAGTATGATTCTATTTGATGATAGTGATTGTATGATTGTGATTGTATGGTTGTGATTGTATGATTGTGACTGTATTATTGTGATTGTATGATTGTGATTGTATGATTGTTTTTGGGAGATTGTATTTATATGATTGCGTTTGTATGATTGTGATTTTATGATTGTGACTGTATGACTGTGATTGTATGATTGTGGTCGCATGATTGGGATTGTATGATTGTGATTGTATGATTGCGATTGTATGATCGTGATTGTATGATTGCGATTGTATAGTAGTGATTGTGTGATTGTGATTGTATGATTGTGATTGTATGATTGCGATTGTATGATTGTGATTGCATGGTTGTGATTGTATGAGTGCGATTGTATGATTGCGATTTTATGATTGTGATTGTATGATTGTGACTGTATGACTGTGATTGTATGATTGTGATTGTATGATTGTGATTGTATGATTGTGATAGTATGATTATGATTGTACGATTGTTTTTGTTTGATTGCGATTGTATGATTGTGATTGTATGATTGTCATTATAATATTGTGACTGTATGATTGTGATTGTATGATTGTGGTTGTATGATTCTGATTGTATGATTGTGATTGTATTATTGTGATTGTATGATTGTGATTGTATGATTGTAATTGAATGATTGTGATTGTATGATTGTGATTGTGTGATTGTGATTTTATGATTGTGATTGTATGATTATGACGGTATGAGTGTGATTGTATGATTGTGATAGTATGATTATTTTTGCATGATTGCGATTGCAGAATTGTGTTTGTATGATTGTTATTGTATGATTGTGGTTGTATGTTTGTGATTGTATTAATGTGATTGTATGGTTGTGATTGTATGGTTGTGATTGTATGATTGTGATTGTATGATAGTGATTGTAATTGCGATTGTATGATTGTAATTGTATGACTGTGGTAGTATGACTGTGATTGTATGATAGTGATTGTATGATTGCGACTGTATGATTGGGATTGTATGATTGTGATTGTATTTTTGTGAATGTATGATTGTGATTGTATGACTGTGATTGTATGATTGTGATTGAATGATTGTGATTGTATGATTGTGATTGTATGATTGTAATTGTATGAGTGCGATTGTATGATTGCGATTTTATGATTGTGATTGTATTATTGTTGTATGAATGCCATTGTATTATTGTGATTGTATGATTGTGATTGTATGATTGTGATTGTAGGACTGTGACAGTATGTTTCTGATTGTATGATTGTGATTCTATGATTGTGATTGTATGATTGTGATTGTAGGATTGTGATTGTATGATCGTGATTGTGTGATTGTGATTCTGAGATTTTAATTGTATGGTTGTGATCGTATGACAGTGATTGTATGATTGTGATTTTATGATTGTGATTGTATGATTGTGACGGTATGAGTGTGATTGTATGATTGCGATAGTATGATTGTTATTGCATGATTGCGATTGCAGAATTGTGTTAGTATGATTGTTATTGTATGATTGTGGTTGTATGTTTGTGATTGTATTAATGTGATTGTGTGGTTGTGATTGTATGGTTGTGATTGTATGGTTGTGATTGTATGATTGCGATTGTATGATCGTGATTGTATGATTGCGATTGTATAGTAGTGATTGTGTGATTGTGATTGTATGATTGTGATTGTATGATTGCGATTGTATGATTGTGATTGCATGGTTGTGATTGTATGAGTGCGATTGTATGATTGCGATTTTATGATTGTGATTGTATGATTGTGACTGTATGACTGTGATTGTATGATTGTGATTGTATGATTGTGATTGTATGATTGTGATTGTATGATTGTGATAGTATGATTATGATTGTACGATTGTTTTTGTTTGATTGCGATTGTATGATTGTGATTGTATGATTGTCATTGTAATATTGTGACTGTATGATTGTGATTGTATGATTGTGGTTGTATGATTCTGATTGTATGATTGTGATTGTATTATTGTGATTGTATGATTGTGAATGTATGATTGTAATTGTATGATTGTGATTGTATGATTGTGATTGTGTGATTGTGATTTTAGGATTGTGATTGTATGATTGTGACGGTATGAGTGTGATTGTATGATTGTGATAGTATGATTATTTTTGCATGATTGCGATTGCAGAATTGTGTTTGTATGATTGTTATTGTATGATTGTGGTTGTATGTTTGTGATTGTATTAATGTGATTGTATGGTTGTGATGGTATGGTTGTGATTGTATGATTGTGATTGTATGATTGTGATTGTATGATTGCGATTGTATGATTGTGATTGTATGATTGTGATAGTATGATTGTGACTGCAGGATTGTGCTTGTATGATTGCGATTGTATGATTGTGATTGTATGATTGTGATTGCATGATAGTGATTGTAATTGCGATTGTATGATTGTAATTGTATGACTGTGGTAGTATGACTGTGATTGTATGATAGTGATTGTATGATTGCGACTGTATGATTGGGATTGTATGATTGTGATTGTATTTTTGTGAATGTATGATTGTGATTGTATGACTGTGATTGTATGATTGTGATTGTATGATGGTGACTGTATTATTGTGATTGTATGATTGTGATTGTATCAGTGTTTTTGGGAGATTGTATTTATATGATTGCGATTGTATGATTGTGATTGAATGATTGTGATTGTATGATTGTGATTGTATGATTGTGATTGTATGAGTGCGATTGTATGATTGCGATTTTATGATTGTGATTGTATGATTGTGACTGTATGACTGTGATTGTATGATTGTGATTGCATGATTGTGATTGTATGATTGTGATAGTATGATTGCGACTGCAGGATTGTGCTTGTATGATTGCAATTGTATGATTGTGATTGTATGATTGTGATTGCATGATAGTGATTGTAATTGCGATTGTATGATTATAATTGTATGACTGTGGTAGTATGACTGTGATTGTATGATAGTGATTGTATGATTGTGGTTGTATAAGTGCGATTGTATGATTGTGACTGTATGAGTGTGATTGTATGATTGTGATAGTATGATTGTGATTGTATGATTGTGATTGTATCAATGTTTTTGGGAGATTGTATTTATATGGTTGCGATTGTATAATTGTTATTGTGTGATTGTGATTGTATGTTTGTGATTGTATCATTGTGATTGTATGGTTGTGATTGTATGATTGTGATTGCATGGTTGTGATTGTATGAGTGCGATTGTATGATTGCGATTTTATGATTGTGATTGTATGATTGTGACTGTATGACTGTGATTGTATGATTGTGATTGTATGATTGTGATTGTATGATTGTGATTGTATGATTGTGATAGTATGATTATGATTGTACGATTGTTTTTGTTTGATTGCGATTGTATGATTGTGATTGTATGATTGTCATTGTAATATTGTGACTGTATGATTGTGATTGTATGATTGTGGTTGTATGATTCTGATTGTATGATTGTGATTGTATTATTGTGATTGTATGATTGTGAATGTATGATTGTAATTGTATGATTGTGATTGTATGATTGTGATTGTGTGATTGTGATTTTAGGATTGTGATTGTATGATTGTGACGGTATGAGTGTGATTGTATGATTGTGATAGTATGATTATTTTTGCATGATTGCGATTGCAGAATTGTGTTTGTATGATTGTTATTGTATGATTGTGGTTGTATGTTTGTGATTGTATTAATGTGATTGTATGGTTGTGATGGTATGGTTGTGATTGTATGATTGTGATTGTATGATTGTGATTGTATGATTGCGATTGTATGATTGTGATTGTATGATTGTGATAGTATGATTGTGACTGCAGGATTGTGCTTGTATGATTGCGATTGTATGATTGTGATTGTATGATTGTGATTGCATGATAGTGATTGTAATTGCGATTGTATGATTGTAATTGTATGACTGTGGTAGTATGACTGTGATTGTATGATAGTGATTGTATGATTGCGACTGTATGATTGGGATTGTATGATTGTGATTGTATTTTTGTGAATGTATGATTGTGATTGTATGACTGTGATTGTATGATTGTGATTGTATGATGGTGACTGTATTATTGTGATTGTATGATTGTGATTGTATCAGTGTTTTTGGGAGATTGTATTTATATGATTGCGATTGTATGATTGTGATTGAATGATTGTGATTGTATGATTGTGATTGTATGATTGTGATTGTATGAGTGCGATTGTATGATTGCGATTTTATGATTGTGATTGTATGATTGTGACTGTATGACTGTGATTGTATGATTGTGATTGCATGATTGTGATTGTATGATTGTGATAGTATGATTGCGACTGCAGGATTGTGCTTGTATGATTGCAATTGTATGATTGTGATTGTATGATTGTGATTGCATGATAGTGATTGTAATTGCGATTGTATGATTGTAATTGTATGACTGTGGTAGTATGACTGTGATTGTATGATAGTGATTGTATGATTGTGGTTGTATAAGTGCGATTGTATGATTGTGACTGTATGAGTGTGATTGTATGATTGTGATTGTATGATTGTGATTGTATGTGTGTGATTGTATGATTGTGACTGTATGAGTGTGATTGTATGATTGTGATAGTATGATTGTGATTGTATGATTGTGATTGTATCAATGTTTTTGGGAGATTGTATTTATATGATTGCGATTGTATGATTGTGATTGAATGATTGTGATTGTATGATTGTGATTGTATGATTGTGATTGTATGAGTGCGATTGTATGATTGCGATTTTATGATTGTGATTGTATGATTGTGACTGTATGACTGTGATTGTATGATTGTGATTGCATGATTGTGATTGTATGATTGTGATAGTATGATTGCGACTGCAGGATTGTGCTTGTATGATTGCAATTGTATGATTGTGATTGTATGATTGTGATTGCATGATAGTGATTGTAATTGCGATTGTATGATTATAATTGTATGACTGTGGTAGTATGACTGTGATTGTATGATAGTGATTGTATGATTGTGGTTGTATAAGTGCGATTGTATGATTGTGACTGTATGAGTGTGATTGTATGATTGTGATAGTATGATTGTGATTGTATGATTGTGATTGTATCAATGTTTTTGGGAGATTGTATTTATATGGTTGCGATTGTATAATTGTTATTGTGTGATTGTGATTGTATGTTTGTGATTGTATCATTGTGATTGTATGGTTGTGATTGTATGGTTGTGATTGTATGATTGCGATTGTATGATCGTGATTGTATGATTCTGATTTTATGGGTGTGATTGTATGATTGCGATAGCATGATTGTTATTGCATGATTGCGATTGCAGGATTGTGATTGTATGATGGTGATTGTATGATTGTGATTGTATGATTGTGATTGAATTATTGTGCTTCTATGATTGTGATAGTATGATTGCGATTGAGGGATTGTGCTTGTATGATTGCAATTGTATGATTGTGATTGTATGATTGTGATTGCATGATAGTGATTGTAATTGCGATTGTATGATTGTAATTGTATGACTGTGGTAGTATGACTGTGATTGTATGATTGTGATTGTATCAATGTTTTTGGGAGATTGTATTTATATGGTTGCGATTGTATGATTGTTATTGTATGATTGTGATTGTATGTTTGTGATTGTGTGAATGCCGTTGTATGATTGTGATTGTATGATTGTGATTGTATGATTGTGATTGTATGATTGTGATTGTATGATTGTGATTGTATGATTGTGATTGTATGTGTGTGATTGTATGATTGTGACTGTATGAGTGTGATTGTATGATTGTGATAGTATGATTGTGATTGTATGATTGTGATTGTATCAATGTTTTTGGGAGATTGTATTTATATGGTTGCGATTGTATGATTGTTATTGTATGATTGTGATTGTATGTTTGTGATTGTGTGAATGCCGTTGTATGATTGTGATTGTATGATTGTGATTGTATGATTGTGATTGTATGATTGTGATTGTATGATTGTGATTGTATGATTGTGATTGTATGTGTGTGATTGTATGATTGTGACTGTATGAGTGTGATTGTATGATTGTGATAGTATGATTGTGATTGTATGATTGTGATTGTATCAATGTATTTGGGAGATTGTATTTATATGATTGCGATTGTATAATTGTTATTGTGTGATTGTGATTGTATGTTTGCGATTGTATCACTGTGATTGTATGGTTGTGATTGTATGGTTGTGATTGTATCAATGTTTTTGGGAGATTGTATTTATATGGTTGCGATTGTATGATTGTTATTGTATGATTGTGATTGTATGATTGTGATCGTATGATTGTGATAGTATGATTCTATTTGATGATAGTGATTGTATGATTGTGATTGTATGGTTGTGATTGTATGATTGTGACTGTATTATTGTGATTGTATGATTGTGATTGTATGATTGTTTTTGGGAGATTGTATTTATATGATTGCGTTTGTATGATTGTGATTTTATGATTGTGACTGTATGACTGTGATTGTATGATTGTGGTCGCATGATTGGGATTGTATGATTGTGATTGTATGATTGCGATTGTATGATCGTGATTGTATGATTGCGATTGTATAGTAGTGATTGTGTGATTGTGATTGTATGATTGTGATTGTATGATTGCGATTGTATGATTGTGATTGCATGGTTGTGATTGTATGAGTGCGATTGTATGATTGCGATTTTATGATTGTGATTGTATGATTGTGACTGTATGACTGTGATTGTATGATTGTGATTGTATGATTGTGATTGTATGATTGTGATAGTATGATTATGATTGTACGATTGTTTTTGTTTGATTGCGATTGTATGATTGTGATTGTATGATTGTCATTATAATATTGTGACTGTATGATTGTGATTGTATGATTGTGGTTGTATGATTCTGATTGTATGATTGTGATTGTATTATTGTGATTGTATGATTGTGATTGTATGATTGTAATTGAATGATTGTGATTGTATGATTGTGATTGTGTGATTGTGATTTTGTGATTGTGATTGTATGATTATGACGGTATGAGTGTGATTGTATGATTGTGATAGTATGATTATTTTTGCATGATTGCGATTGCAGAATTGTGTTTGTATGATTGTTATTGTATGATTGTGGTTGTATGTTTGTGATTGTATTAATGTGATTGTATGGTTGTGATTGTATGGTTGTGATTGTATGATTGTGATTGTATGATAGTGATTGTAATTGCGATTGTATGATTGTAATTGTATGACTGTGGTAGTATGACTGTGATTGTATGATAGTGATTGTATGATTGCGACTGTATGATTGGGATTGTATGATTGTGATTGTATTTTTGTGAATGTATGATTGTGATTGTATGACTGTGATTGTATGATTGTGATTGTATGATGGTGACTGTATTATTGTGATTGTATGATTGTGATTGTATCAGTGTTTTTGGGAGATTGTATTTATATGATTGCGATTGTATGATTGTGATTGAATGATTGTGATTGTATGATTGTGATTGTATGATTGTGATTGTATGAGTGCGATTGTATGATTGCGATTTTATGATTGTGATTGTATTATTGTTGTATGAATGCCATTGTATTATTGTGATTGTATGATTGTGATTGTATGATTGTGATTGTAGGACTGTGACAGTATGTTTCTGATTGTATGATTGTGATTCTATGATTGTGATTGTATGATTGTGATTGTAGGATTGTGATTGTATGATCGTGATTGTGTGATTGTGATTCTGAGATTTTAATTGTATGGTTGTGATCGTATGACAGTGATTGTATGATTGTGATTTTATGATTGTGATTGTATGATTGTGACGGTATGAGTGTGATTGTATGATTGCGATAGTATGATTGTTATTGCATGATTGCGATTGCAGAATTGTGTTAGTATGATTGTTATTGTATGATTGTGGTTGTATGTTTGTGATTGTATTAATGTGATTGTGTGGTTGTGATTGTATGGTTGTGATTGTATGGTTGTGATTGTATGATTGCGATTGTATGATCGTGATTGTATGATTGCGATTGTATAGTAGTGATTGTGTGATTGTGATTGTATGATTGTGATTGTATGATTGCGATTGTATGATTGTGATTGCATGGTTGTGATTGTATGAGTGCGATTGTATGATTGCGATTTTATGATTGTGATTGTATGATTGTGATTGCATGATAGTGATTGTAATTGCGATTGTATGATTATAATTGTATGACTGTGGTAGTATGACTGTGATTGTATGATAGTGATTGTATGATTGTGGTTGTATAAGTGCGATTGTATGATTGTGACTGTATGAGTGTGATTGTATGATTGTGATAGTATGATTGTGATTGTATGATTGTGATTGTATCAATGTTTTTGGGAGATTGTATTTATATGGTTGCGATTGTATAATTGTTATTGTGTGATTGTGATTGTATGTTTGTGATTGTATCATTGTGATTGTATGGTTGTGATTGTATGGTTGTGATTGTATGATTGCGATTGTATGATCGTGATTGTATGATTCTGATTTTATGGGTGTGATTGTATGATTGCGATAGCATGATTGTTATTGCATGATTGCGATTGCAGGATTGTGATTGTATGATGGTGATTGTATGATTGTGATTGTATGATTGTGATTGAATTATTGTGCTTCTATGATTGTGATAGTATGATTGCGATTGAGGGATTGTGCTTGTATGATTGCAATTGTATGATTGTGATTGTATGATTGTGATTGCATGATAGTGATTGTAATTGCGATTGTATGATTGTAATTGTATGACTGTGGTAGTATGACTGTGATTGTATGATTGTGATTGTATCAATGTTTTTGGGAGATTGTATTTATATGGTTGCGATTGTATGATTGTTATTGTATGATTGTGATTGTATGTTTGTGATTGTGTGAATGCCGTTGTATGATTGTGATTGTATGATTGTGATTGTATGATTGTGATTGTATGATTGTGATTGTATGATTGTGATTGTATGTGTGTGATTGTATGATTGTGACTGTATGAGTGTGATTGTATGATTGTGATAGTATGATTGTGATTGTATGATTGTGATTGTATCAATGTTTTTGGGAGATTGTATTTATATGGTTGCGATTGTATGATTGTTATTGTATGATTGTGATTGTATGTTTGTGATTGTGTGAATGCCGTTGTATGATTGTGATTGTATGATTGTGATTGTATGATTGTGATTGTATGATTGTGATTGTATGATTGTGATTGTATGATTGTGATTGTATGTGTGTGATTGTATGATTGTGACTGTATGAGTGTGATTGTATGATTGTGATAGTATGATTGTGATTGTATGATTGTGATTGTATCAATGTATTTGGGAGATTGTATTTATATGATTGCGATTGTATAATTGTTATTGTGTGATTGTGATTGTATGTTTGCGATTGTATCACTGTGATTGTATGGTTGTGATTGTATGGTTGTGATTGTATCAATGTTTTTGGGAGATTGTATTTATATGGTTGCGATTGTATGATTGTTATTGTATGATTGTGATTGTATGATTGTGATCGTATGATTGTGATAGTATGATTCTATTTGATGATAGTGATTGTATGATTGTGATTGTATGGTTGTGATTGTATGATTGTGACTGTATTATTGTGATTGTATGATTGTGATTGTATGATTGTTTTTGGGAGATTGTATTTATATGATTGCGTTTGTATGATTGTGATTTTATGATTGTGACTGTATGACTGTGATTGTATGATTGTGGTCGCATGATTGGGATTGTATGATTGTGATTGTATGATTGCGATTGTATGATCGTGATTGTATGATTGCGATTGTATAGTAGTGATTGTGTGATTGTGATTGTATGATTGTGATTGTATGATTGCGATTGTATGATTGTGATTGCATGGTTGTGATTGTATGAGTGCGATTGTATGATTGCGATTTTATGATTGTGATTGTATGATTGTGACTGTATGACTGTGATTGTATGATTGTGATTGTATGATTGTGATTGTATGATTGTGATAGTATGATTATGATTGTACGATTGTTTTTGTTTGATTGCGATTGTATGATTGTGATTGTATGATTGTCATTATAATATTGTGACTGTATGATTGTGATTGTATGATTGTGGTTGTATGATTCTGATTGTATGATTGTGATTGTATTATTGTGATTGTATGATTGTGATTGTATGATTGTAATTGAATGATTGTGATTGTATGATTGTGATTGTGTGATTGTGATTTTGTGATTGTGATTGTATGATTATGACGGTATGAGTGTGATTGTATGATTGTGATAGTATGATTATTTTTGCATGATTGCGATTGCAGAATTGTGTTTGTATGATTGTTATTGTATGATTGTGGTTGTATGTTTGTGATTGTATTAATGTGATTGTATGGTTGTGATTGTATGGTTGTGATTGTATGATTGTGATTGTATGATAGTGATTGTAATTGCGATTGTATGATTGTAATTGTATGACTGTGGTAGTATGACTGTGATTGTATGATAGTGATTGTATGATTGCGACTGTATGATTGGGATTGTATGATTGTGATTGTATTTTTGTGAATGTATGATTGTGATTGTATGACTGTGATTGTATGATTGTGATTGTATGATGGTGACTGTATTATTGTGATTGTATGATTGTGATTGTATCAGTGTTTTTGGGAGATTGTATTTATATGATTGCGATTGTATGATTGTGATTGAATGATTGTGATTGTATGATTGTGATTGTATGATTGTGATTGTATGAGTGCGATTGTATGATTGCGATTTTATGATTGTGATTGTATTATTGTTGTATGAATGCCATTGTATTATTGTGATTGTATGATTGTGATTGTATGATTGTGATTGTAGGACTGTGACAGTATGTTTCTGATTGTATGATTGTGATTCTATGATTGTGATTGTATGATTGTGATTGTAGGATTGTGATTGTATGATCGTGATTGTGTGATTGTGATTCTGAGATTTTAATTGTATGGTTGTGATCGTATGACAGTGATTGTATGATTGTGATTTTATGATTGTGATTGTATGATTGTGACGGTATGAGTGTGATTGTATGATTGCGATAGTATGATTGTTATTGCATGATTGCGATTGCAGAATTGTGTTAGTATGATTGTTATTGTATGATTGTGGTTGTATGTTTGTGATTGTATTAATGTGATTGTGTGGTTGTGATTGTATGGTTGTGATTGTATGGTTGTGATTGTATGATTGCGATTGTATGATCGTGATTGTATGATTGCGATTGTATAGTAGTGATTGTGTGATTGTGATTGTATGATTGTGATTGTATGATTGCGATTGTATGATTGTGATTGCATGGTTGTGATTGTATGAGTGCGATTGTATGATTGCGATTTTATGATTGTGATTGTATGATTGTGACTGTATGACTGTGATTGTATGATTGTGATTGTATGATTGTGATTGTATGATTGTGATTGTATGATTGTGATAGTATGATTATGATTGTACGATTGTTTTTGTTTGATTGCGATTGTATGATTGTGATTGTATGATTGTCATTGTAATATTGTGACTGTATGATTGTGATTGTATGATTGTGGTTGTATGATTCTGATTGTATGATTGTGATTGTATTATTGTGATTGTATGATTGTGAATGTATGATTGTAATTGTATGATTGTGATTGTATGATTGTGATTGTGTGATTGTGATTTTAGGATTGTGATTGTATGATTGTGACGGTATGAGTGTGATTGTATGATTGTGATAGTATGATTATTTTTGCATGATTGCGATTGCAGAATTGTGTTTGTATGATTGTTATTGTATGATTGTGGTTGTATGTTTGTGATTGTATTAATGTGATTGTATGGTTGTGATGGTATGGTTGTGATTGTATGATTGTGATTGTATGATTGTGATTGTATGATTGCGATTGTATGATTGTGATTGTATGATTGTGATAGTATGATTGCGACTGCAGGATTGTGCTTGTATGATTGCGATTGTATGATTGTGATTGTATGATTGTGATTGCATGATAGTGATTGTAATTGCGATTGTATGATTGTGATTGTATGACTGTGGTAGTATGACTGTGATTGTATGATAGTGATTGTATGATTGCGACTGTATGATTGGGATTGTATGATTGTGATTGTATTTTTGTGAATGTATGATTGTGATTGTATGACTGTGATTGTATGATTGTGATTGTATGATGGTGACTGTATTATTGTGATTGTATGATTGTGATTGTATCAGTGTTTTTGGGAGATTGTATTTATATGATTGCGATTGTATGATTGTGATTGAATGATTGTGATTGTATGATTGTGATTGTATGATTGTGATTGTATGAGTGCGATTGTATGATTGCGATTTTATGATTGTGATTGTATGATTGTGACTGTATGACTGTGATTGTATGATTGTGATTGCATGATTGTGATTGTATGATTGTGATAGTATGATTGCGACTGCAGGATTGTGCTTGTATGATTGCAATTGTATGATTGTGATTGTATGATTGTGATTGCATGATAGTGATTGTAATTGCGATTGTATGATTGTAATTGTATGACTGTGGTAGTATGACTGTGATTGTATGATAGTGATTGTATGATTGTGGTTGTATAAGTGCGATTGTATGATTGTGACTGTATGAGTGTGATTGTATGATTGTGATAGTATGATTGTGATTGTATGATTGTGATTGTATCAATGTTTTTGGGAGATTGTATTTATATGGTTGCGATTGTATGATTGTTATTGTATGATTGTGATTGTATGTTTGTGATTGTGTGAATGCCGTTGTATGATTGCGATTGTATGATTGTGATTGTATGATTGTGATTGTATGATTGTGATTGTATGTGTGTGATTGTATGATTGTGACTGTATGAGTGTGATTGTATGATTGTGATAGTATGATTGTGATTGTATGATTGTGATTGTATCAACGTTTTTGGGAGATTGTATTTATATGGTTGCGATTGTATAATTGTTATTGTGTGACTGTGATTGTATGTTTGTGATTGTATCATTGTGATTGTATGGTTGTGATTGTATGGTTGTGATTGTATGATTGCGATTGTATGATCGTGATTGTATGATTCTGATTTTATGAGTGTGATTGTATGATTGCGATAGCATGATTGTTATTGGATGATTGCGATTGCAGGATTGTGATTGTATGGTGGTGATTGTATGACTGTGACTGTATTATTGTGATTGTATGATTGTGATTGTATGATGGTGATGGTATGATTGTGATTGTATGATTGTGATTGTATGATTGCGATTGTATGATTGTGATTGCATGGTTGTGATTGCACGATTGTGATTGCACGATTGTGATTCTATGATTGTGATTGTATGATTGTGACTGTATGAGTGTGATTGTATGATTGTGATAGTATGATTGTGATTGTATGATTGTGATTGTATCAATGTTTTTGGGAGATTGTATTTATATGGTTGCGATTGTATAATTGTTATTGCGTGATTGTGATTGTATGTTTGTGATTGTATCATTGTGATTGTATGGTTGTGATTGTATGGTTGTGATTGTATGATTGCGATTGTATGATCGTGATTGTATGATTCTGATTTTATGAGTGTGATTGTATGATTGCGATAGCATGATTGTTATTGGATGATTGCGATTGCAGGATTGTGACTTTATGATGGTGATTGTATGACTGTGACTGTATTATTGTGATTGTATGATTGTATTTGAATGATTGTGATTATATGATTGTGACTGTATTATTGTGATTTTATGATTGTGTATGAGAGATTGTAAATGAATGATTGCTATTTTATGGGTGTGATTGTATTATTGTGATTGTGAGTTTGTGATTCTGAGATTGTAATTGTATGACTGCCATTGTATGATCGTGATGGTATGATTGTTTTTGAATGATTGTAATTGTATGATTGTGGTCGTATGACTGTGATTGTATAATTGTGATTGTATGATTGTGATTGTATGATTGTGATTGTATGATTGTGATTGTATGATTGTGATTGTATGGTTGTGATTGTATGATTGTGACTGTATTAATGTGATTGTATGATTGTGATTGTATGATTGTTTTTGGGAGATTGTATTTATATGATTGCGATTGTATGATTGTGATTTTATGATTGTGACTGTATGACTGTGATTGTATGATTGTGGTCGCATGATTGGGATTGTATGATTGTGATTGTATGATTGGGATTGTATGATTGTGATTGTATGAGTGCGATTGTATGATTGCGATTTTATGATTATGATTGTATTATTGTTGTTGTATGAATGCCATTGTATTATTGTGATTGTATGATTGTGATTGTATGAATGTGCTTGTAGGACTGCGACAGTATGTTTCTGATAGTATGATTGTGATTCTATGACTGTGATTGTATGATTGTGATTGTAGGATTGTGATTGTATGATCGTGATTGTGTGATTGTGATTCTGAGATTTTAATTGTATGGTTGTGATCGTATGACAGTGATTGTATGATTGTGATTTTATGATTGCGATTGTATTATTGTGATTGTATTATTGTGCTTCTATGATTGTGATTGTATGATTGTTATTGTATTATTGTGATTGAATTATTGTGCTTCTCTGATTGTTATTGTATGATTGCGAATGTATGATTGTGATTGTATGATTGTATTTGAATGATTGTGATTATATGATTGTGACTGTATTATTGTGATTTTATGATTGTGTATGAGAGATTGTAAATGAATGATTGCTATTTTATGGGTGTGACTGTATTATTGTGATTGTGAGTTTGTGATTCTGAGATTGTAATTGTATGACTGCCATTGTATGATCGTGATGGTATGATTGGTTTTGTATGATTGTAATTGTATGATTGTGGTCGTATGACTGTGATTGTACGATTGTGATTGTATGATTGTGATTGTGTGATTGTGACTGTATAAGTGTGATTGTATGATTGTGATTGTATGACTGTGATTGTATGATTGTGGTCGCATGACTGGGATTGTTTGATTGTGATTGTATGATTGTGATTGTATGATTGTGATAGTATGATTGCGACTGCAGGATTGTGCTTGTATGATTGCGATTGTATGATTGTGATTGTATGATTGTGATTGCATGATAGTGATTGTAATTGCGATTGTATGATTGTAATTGTATGACTGTGGTAGTATGACTGTGATTGTATGATAGTGATTGTATGATTGCGACTGTATGATTGGGATTGTATGATTGTGATTGTATTTTTGTGAATGTATGATTGTGATTGTATGACTGTGATTGTATGATTGTGATTGTATGATGGTGACTGTATTATTGTGATTGTATGATTGTGATTGTATCAGTGTTTTTGGGAGATTGTATTTATATGATTGCGATTGTATGATTGTGATTGAATGATTGTGATTGTATGATTGTGATTGTATGATTGTGATTGTATGAGTGCGATTGTATGATTGCGATTTTATGATTGTGATTGTATGATTGTGACTGTATGACTGTGATTGTATGATTGTGATTGCATGATTGTGATTGTATGATTGTGATAGTATGATTGCGACTGCAGGATTGTGCTTGTATGATTGCAATTGTATGATTGTGATTGTATGATTGTGATTGCATGATAGTGATTGTAATTGCGATTGTATGATTGTAATTGTATGACTGTGGTAGTATGACTGTGATTGTATGATAGTGATTGTATGATTGTGGTTGTATAAGTGCGATTGTATGATTGTGACTGTATGAGTGTGATTGTATGATTGTGATAGTAAGATTGTGATTGCATGATTGTGATTGTATCAATGTTTTTGGGAGATTGTATTTATATGGTTGCGATTGTATGATTGTTATTGTATGATTGTGATTGTATGTTTGTGATTGTGTGAATGCCGTTGTATGATTGTGATTGTATGATTGTGATTGTATGATTGTGATTGTATGTGTGTGATTGTATGAATGTGACTGTATGATTGTGACTGTATGAGTGTGATTGTATGATTGTGATAGTATGATTGTGATTGTATGATTGTGATTGTATCAACGTTTTTGGGAGATTGTATTTATATGGTTGCGATTGTATAATTGTTATTTTGTGATGGTGATTGTATGTTTGTGATTGTATCATTGTGATTGTATGGTTGTGATTGTATGGTTGTGATTGTATGATTGCGATTGTAGAATCGTGATTGTATGATTGTGATTGTATGATTGTGATTGAATGACTGCTTTTGAATGATTGTCATTGTAATATTGTGACTGTATGATCGTGATTGTATGATTCTGATTTTATGAGTGTGATTGTATGATTGCGATAGCATGATTGTTATTGGATGATTGCGATTGCAGGATTGTGACTGTATGATGGTGATTGTATGACTGTGACTGTATTATTGTGATTGTATGATTGTGATTGTATGATTGTGATTGTATGATTGTGATTGAATGACTGCTTTTGAATGATTGTCATTGTAATATTGTGACTGTATGATCGTGATTGTATGATTCTGATTTTATGAGTGTGATTGTATGATTGCGATAGCATGATTGTTATTGCATGATTGCGATTGCAGGATTGTGATTGTATGATGGTGATTGTATGACTGTGACTTTATAATTGTGATTGTATGATTGTGATTGTATGAGTGTGATTGTAAGATTGTGATTGTATGACTGCGATTGTATGATTGTGATTGTATTATTGTGATTGTATTATTGTGCTTCTATGATTGTGATTGTATGATTGTGATTGTATGAGTGCGATTGTATGATTGTGACTGTATGTGTGTGATTGTATGATTGTGACAGTATGATTGCGATTGTATGATTGTAATTGTATCAATGTTTTTAGGAGATTGTATTTATATGATTGCGATTGTATGACTGTTATTGTATGATTGTGATTGTATGTTTGTGATTGTATTATTGTGATTGTATGGTTGTGATTGTATCAATGTTTTTGGGAGATTGTATTTATATGGTTGCGATTGTATAATTGTTATTGTGTGATTGTGATTGTATGTTTGTGATTGTATCATTGTGATTGTATGGTTGTGATTGTATGGTTGTGATTGTATGATTGCGATTGTATGATCGTGATTGTATGACTCTGATTTTATGAGTGTGATTGTATGATTGCGATAGCATGATTGTTATTGCATGATTGCGATTGCAGGATTGTGATTGTATGATGGTGATTGTATGATTGTGATTGTATGATTGTGGTTGTATGATTCTGATTGTATGATTGTGATTGTATTATTGTGATTGTATGATTGTGATTGTATGATTGTAATTGTATGATTGTGATTGTATGATTGTGATTGTGTGATTGTGATTTTATGATTGTGATTGTATGATTGTGACGGTATGAGTGTGATTGTATGATTGTGATAGTATGATTGTTTTTGCATGATTGCGATTGGAGAATTGTGTTTGTATGATTGTTATTGTATGATTGTGGTTGTATGTTTGTGATTGTATTAATGTGATTGTATGGTTGTGATTGTATGGTTGTGATTGTATGATTGTGATTGTATGATTGTGATTGTATCAATGATTTTGGGAGATTGTATTTATATGGTTGCGATTGTATAATTGTTATTGTGTGATTGTGATTGTATGTTTGTGATTGTATAATTGTTATTGTGTGATTGTGATTGTATGTTTGTGATTGTATCATTGTGATTGTGTGATGGTGATTGTATGACTGTGACTTTATAATTGTGATTGTATGATTGTGATTGTATGAGTGTGATTGTAAGATTGTGATTGTATGACTGCGATTGTATGATTGTGATTGTATTATTGTGATTGTATTATTGTGCTTCTATGATTGTGATTGTATGATTGTGATTGTATGAGTGCGATTGTATGATTGTGACTGTATGTGTGTGATTGTGTGATTGTGACAGTATGATTGCGATTGTATGATTGTAATTGTATCAATGTTTTTAGGAGATTGTATTTATATGATTGCGATTGTATGACTGTTATTGTATGATTGTGATTGTATGTTTGTGATTGTATTATTGTGATTGTATGGTTGTGATTGTATGATCGCGATTGTATGATCGTGATTGTATGATCGTGATTGTATGATTGTGATTGTATGATTGTGATTGTATGATTGTGATTGTATTATTGTGCTTCTATGATTGTGATTGTATGATTGTTATTGTATTATTGTGATTGAATTATTGTGCTTCTATGATTGTGATTGTATGATTGCGAATGTATGATTGTGATTGTATGATTGTATTTGAATGATTGTGATTATATGATTGTGACTGTATTATTGTGATTTTATGATTGTGTATGAGAGATTGTAAATGAATGATTGCTATTTTATGGGTGTGACTGTATTATTGTGATTGTGAGTTTGCGATTCTGAGATTGTAATTGTATGACTGCCATTGTATGATCGTGATGGTATGATTGGTTTTGTATGATTGTAATTGTATGATTGTGGTCGTATGACTGTGATGGTATGATTGTGATTGTATGATTGTGATTGTATGATTGTGATTGTATAGTTGTGATTGTGTGATTGTGATTGTATGATTGTGATTGTATGATTGTGATTGTATGATTGTGATTGTATCAATGTTTTTGGGAGATTGTACTCATATGATTGCGATTGTATGATTGTGATTGAATGATTGTTATTGTATTATTGTGATTGTATGATTGTGATTCTATGATTGTGATTGTATGATTGTGATTGTATGATTGTGACGGTATGAGTGTGATTGTATGATTGTGATAGTTTGATTGTTTTTGCATGATTGCGATTGCAGAATTGTGTTTGTATGATTGTTATTGTATGATTGTGGTTGTATGTTTGTGATTGTATTAATGTGATTGTATGGTTGTGATTGTATGGTTGTGATTGTATGGTTGTGATTGTATGATTGTGATTGTATGATTGTGATTGTATGATTGCGATTGTATGATTGTGATTGCATGGTTGTGATTGCACGTTTGTGATTGCACGATTGTGATTCTATGATTGTGATTGTATGATTGTGACTGTATGAGTGTGATTGTATGATTGTGATTGTATAACTGTGATTGTATGGATGTGATTGTATGATTGTGATTTTATGATTGTGACTGTATGACAGTGATTGTATGATTGTGGTCGCATGACTGGGATTGTTTGATTGTGATTGTATGATTGTGATTGTATGATTGTGATAGTATGATTGCGACAGCAGGATTGTGCTTGTATGATTGCAATTGTATGATTGTGGTTGTATGATTGTGATTGCATGATAGTGATTGTAATTGCGATTGTATGATTGTAATTGTATGACTGTGGTAGTATGACTGTGATTGTATGATAGTGATTGTATGATTGCGACTGTATGATTGGGATTGTATGATTGTGATTGTATTTTTGTGAATGTATGATTGTGATTGTATGACTGTGATTGTATGATTGTGATTGTATGGTTATGTCTGTATTATTGTGATTGTATGATTGTGATTGTATCAGTGTTTTTGGGAGATTGTATTTATATGATTGCGATTGTATGATTGTGATTGAATGATTGTGATTGTATGATTGTGATTGTATGATTGTGATTGTATGAGTGCGATTGTATGATTGCGATTTTATGAGCGTGATTGTATGATTGTTGTTGTATGAATGCCATTGTATGATTGTGATTGTATGATTGTGATTGTAGGACTGTGACAGTATGTTTCTAATTGTATGATTGTGATTGTATGATTGTGATTGTATGATTGTGATTGTATGATTGTGATTGTAGGATTGTGATTGTATGATCGTGGTTGTGTGATTGTGATTCTGAGATTTTAATTGCATGGTTGTGATCGTATGATAGTTATTGTATGATTGTGATTGTATGTTTGTTATTGTATTATTGTGAATGTATGGTTGTGATTGTATGGTTGTAATTGTATGATTGCGATTGTATGATCGTGATTGTATGATTGTGATTGTGTGATTGTGCTTGTATAATTGTGATTGTATGATTGTGATTGTATGATTGTGATTGTGTCAATGTTTTTGGGAGATTGTATTCATATGATTGCGATTGTATGATTGTGATTGAATGACTGTGATTGTATGATCGTGATTATATGACTGTGATTGTATGATAGTGATTGAATGATTGCGATTGTATGATTGTGATTGAATCACTGCTTTTGAATGTTTGTGATTGTATTACTGTGAGTGTATGACTGTGATTGTATGATTGTGATTGTATGATTGTGATTTTATGGTTGTGACTGTATGACTGTGATTGTATGATTGTGGTCGCATGACTAGGATTGTATGATTGTGATTGTATGATTGTGATTATATGATTGTGATAGTATGATTGCGACTGCAGGATTGTGTTTGTATGGTTGCAATTGTATGATTGTGGTTGTATGATTGTGATTGCATGGTAGTGATTGTAATTGCGATTGTATCATTGTAATTGTATGACTGTGGTAGTATGACTGTGATTGTATGATAGTGATTGTATGATTGCGACTGTATGATTGGGATTGTATGATTGTGATTGCATTTTTGTGAATGTATGATTGTGATTGTATGACTGTGTTTGTATGATTGTGATTGTATGATTGTGACTGTATTATTGTGATTGTATGATTGTGATTGTATGATTGTGACTGTATTATTGTGATTTTATGATTGTGATTGTATGATTGTTTTTGGGAGATTGTATTTATATGATTGCGAATGTATGATTGTAATTGTATGATTGTGATTGTATGATTGTGATTGTGTGATTGTGATTTTATGATTGTGATTGTATGATTGTGACGGTATGAGTGTGATTGCATGATTGTGATATTATGATTGTTTTTGCATGATTGCGATTGCAGAATTGTCTTTGTATGATTGTTATTGTATGATTGTGGGTGTATGTTTGTGATTGTATTAATGTGATTGTATGGTTGTGATTGTATGGTTGTGATTTTATGATTGTGATTGTATGATTGTGATTGTATAGTTGTGATTGTGTGATTCTGATTGTATGATTGTGATTGTGTGATTGTGATTGTATGACTGTGATTGTATGATTGTGATTGTATGATTGTGATTCTATGATTGTGACTGTATGACTGTGACTGTATGATTGTGGTCGCATGACTAGGATTGTATGATTGTGATTGTATGATTGTGATTATATGATTGTGATAGTATGATTGCGACTGCAGGATTGTGTTTGTATGGTTGCAATTGTATGATTGTGGTTGTATGATTGTGATTGCATGGTAGTGATTGTAATTGCGATTGTATGATTGTAATTGTATGACTGTGGTAGTATGACTGTGATTGTATAATAGTGATTGTATGATTGCGACTGTATGATTGGGATTGTATGATTGTGATTGCATTTTTGTGAATGTATGATTGTGATTGTATGACTGTGATTGTATGATTGTGATTGTATGATTGTGACTGTATTATTGTGATTGTATGATTGTGATTGTATCAGTGTTTTTGGGAGATTGTATTTATATGATTGCGATTGTATGATTGTGATTGAATGATTGTGATTGTATGATTGTGATTGTATGATTGTGAATGTATGATTGTGATTGTATGACTGTGATTGTATGATTGTGATTGTATGATTGTGACTGTATTATTGTGATTGTATGATTGTGATTGTATCAGTGTTTTTGGGAGATTGTATTTATATGATTGCGATTGTATGATTGTGATTGAATGATTGTGATTGTATGATTGTGATTGTATGATTGTGATTGTATGACTGTGATTGTATGATTGTGATTGTATGATTGTGATTGTATTATTGTGATTTTATGATTGTGATTGTATGATTGTTTTTGGGAGATTGTATTTATATGATTGCGAATGTATGATTGTAATTGTATGATTGTGATTGTATGATTGTGATTGTGTGATTGTGATTGTACGATTGTGATTGTAGGACTGTGACATTATGTTTCTAATTGTATGACTGTGATTGTATGATTGTGATTGTATGATTGTGGTCGCATGACTGGGATTGTTTGATTGTGATTGTATGATTGTGATTGCATGATAGTGATTGTAATTGCGATTGTATGATTGTAATTGTATGACAGTGGTAGTATGACTGTGATTGTATGATAGTGACTGTATGATTGCGACTGTATGATTGGGATTGTATGATTGTGATTGTATTTTTGTGAATGTATGATTGTGATTGTATGACTGTGATTGTATGATTGTGATTGTATGGTTGTGTCTGTATTATTGTGATTGTATGATTGTGATTGTATCAGTGTTTTTGGGAGATTGTATTTATATGATTGCGATTGTATGATTGTGATTGAATGATTGCGATTGTATGATTGTTATTGTATGATTGTGATTGTATGAGTGCGATTGTATGATTGCGATTTTATGATTGTGATTGTATGATTGTTGTTGAATGAATGCCATTGTATGATTGTGATTGTATGATTGTGATTGTATGATTGTGATTGTAGGACTGTGACATTATGTTTCTAATTGTATGACTGTGATTGTATGATTGTGATTGTATGATTGTGACCGTATGAGTGTGATTGTATGATTGGGATAGTATGATTGTTATTGAATTATTGTGATTGTATGACTGTGATTGTATGATTGTGATTGTATGATTGTGATTGTATGATTGTGACGGTATGAGTGTGATTGTATGATTGTGATAGTATGATTGTTATTGCATGATTGCGGTTGCAGAATTGTGTTGGTATGATTGTTATTGTATGATTGTGATTGTATGTTTGTGATTGTATGGTTGTGATTGTATGGTTGTGATTGTATGATTGCTATTGTATGATTGCGATTGTATGATCATGATTGTATGATTGTGATTTTATAGTTGTGATTGTGTGATTCTGATTGTATGATTGTGATTGTATGATTGCGATTTTATGATTGTGATTGCATGGTTGTGATTGTACGATTGTGATTGTACGATTATGATTCTATGATTGTGATTGTATGATTGTGACTGTATGAGTGTGATTGTATGATTGTGATTGTATGATTGTGATTGTGTGATTGTGATTGTATGATTGTGATTGTATGATTGTGATTCTATGATTGTGATTGTATGATTGTGACTGTATGAGTGTGATTGTATGATTGTGATTGTATGACTGTGATTGTATGATTGTGATTGTATGATTGTGATTGCATGATTGTGATTGCATGATTGTGATTGTAATTGCGATTGTATGAATGTAATTGTATGACTGTGGTAGTATGACTCTGATTGTATGATAGTGATTGTATGATTGCTACTGTATGATTGGGATTGTATGATTGTGATTGTGTTTTTGTGAATGTATGATTGTGATTGTATGACTGTGATTTTATGATTGTGATTGTATCAGTGTTTTTGGGAGATTGTATTTATATGATTGCGATTGTATGATTGTGATTGAATGACTGTGATTGTATGATCGTGATTATATGACTGTGATTGTATGATAGTGATTGAATGATTGCGATTGTATGATCGTGATTGTATGATTGTGATTGGATAGTTGTGATTGTGTGATTCTGATTGTATGATTGTGATTGTATGATTGCGATTGTATGATTGTGATTGCATGGTTGTGATTGTACGATTGTGATTGTACGATTGTGATTCTATGATTGTGATTGTATGATTGTGACTGTATGAGTGTGATTGTATGATTGTGATTGTATGATTGTGATTGTATGATTGTGATTGTATGATTGTGATTGTATGATTGTGATTGTATGATTGTGATTGTATGATTGTGATTGTATGATTGTGATTTTATGATTGTGACTGTATGACTGTGATTGTATGATTGTGGTCGCATGACTGGGATTGTATGATTGTGATTGTATGATTGTGATTGTATGATTGTGATTGTATGATTGTGATAGTATGATTGCGACTGCAGGATTGTGCTTGTATGATTGCAATTGTATGATTGTGATTGTATGATTGTGATTGCATGATTGTGATTGCATTATTCTGATTGTAATTGCGATTGTATGAATGTAATTGTATGACTGTGGTAGTATGACTCTGATTGTATGATAGTGATTGTATGATTGCGACTGTATGATTGGGATTGTATGATTGTGATTGTGTTTTTGTGAATGTATGATTGTGATTGTATGACTGTGATTTTATGATTGTGATTGTATCAGTGTTTTTGGGAGATTGTATTTATATGATTGCGATTCTATGATGTGATTGAATGATTGTAATTGTATGATTGTGATTGTATGATTGTGATTGTATGAGTGCGATTGTATGATTGCGATTTTATGATTGTGATTGTATGATTGTTGTTGTATGAATGCCATTGTATGATTGTGATTGTATGATTGTGATTGTATGATTGTGATTGTATGATTGTGATTGTGTGATTGTGATTGTATGATTGTGATTGTAGGACTGTGACAGTATGTTTGTGATTGTATGATTGTGATTGTATGATTGTGATTGTATGACTGTGATTTTATGATTGTGATTGTATCAGTGTTTTTGGGAGATTGTATTTATATGATTGCGATTCTATGATTGTGATTGAATGATTGTGATTGTATGATTGTGATTGTATGATTGTGATTGTATGAGTGCGATTGTATGATTGCGATTTTATGATTGTGATTGTATGATTGTGATTGTATGATTGTGATTGTATGATTGTGATTGTAGGACTGTGACAGTATGTTTGTGATTGTATGATTGTGATTGTATGGTTGTGATTGTATGGTTGTGATTTTATGATTGTGATTGTATGATTGTGATTGTATAGTTGTGATTGTGTGATTCTGATTGTATGATTGTGATTGTGTGATTGTGATTGTATGACTGTGATTGTATGATTGTGATTGTATGATTGTGATTCTATGATTGTGACTGTATGACTGTGACTGTATGATTGTGGTCGCATGACTAGGATTGTATGATTGTGACTGTATGATTGTGATTATATGATTGTGATAGTATGATTGCGACTGCAGGATTGTGTTTGTATGGTTGCAATTGTATGATTGTGGTTGTATGATTGTGATTGCATGGTAGTGATTGTAATTGCGATTGTATGATTGTAATTGTATGACTGTGGTAGTATGACTGTGATTGTATAATAGTGATTGTATGATTGCGACTGTATGATTGGGATTGTATGATTGTGATTGCATTTTTGTGAATGTATGATTGTGATTGTATGACTGTGATTGTATGATTGTGATTGTATGATTGTGACTGTATTATTGTGATTCTATGATTGTGATTGTATCAGTGTTTTTGGGAGATTGTATTTATATGATTGCGATTGTATGATTGTGATTGAATGATTGTGATTGTATGATTGTGATTGTATGATTGCGAATGTATGATTGTGATTGTATGACTGTGATTGTATGATTGTGATTGTATGATTGTGACTGTATTATTGTGATTGTATGATTGTGATTGTATCAGTGTTTTTGGGAGATTGTATTTATATGATTGCGATTGTATGATTGTGATTGAATGATTGTGATTGTATGATTGTGATTGTATGATTGTGATTGTATGACTGTGATTGTATGATTGTGATTGTATGATTGTGACTGTATTATTGTGATTTTATGATTGTGATTGTATGATTGTTTTTGGGAGATTGTATTTATATGATTGCGAATGTATGATTGTAATTGTATGATTGTGATTGGATGATTGTGATTGTGTGATTGTGATTGTACGATTGTGATTGTAGGACTGTGACATTATGTTTCTAATTGTATGACTGTGATTGTATGATTGTGATTGTATGATTGTGGTCGCATGACTGGGATTGTTTGATTGTGATTGTATGATTGTGATTGCATGATAGTGATTGTAATTGCGATTGTATGATTGTAATTGTATGACAGTGGTAGTATGACTGTGATTGTATGATAGTGACTGTATGATTGCGACTGTATGATTGGGATTGTATGATTGTGATTGTATTTTTGTGAATGTATGATTGTGATTGTATGACTGTGATTGCATGATTGTGATTGTATGGTTGTGTCTGTATTATTGTGGTTGTATGATTGTGATTGTATCAGTGTTTTTGGGAGATTGTATTTATATGATTGCGATTGTATGATTGTGATTGAATGATTGCGATTGTATGATTGTTATTGTATGATTGTGATTGTATGAGTGCGATTGTATGATTGCGATTTTATGATTGTGATTGTATGATTGTTGTTGAATGAATGCCATTGTATGATTGTGATTGTATGATTGTGATTGTATGATTGTGATTGTAGGACTGTGACATTATGTTTCTAATAGTATGACTGTGATTGTATGATTGTGATTGTATGATTGTGACCGTATGAGTGTGATTGTATGATTGTGATGGTATGATTGTTATTGAATTATTGTGATTGTATGACTGTGATTGTATGATTGTGATTGTATGATTGTGATTGTATGATTGTGACGGTATGAGTGTGATTGTATGATTGTGATAGTATGATTGTTATTGCATGATTGCGGTTGCAGAATTGTGTTGGTATGATTGTTATTGTATGATTGTGATTGTATGTTTGTGATTGTATGGTTGTGATTGTATGGTTGTGATTGTACGATTGTGATTGTACGATTGTGATTCTATGATTGTGATTGTATGATTGTGACTGTATGAGTGTGATTGTATGATTGTGATTGTATGATTGTGATTGTGTGATTGTGATTGTATGATTGTGATTGTATGATTGTGATTCTATGATTGTGATTGTATGATTGTGACTGTATGAGTGTGATTGTATGATTGTGATTGTATGACTGTGATTGTATGATTGTGATTGTATGATTGTGATTGCATGATTGTGATTGCATGATTGTGATTGTAATTGCGATTGTATGAATGTAATTGTATGACTGTGGTAGTATGACTCTGATTGTATGATAGTGATTGTATGATTGCGACTGTATGATTGGGATTGTATGATTGTGATTGTGTTTTTGTGAATGTATGATTGTGATTGTATGACTGTGATTTTATGATTGTGATTGTATCAGTGTTTTTGGGAGATTGTATTTATATGATTGCGATTCTATGATTGTGATTGAATGATTGTAATTGTATGATTGTGATTGTATGATTGTGATTGTATGAGTGCGATTGTATGATTGCGATTTTATGAATGTGATTGTATGATTGTTGTTGTATGAATGCCGTTGTATGATTGTGATTGTATGATTGTGATTGTATGATTGTGGTTGTATGTTTGTGATTGTATTAATGTGATTGTATGCTTGTGATTGTATGGTTGTGATTGTATGATTGCAATTGTATGATCGTGATTGTATGATTGTGAGTGTATAGTTGTGATTGTATGATCGTGATTGTATGATTGTGAGTGTATAGTTGTGATTGTGTGATTGTGATTGTATGATTGTGATTGTATGATTGCGATTGTATGATTGTGATTGCATGGTTGTGATTGCACGATTGTGATTGCACGATTGTGATTGTATGATTGTGATTGTATGATTGTGACTGTATGAGTGTGATTGTATGATTGTGATTGTATGACTGTGATTGGATGACTCTGATTGTATGATTGTGATTGTATGATTGTGATTTTATGATTGTGACTGTATGACTGTGATTGTATGATTGTGGTCGCATGACTAGGATTGTATGATTGTGATTGTATGATTGTGATTATATGATTGTGATAGTATGATTGCGACTGCAGGATTGTGTTTGTATGATTGCAATTGTATGATTGTGATTGTATGATTGTGATTGCATGGTAGTGATTGTAATTGCGATTGTATGATTGTAATTGTATGACTGTGGTAGTATGACTGTGATTGTATGATAGTGATTGTATGATTGCGACTGTATGATTGGGATTGTATGATTGTGATTGCATTTTTGTGAATGTATGATTGTGATTGTATGACTGTGATTGTATGATTGTGATTGTATGATTGTAACTGTATTATTGTGATTGTATGATTGTGATTGTATCAGTGTTTTTGGGAGATTGTATTTATATGATTGCGATTGTATGATTGTGATTGAATGATCGTGATTGTACGATTGTGATTGTATGATTGTGATTGTATGAGTGCGATTGTATGATTGCGATTTTATGATTGTGATTGTATGATTGTTTTTGTATGAATGCCATTGTATGATTGTGATTGTATGACTGTGATTGTATGATTGTGAATGTAGGACTGTGACAGTATGTTTCTGATTGTATGATTGTGATTGTATGATTGTGATTGTATGATTGTGATTGTATGATTGTGATTGTATGATTGTGATTGTATGATTGTGATTGTATGATTGTGATTGTATGATTGTGATTGTATGATTGTGATAGTATGATTGTGATTGTATGATTGTGATTGTATGATTGTGATTGTATGATTGTGATTGTATGAGTGTAATTGTATGATTGTGACTATATGAGTGTGATTGTATGATTGTGATTGTATGATTGTGATTATATCAATGTTTTTTGGAGATTGTATTTATATGATTGCGATTGTATGATTGTTATTGTATGATTGTGATTGTATGTTTGTGGTTGTATTATTGTGATTGTATGGTTGTGATTGTATGGTTGTAATTGTATGATTGCGATTGTATGATCGTGATTGTATAGTTGTGATTGTGTGATTGTGATTGTATGATTGTGATTGTATGATTGCGATTGTATGATTGTGATTGCATGGTTGTGATTGCACGATTGTGATTGCACGATTGTGATTCTATGATTGTGATTGTATGATTGTGACTGTATGAGTGTGATTGTATGATTGTGATTGTATGACTGTGATTGTATGACTGTGATTGTATGGTTGTGATTGTATGATTGTGATTGTATGATTGTGATTGTATGATTGTGATTGTATGAGTGTGATTGTATGATTGTGACTATATGAGTGTGATTGTATGATTGTGATTGTATGATTGTCATTATATCAATGTTTTTTGGAGATTGTATTTATATGATTGTGATTGAATGATTGTAATTGTATGATTGTGATTGTATGATTGTGATTGTATGAGTGCGATTGTATGATTGCGATTTTATGATTGTGGTTGTATGATTGTTGTTGTATGAATGCCATTGTATGATTGTGATTGTATGATTGTGATTGTGTGATTGTGATTGTATGATTGTAATTGTATGATTGCGATTGTATGATTGCAATTGTATGATTGTGATTGTATGATTGTGATTGCATGATTGTGACTGTATGAGTGTGATTGTATGATTGTGATTGTATGACTGTGATTGTATGACTGTGATTGTATGATTGTGATTGTATGATTGTGATTTTATGATTGTGACTGTATGACTGTGACTGTATGATTGTGGTCGCATGACTAGGATTGTATGATTGTGATTGTATGATTGTGATTATATGATTGTGATAGTATGATTGCGACTGCAGGATTGTGTTTGTATGGTTGCAATTGTATGATTGTGGTTGTATGATTGTGATTGCATGGTAGTGATTGTAATTGCGATTGTATGATTGTAATTGTGTGACTGTGGTAGTATGACTGTGATTGTATAATAGTGATTGTATGATTGCGACTGTATGATTGGGATTGTATGATTGTGATTGCATTTTTGTGAATGTATGATTGTGATTGTATGACTGTGATTGTATGATTGTGATTGTATGATTGTGACTGTATTATTGTGATTGTATGATTGTGATTGTATCAGTGTTTTTGGGAGATTGTATTTATATGATTGCGATTGTATGATTGTGATTGAATGATTGTGATTGTATGATTGTGATTGTATGATTGTGAATGTATGATTGTGATTGTATGACTGTGATTGTATGATTGTGATTGTATGATTGTGACTGTATTATTGTGATTGTATGATTGTGATTGTATCAGTGTTTTTGGGAGATTGTATTTATATGATTGCGATTGTATGATTGTGATTGAATGATTGTGATTGTATGATTGTGATTGTATGATTGTGATTGTATGACTGTGATTGTATGATTGTGATTGTATGATTGTGACTGTATTATTGTGATTTTATGATTGTGATTGTATGATTGTTTTTGGGAGATTGTATTTATATGATTGCGAATGTATGATTGTAATTGTATGATTGTGATTGTATGATTGTGATTGTGTGATTGTGATTGTACGATTGTGATTGTAGGACTGTGACATTATGTTTCTAATTGTATGACTGTGATTGTATGATTGTGATTGTATGATTGTGGTCGCATGACTGGGATTGTTTGATTGTGATTGTATGATTGTGATTGCATGATAGTGATTGTAATTGCGATTGTATGATTGTAATTGTATGACTGTGGTAGTATGACTGTGATTGTATGATAGTGATTGTATGATTGCGACTGTATGATTGGGATTGTATGATTGTGATTGTATTTTTGTGAATGTATGATTGTGATTGTATGACTGTGATTGTATGATTGTGATTGTATGGTTGTGTCTGTATTATTGTGATTGTATGATTGTGATTGTATCAGTGTTTTTGGGAGATTGTATTTATATGATTGCGATTGTATGATTGTGATTGAATGATTGCGATTGTATGATTGTTATTGTATGATTGTGATTGTATGAGTGCGATTGTATGATTGCGATTTTATGATTGTGATTGTATGATTGTTGTTGAATGAATGCCATTGTATGATTGTGATTGTATGATTGTGATTGTATGATTGTGATTGTAGGACTGTGACATTATGTTTCTAATTGTATGACTGTGATTGTATGATTGTGATTGTATGATTGTGACCGTATGAGTGTGATTGTATGATTGTGATAGTATGATTGTTATTGAATTATTGTGATTGTATGACTGTGATTGTATGATTGTGATTGTATGATTGTGATTGTATGATTGTGACGGTATGAGTGTGATTGTATGATTGTGATAGTATGATTGTTTTTGCATGATTGCGATTGCAGAATTGTGTTTGTATGATTGTTATTGTATGATTGTGGTTGTATGTTTGTGATTGTATTAATGTGATTGTATGCTTGTGATTGTATGGTTGTGATTGTATGATTGCAATTGTATGATCGTGATTGTATGATTGTGAGTGTATAGTTGTGATTGTATGATCGTGATTGTATGATTGTGAGTGTATAGTTGTGATTGTGTGATTGTGATTGTATGATTGTGATTGTATGATTGCGATTGTATGATTGTGATTGCATGGTTGTGATTGAATGATTGTGATTGTACGATTGTGATTGTATGATTGTGATTGTATGAGTGCGATTGTATGATTGCGATTTTATGATTGTGATTGTATGATTGTTGTTGTATGAATGCCATTGTATGATTGTGATTGTATGATTGTGATTGTATGATTGTGATTGTAGGACTGTGACAGTATGTTTCTGATTGTATGATTGTGATTGTATGATTGTGATTGTATGATTGTGATTGTATGATTGTGATTGTATGATTGTGATTGTATGATTGTGATTGTATGATTGTGATAGTATGATTGTGATTGTATGATTGTGATTGTATGATTGTGATTGTATGATTGTGATTGTATGATTGTGATTGTATGAGTGTAATTGTATGATTGCGATTGTATGATCGTGATTGTATGATTGTGATTGTATGATTGTGATTGTATGATTGTGCTTGTATGATTGTGATTGTATGATTGTAATTGTATCAATGTTTTTGGGAGATTGTATTCATATGATTGCGATTGTATGATTGTGATTGAATGACAGTGATTGTATGATCGCGATTATATGACTGTGATTGTATGATACTGATTGAATGATTGCGATTGTATGATTGTGATTGAATGACTGCTTTTGAATGTTTGTGATTGTATTATTGTGATTGTATGATTATGATTGTATGACTGTGATTGTATGATTGTGATTGTACGATTGTGACCGTATGAGTGTGAGTGTATGATTGTGATAGTATGATTGTTATTGTATTATTGTGATTGTATGATTGTGATTGTATGATTGTGATTGTATGATTGCGATTGTATGATCGTGATTGTATGATTGTGATTGTATGATTGTGATTGTATGATTGTGATTGTATGATTGAGATTTTATGATTGTGACAGTATGACTGTGATTGTATGATTGTAGTCGCATGACTGGGATTGTATGATTGTGATTGTATGATTGTGATTGTATGATTGTGATAGTATGATTGCGACTGCAGAATTGTGCTTGTATGATTGCAATTGTATGATTGTGATTGTATGATTGTGATTGCATGATTGTGATTGCATGATTGTGATTGTAATTGCGATAGTACGAATGTAATTGTATGACTGTGGTAGTATGACTCTGATTGTATGATAGTGATTGTATGATTGCGACTGTATGATTGGGATTGTATGATTGTGATTGTGTTTTTGTGAATGTATGATTGTGATTGTATGACTGTGATTTTATGATTGTGATTGTATCAGTGTTTTTGGGAGATTGTATTTATATGATTGCGATTCTATGATTGTGATTGAATGATTGTAATTGTATGATTGTGATTGCATGGTTGTGATTGTACGATTGTGATTGTACGATTGTGATTCTATGATTGTGATTGTATGATTGCGACTGCAGGATTGTGCTTGTATGATTGCAATTGTATGATTGTGATTGTATGATAGTGATTGCATGATTGTGATTGCATGATTGTGATTGTAATTGCGATTGTATGAATGTAATTGTATGACTGTGGTAGTATGACTCTGATTGTATGATAGTGATTGTATGATTGTGAGTGTATAGTTGTGATTGTGTGATTGTGATTGTATGATTGTGATTGTATGATTGCGATTGTATGATTGTGATTGCATGGTTGTGATTGCACGATTGTGATTGCACGATTGTGATTGTATGATTGTGATTGTATGATTGTGACTGTATGAGTGTGATTGTATGATTGTGATTGTATGACTGTGATTGGATGACTCTGATTGTATGATTGTGATTGTATGATTGTGATTTTATGATTGTGACTGTATGACTGTGATTGTATGATTGTGGTCGCATGACTAGGATTGTATGATTGTGATTGTATGATTGTGATTATATGATTGTGATAGTATGATTGCGACTGCAGGATTGTGTTTGTATGATTGCAATTGTATGATTGTGATTGTATGATTGTGATTGCATGGTAGTGATTGTAATTGCGATTGTATGATTGTAATTGTATGACTGTGGTAGTATGACTGTGATTGTATGATAGTGATTGTATGATTGCGACTGTATGATTGGGATTGTATGATTGTGATTGCATTTTTGTGAATGTATGATTGTGATTGTATGACTGTGATTGTATGATTGTGATTGTATGATTGTAACTGTATTATTGTGATTGTATGATTGTGATTGTATCAGTGTTTTTGGGAGATTGTATTTATATGATTGCGATTGTATGGTTGTGATTTTATGATTGTGATTGTATGATTGTGATTGTATAGTTGTGATTGTGTGATTCTGATTGTATGATTGTGATTGTGTGATTGTGATTGTATGACTGTGATTGTATGTTTGTGATTGTATGATTGTGATTCTATGATTGTGACTGTATGACTGTGACTGTATGATTGTGGTCGCATGACTAGGATTGTATGATTGTGATTGTATGATTGTGATTATATGATTGTGATAGTATGATTGCGACTGCAGGATTGTGTTTGTATGGTTGCAATTGTATGATTGTGGTTGTATGATTGTGATTGCATGGTAGTGATTGTAATTGCGATTGTATGATTGTAATTGTATGACTGTGGTAGTATGACTGTGATTGTATAATAGTGATTGTATGATTGCGACTGTATGATTGGGATTGTATGATTGTGATTGCATTTTTGTGAATGTATGATTGTGATTGTATGACTGTGATTGTATGATTGTGATTGTATGATTGTGACTGTATTATTGTGATTGTATGATTGTGATTGTATCAGTGTTTTTGGGAGATTGTATTTATATGATTGCGATTGTATGATTGTGATTGAATGATTGTGATTGTATGATTGTGATTGTATGATTGTGAATGTATGATTGTGATTGTATGACTGTGATTGTATGATTGTGATTGTATGATTGTGACTGTATTATTGTGATTGTATGATTGTGATTGTATCAGTGTTTTTGGGAGATTGTATTTATATGATTGCGATTGTATGATTGTGATTGAATGATTGTGATTGTATGATTGTGATTGTATGATTGTGATTGTATGACTGTGATTGTATGATTGTGATTGTATGATTGTGATTGTATTATTGTGATTTTATGATTGTGATTGTATGATTGTTTTTGGGAGATTGTATTTATATGATTGCGAATGTATGATTGTAATTGTATGATTGTGATTGTATGATTGTGATTGTGTGATTGTGATTGTACGATTGTGATTGTAGGACTGTGACATTATGTTTCTAATTGTATGACTGTGATTGTATGATTGTGATTGTATGATTGTGGTCGCATGACTGGGATTGTTTGATTGTGATTGTATGATTGTGATTGCATGATAGTGATTGTAATTGCGATTGTATGATTGTAATTGTATGACAGTGGTAGTATGACTGTGATTGTATGATAGTGACTGTATGATTGCGACTGTATGATTGGGATTGTATGATTGTGATTGTATTTTTGTGAATGTATGATTGTGATTGTATGACTGTGATTGTATGATTGTGATTGTATGGTTGTGTCTGTATTATTGTGATTGTATGATTGTGATTGTATCAGTGTTTTTGGGAGATTGTATTTATATGATTGCGATTGTATGATTGTGATTGAATGATTGCGATTGTATGATTGTTATTGTATGATTGTGATTGTATGAGTGCGATTGTATGATTGCGATTTTATGATTGTGATTGTATGATTGTTGTTGAATGAATGCCATTGTATGATTGTGATTGTATGATTGTGATTGTATGATTGTGATTGTAGGACTGTGACATTATGTTTCTAATTGTATGACTGTGATTGTATGATTGTGATTGTATGATTGTGACCGTATGAGTGTGATTGTATGATTGGGATAGTATGATTGTTATTGAATTATTGTGATTGTATGACTGTGATTGTATGATTGTGATTGTATGATTGTGATTGTATGATTGTGACGGTATGAGTGTGATTGTATGATTGTGATAGTATGATTGTTATTGCATGATTGCGGTTGCAGAATTGTGTTGGTATGATTGTTATTGTATGATTGTGATTGTATGTTTGTGATTGTATGGTTGTGATTGTATGGTTGTGATTGTATGATTGCTATTGTATGATTGCGATTGTATGATCATGATTGTATGATTGTGATTTTATAGTTGTGATTGTGTGATTCTGATTGTATGATTGTGATTGTATGATTGCGATTTTATGATTGTGATTGCATGGTTGTGATTGTACGATTGTGATTGTACGATTATGATTCTATGATTGTGATTGTATGATTGTGACTGTATGAGTGTGATTGTATGATTGTGATTGTATGATTGTGATTGTGTGATTGTGATTGTATGATTGTGATTGTATGATTGTGATTCTATGATTGTGATTGTATGATTGTGACTGTATGAGTGTGATTGTATGATTGTGATTGTATGACTGTGATTGTATGATTGTGATTGTATGATTGTGATTGCATGATTGTGATTGCATGATTGTGATTGTAATTGCGATTGTATGAATGTAATTGTATGACTGTGGTAGTATGACTCTGATTGTATGATAGTGATTGTATGATTGCTACTGTATGATTGGGATTGTATGATTGTGATTGTGTTTTTGTGAATGTATGATTGTGATTGTATGACTGTGATTTTATGATTGTGATTGTATCAGTGTTTTTGGGAGATTGTATTTATATGATTGCGATTGTATGATTGTGATTGAATGACTGTGATTGTATGATCGTGATTATATGACTGTGATTGTATGATAGTGATTGAATGATTGCGATTGTATGATCGTGATTGTATGATTGTGATTGGATAGTTGTGATTGTGTGATTCTGATTGTATGATTGTGATTGTATGATTGCGATTGTATGATTGTGATTGCATGGTTGTGATTGTACGATTGTGATTGTACGATTGTGATTCTATGATTGTGATTGTATGATTGTGACTGTATGAGTGTGATTGTATGATTGTGATTGTATGATTGTGATTGTATGATTGTGATTGTATGATTGTGATTGTATGATTGTGATTGTATGATTGTGATTGTATGATTGTGATTGTATGATTGTGATTGTATGATTGTGATTTTATGATTGTGACTGTATGACTGTGATTGTATGATTGTGGTCGCATGACTGGGATTGTATGATTGTGATTGTATGATTGTGATTGTATGATTGTGATTGTATGATTGTGATAGTATGATTGCGACTGCAGGATTGTGCTTGTATGATTGCAATTGTATGATTGTGATTGTATGATTGTGATTGCATGATTGTGATTGCATTATTCTGATTGTAATTGCGATTGTATGAATGTAATTGTATGACTGTGGTAGTATGACTCTGATTGTATGATAGTGATTGTATGATTGCGACTGTATGATTGGGATTGTATGATTGTGATTGTGTTTTTGTGAATGTATGATTGTGATTGTATGACTGTGATTTTATGATTGTGATTGTATCAGTGTTTTTGGGAGATTGTATTTATATGATTGCGATTCTATGATGTGATTGAATGATTGTAATTGTATGATTGTGATTGTATGATTGTGATTGTATGAGTGCGATTGTATGATTGCGATTTTATGATTGTGATTGTATGATTGTTGTTGTATGAATGCCATTGTATGATTGTGATTGTATGATTGTGATTGTATGATTGTGATTGTATGATTGTGATTGTGTGATTGTGATTGTATGATTGTGATTGTAGGACTGTGACAGTATGTTTGTGATTGTATGATTGTGATTGTATGATTGTGATTGTATGACTGTGATTTTATGATTGTGATTGTATCAGTGTTTTTGGGAGATTGTATTTATATGATTGCGATTCTATGATTGTGATTGAATGATTGTGATTGTATGATTGTGATTGTATGATTGTGATTGTATGAGTGCGATTGTATGATTGCGATTTTATGATTGTGATTGTATGATTGTGATTGTATGATTGTGATTGTATGATTGTGATTGTAGGACTGTGACAGTATGTTTGTGATTGTATGATTGTGATTGTATGGTTGTGATTGTATGGTTGTGATTTTATGATTGTGATTGTATGATTGTGATTGTATAGTTGTGATTGTGTGATTCTGATTGTATGATTGTGATTGTGTGATTGTGATTGTATGACTGTGATTGTATGATTGTGATTGTATGATTGTGATTCTATGATTGTGACTGTATGACTGTGACTGTATGATTGTGGTCGCATGACTAGGATTGTATGATTGTGACTGTATGATTGTGATTATATGATTGTGATAGTATGATTGCGACTGCAGGATTGTGTTTGTATGGTTGCAATTGTATGATTGTGGTTGTATGATTGTGATTGCATGGTAGTGATTGTAATTGCGATTGTATGATTGTAATTGTATGACTGTGGTAGTATGACTGTGATTGTATAATAGTGATTGTATGATTGCGACTGTATGATTGGGATTGTATGATTGTGATTGCATTTTTGTGAATGTATGATTGTGATTGTATGACTGTGATTGTATGATTGTGATTGTATGATTGTGACTGTATTATTGTGATTCTATGATTGTGATTGTATCAGTGTTTTTGGGAGATTGTATTTATATGATTGCGATTGTATGATTGTGATTGAATGATTGTGATTGTATGATTGTGATTGTATGATTGCGAATGTATGATTGTGATTGTATGACTGTGATTGTATGATTGTGATTGTATGATTGTGACTGTATTATTGTGATTGTATGATTGTGATTGTATCAGTGTTTTTGGGAGATTGTATTTATATGATTGCGATTGTATGATTGTGATTGAATGATTGTGATTGTATGATTGTGATTGTATGATTGTGATTGTATGACTGTGATTGTATGATTGTGATTGTATGATTGTGACTGTATTATTGTGATTTTATGATTGTGATTGTATGATTGTTTTTGGGAGATTGTATTTATATGATTGCGAATGTATGATTGTAATTGTATGATTGTGATTGGATGATTGTGATTGTGTGATTGTGATTGTACGATTGTGATTGTAGGACTGTGACATTATGTTTCTAATTGTATGACTGTGATTGTATGATTGTGATTGTATGATTGTGGTCGCATGACTGGGATTGTTTGATTGTGATTGTATGATTGTGATTGCATGATAGTGATTGTAATTGCGATTGTATGATTGTAATTGTATGACAGTGGTAGTATGACTGTGATTGTATGATAGTGACTGTATGATTGCGACTGTATGATTGGGATTGTATGATTGTGATTGTATTTTTGTGAATGTATGATTGTGATTGTATGACTGTGATTGCATGATTGTGATTGTATGGTTGTGTCTGTATTATTGTGGTTGTATGATTGTGATTGTATCAGTGTTTTTGGGAGATTGTATTTATATGATTGCGATTGTATGATTGTGATTGAATGATTGCGATTGTATGATTGTTATTGTATGATTGTGATTGTATGAGTGCGATTGTATGATTGCGATTTTATGATTGTGATTGTATGATTGTTGTTGAATGAATGCCATTGTATGATTGTGATTGTATGATTGTGATTGTATGATTGTGATTGTAGGACTGTGACATTATGTTTCTAATAGTATGACTGTGATTGTATGATTGTGATTGTATGATTGTGACCGTATGAGTGTGATTGTATGATTGTGATGGTATGATTGTTATTGAATTATTGTGATTGTATGACTGTGATTGTATGATTGTGATTGTATGATTGTGATTGTATGATTGTGACGGTATGAGTGTGATTGTATGATTGTGATAGTATGATTGTTATTGCATGATTGCGGTTGCAGAATTGTGTTGGTATGATTGTTATTGTATGATTGTGATTGTATGTTTGTGATTGTATGGTTGTGATTGTATGGTTGTGATTGTACGATTGTGATTGTACGATTGTGATTCTATGATTGTGATTGTATGATTGTGACTGTATGAGTGTGATTGTATGATTGTGATTGTATGATTGTGATTGTGTGATTGTGATTGTATGATTGTGATTGTATGATTGTGATTCTATGATTGTGATTGTATGATTGTGACTGTATGAGTGTGATTGTATGATTGTGATTGTATGACTGTGATTGTATGATTGTGATTGTATGATTGTGATTGCATGATTGTGATTGCATGATTGTGATTGTAATTGCGATTGTATGAATGTAATTGTATGACTGTGGTAGTATGACTCTGATTGTATGATAGTGATTGTATGATTGCGACTGTATGATTGGGATTGTATGATTGTGATTGTGTTTTTGTGAATGTATGATTGTGATTGTATGACTGTGATTTTATGATTGTGATTGTATCAGTGTTTTTGGGAGATTGTATTTATATGATTGCGATTCTATGATTGTGATTGAATGATTGTAATTGTATGATTGTGATTGTATGATTGTGATTGTATGAGTGCGATTGTATGATTGCGATTTTATGAATGTGATTGTATGATTGTTGTTGTATGAATGCCGTTGTATGATTGTGATTGTATGATTGTGATTGTATGATTGTGGTTGTATGTTTGTGATTGTATTAATGTGATTGTATGCTTGTGATTGTATGGTTGTGATTGTATGATTGCAATTGTATGATCGTGATTGTATGATTGTGAGTGTATAGTTGTGATTGTATGATCGTGATTGTATGATTGTGAGTGTATAGTTGTGATTGTGTGATTGTGATTGTATGATTGTGATTGTATGATTGCGATTGTATGATTGTGATTGCATGGTTGTGATTGCACGATTGTGATTGCACGATTGTGATTGTATGATTGTGATTGTATGATTGTGACTGTATGAGTGTGATTGTATGATTGTGATTGTATGACTGTGATTGGATGACTCTGATTGTATGATTGTGATTGTATGATTGTGATTTTATGATTGTGACTGTATGACTGTGATTGTATGATTGTGGTCGCATGACTAGGATTGTATGATTGTGATTGTATGATTGTGATTATATGATTGTGATAGTATGATTGCGACTGCAGGATTGTGTTTGTATGATTGCAATTGTATGATTGTGATTGTATGATTGTGATTGCATGGTAGTGATTGTAATTGCGATTGTATGATTGTAATTGTATGACTGTGGTAGTATGACTGTGATTGTATGATAGTGATTGTATGATTGCGACTGTATGATTGGGATTGTATGATTGTGATTGCATTTTTGTGAATGTATGATTGTGATTGTATGACTGTGATTGTATGATTGTGATTGTATGATTGTAACTGTATTATTGTGATTGTATGATTGTGATTGTATCAGTGTTTTTGGGAGATTGTATTTATATGATTGCGATTGTATGATTGTGATTGAATGATCGTGATTGTACGATTGTGATTGTATGATTGTGATTGTATGAGTGCGATTGTATGATTGCGATTTTATGATTGTGATTGTATGATTGTTTTTGTATGAATGCCATTGTATGATTGTGATTGTATGACTGTGATTGTATGATTGTGAATGTAGGACTGTGACAGTATGTTTCTGATTGTATGATTGTGATTGTATGATTGTGATTGTATGATTGTGATTGTATGATTGTGATTGTATGATTGTGATTGTATGATTGTGATTGTATGATTGTGATTGTATGATTGTGATAGTATGATTGTGATTGTATGATTGTGATTGTATGATTGTGATTGTATGATTGTGATTGTATGAGTGTAATTGTATGATTGTGACTATATGAGTGTGATTGTATGATTGTGATTGTATGATTGTGATTATATCAATGTTTTTTGGAGATTGTATTTATATGATTGCGATTGTATGATTGTTATTGTATGATTGTGATTGTATGTTTGTGGTTGTATTATTGTGATTGTATGGTTGTGATTGTATGGTTGTAATTGTATGATTGCGATTGTATGATCGTGATTGTATAGTTGTGATTGTGTGATTGTGATTGTATGATTGTGATTGTATGATTGCGATTGTATGATTGTGATTGCATGGTTGTGATTGCACGATTGTGATTGCACGATTGTGATTCTATGATTGTGATTGTATGATTGTGACTGTATGAGTGTGATTGTATGATTGTGATTGTATGACTGTGATTGTATGACTGTGATTGTATGGTTGTGATTGTATGATTGTGATTGTATGATTGTGATTGTATGATTGTGATTGTATGAGTGTGATTGTATGATTGTGACTATATGAGTGTGATTGTATGATTGTGATTGTATGATTGTCATTATATCAATGTTTTTTGGAGATTGTATTTATATGATTGTGATTGAATGATTGTAATTGTATGATTGTGATTGTATGATTGTGATTGTATGAGTGCGATTGTATGATTGCGATTTTATGATTGTGGTTGTATGATTGTTGTTGTATGAATGCCATTGTATGATTGTGATTGTATGATTGTGATTGTGTGATTGTGATTGTATGATTGTAATTGTATGATTGCGATTGTATGATTGCAATTGTATGATTGTGATTGTATGATTGTGATTGCATGATTGTGACTGTATGAGTGTGATTGTATGATTGTGATTGTATGACTGTGATTGTATGACTGTGATTGTATGATTGTGATTGTATGATTGTGATTTTATGATTGTGACTGTATGACTGTGACTGTATGATTGTGGTCGCATGACTAGGATTGTATGATTGTGATTGTATGATTGTGATTATATGATTGTGATAGTATGATTGCGACTGCAGGATTGTGTTTGTATGGTTGCAATTGTATGATTGTGGTTGTATGATTGTGATTGCATGGTAGTGATTGTAATTGCGATTGTATGATTGTAATTGTGTGACTGTGGTAGTATGACTGTGATTGTATAATAGTGATTGTATGATTGCGACTGTATGATTGGGATTGTATGATTGTGATTGCATTTTTGTGAATGTATGATTGTGATTGTATGACTGTGATTGTATGATTGTGATTGTATGATTGTGACTGTATTATTGTGATTGTATGATTGTGATTGTATCAGTGTTTTTGGGAGATTGTATTTATATGATTGCGATTGTATGATTGTGATTGAATGATTGTGATTGTATGATTGTGATTGTATGATTGTGAATGTATGATTGTGATTGTATGACTGTGATTGTATGATTGTGATTGTATGATTGTGACTGTATTATTGTGATTGTATGATTGTGATTGTATCAGTGTTTTTGGGAGATTGTATTTATATGATTGCGATTGTATGATTGTGATTGAATGATTGTGATTGTATGATTGTGATTGTATGATTGTGATTGTATGACTGTGATTGTATGATTGTGATTGTATGATTGTGACTGTATTATTGTGATTTTATGATTGTGATTGTATGATTGTTTTTGGGAGATTGTATTTATATGATTGCGAATGTATGATTGTAATTGTATGATTGTGATTGTATGATTGTGATTGTGTGATTGTGATTGTACGATTGTGATTGTAGGACTGTGACATTATGTTTCTAATTGTATGACTGTGATTGTATGATTGTGATTGTATGATTGTGGTCGCATGACTGGGATTGTTTGATTGTGATTGTATGATTGTGATTGCATGATAGTGATTGTAATTGCGATTGTATGATTGTAATTGTATGACTGTGGTAGTATGACTGTGATTGTATGATAGTGATTGTATGATTGCGACTGTATGATTGGGATTGTATGATTGTGATTGTATTTTTGTGAATGTATGATTGTGATTGTATGACTGTGATTGTATGATTGTGATTGTATGGTTGTGTCTGTATTATTGTGATTGTATGATTGTGATTGTATCAGTGTTTTTGGGAGATTGTATTTATATGATTGCGATTGTATGATTGTGATTGAATGATTGCGATTGTATGATTGTTATTGTATGATTGTGATTGTATGAGTGCGATTGTATGATTGCGATTTTATGATTGTGATTGTATGATTGTTGTTGAATGAATGCCATTGTATGATTGTGATTGTATGATTGTGATTGTATGATTGTGATTGTAGGACTGTGACATTATGTTTCTAATTGTATGACTGTGATTGTATGATTGTGATTGTATGATTGTGACCGTATGAGTGTGATTGTATGATTGTGATAGTATGATTGTTATTGAATTATTGTGATTGTATGACTGTGATTGTATGATTGTGATTGTATGATTGTGATTGTATGATTGTGACGGTATGAGTGTGATTGTATGATTGTGATAGTATGATTGTTTTTGCATGATTGCGATTGCAGAATTGTGTTTGTATGATTGTTATTGTATGATTGTGGTTGTATGTTTGTGATTGTATTAATGTGATTGTATGCTTGTGATTGTATGGTTGTGATTGTATGATTGCAATTGTATGATCGTGATTGTATGATTGTGAGTGTATAGTTGTGATTGTATGATCGTGATTGTATGATTGTGAGTGTATAGTTGTGATTGTGTGATTGTGATTGTATGATTGTGATTGTATGATTGCGATTGTATGATTGTGATTGCATGGTTGTGATTGAATGATTGTGATTGTACGATTGTGATTGTATGATTGTGATTGTATGAGTGCGATTGTATGATTGCGATTTTATGATTGTGATTGTATGATTGTTGTTGTATGAATGCCATTGTATGATTGTGATTGTATGATTGTGATTGTATGATTGTGATTGTAGGACTGTGACAGTATGTTTCTGATTGTATGATTGTGATTGTATGATTGTGATTGTATGATTGTGATTGTATGATTGTGATTGTATGATTGTGATTGTATGATTGTGATTGTATGATTGTGATAGTATGATTGTGATTGTATGATTGTGATTGTATGATTGTGATTGTATGATTGTGATTGTATGATTGTGATTGTATGAGTGTAATTGTATGATTGCGATTGTATGATCGTGATTGTATGATTGTGATTGTATGATTGTGATTGTATGATTGTGCTTGTATGATTGTGATTGTATGATTGTAATTGTATCAATGTTTTTGGGAGATTGTATTCATATGATTGCGATTGTATGATTGTGATTGAATGACAGTGATTGTATGATCGCGATTATATGACTGTGATTGTATGATACTGATTGAATGATTGCGATTGTATGATTGTGATTGAATGACTGCTTTTGAATGTTTGTGATTGTATTATTGTGATTGTATGATTATGATTGTATGACTGTGATTGTATGATTGTGATTGTACGATTGTGACCGTATGAGTGTGAGTGTATGATTGTGATAGTATGATTGTTATTGTATTATTGTGATTGTATGATTGTGATTGTATGATTGTGATTGTATGATTGCGATTGTATGATCGTGATTGTATGATTGTGATTGTATGATTGTGATTGTATGATTGTGATTGTATGATTGAGATTTTATGATTGTGACAGTATGACTGTGATTGTATGATTGTAGTCGCATGACTGGGATTGTATGATTGTGATTGTATGATTGTGATTGTATGATTGTGATAGTATGATTGCGACTGCAGAATTGTGCTTGTATGATTGCAATTGTATGATTGTGATTGTATGATTGTGATTGCATGATTGTGATTGCATGATTGTGATTGTAATTGCGATAGTACGAATGTAATTGTATGACTGTGGTAGTATGACTCTGATTGTATGATAGTGATTGTATGATTGCGACTGTATGATTGGGATTGTATGATTGTGATTGTGTTTTTGTGAATGTATGATTGTGATTGTATGACTGTGATTTTATGATTGTGATTGTATCAGTGTTTTTGGGAGATTGTATTTATATGATTGCGATTCTATGATTGTGATTGAATGATTGTAATTGTATGATTGTGATTGCATGGTTGTGATTGTACGATTGTGATTGTACGATTGTGATTCTATGATTGTGATTGTATGATTGCGACTGCAGGATTGTGCTTGTATGATTGCAATTGTATGATTGTGATTGTATGATAGTGATTGCATGATTGTGATTGCATGATTGTGATTGTAATTGCGATTGTATGAATGTAATTGTATGACTGTGGTAGTATGACTCTGATTGTATGATAGTGATTGTATGATTGTGAGTGTATAGTTGTGATTGTGTGATTGTGATTGTATGATTGTGATTGTATGATTGCGATTGTATGATTGTGATTGCATGGTTGTGATTGCACGATTGTGATTGCACGATTGTGATTGTATGATTGTGATTGTATGATTGTGACTGTATGAGTGTGATTGTATGATTGTGATTGTATGACTGTGATTGGATGACTCTGATTGTATGATTGTGATTGTATGATTGTGATTTTATGATTGTGACTGTATGACTGTGATTGTATGATTGTGGTCGCATGACTAGGATTGTATGATTGTGATTGTATGATTGTGATTATATGATTGTGATAGTATGATTGCGACTGCAGGATTGTGTTTGTATGATTGCAATTGTATGATTGTGATTGTATGATTGTGATTGCATGGTAGTGATTGTAATTGCGATTGTATGATTGTAATTGTATGACTGTGGTAGTATGACTGTGATTGTATGATAGTGATTGTATGATTGCGACTGTATGATTGGGATTGTATGATTGTGATTGCATTTTTGTGAATGTATGATTGTGATTGTATGACTGTGATTGTATGATTGTGATTGTATGATTGTAACTGTATTATTGTGATTGTATGATTGTGATTGTATCAGTGTTTTTGGGAGATTGTATTTATATGATTGCGATTGTATGATTGTGATTGAATGATCGTGATTGTACGATTGTGATTGTATGATTGTGATTGTATGAGTGCGATTGTATGATTGCGATTTTATGATTGTGATTGTATGATTGTTTTTGTATGAATGCCATTGTATGATTGTGATTGTATGACTGTGATTGTATGATTGTGAATGTAGGACTGTGACAGTATGTTTCTGATTGTATGATTGTGATTGTATGATTGTGATTGTATGATTGTGATTGTATGATTGTGATTGTATGATTGTGATTGTATGATTGTGATTGTATGATTGTGATTGTATGATTGTGATAGTATGATTGTGATTGTATGATTGTGATTGTATGATTGTGATTGTATGATTGTGATTGTATGAGTGTAATTGTATGATTGTGACTATATGAGTGTGATTGTATGATTGTGATTGTATGATTGTGATTATATCAATGTTTTTTGGAGATTGTATTTATATGATTGCGATTGTATGATTGTTATTGTATGATTGTGATTGTATGTTTGTGGTTGTATTATTGTGATTGTATGGTTGTGATTGTATGGTTGTAATTGTATGATTGCGATTGTATGATCGTGATTGTATAGTTGTGATTGTGTGATTGTGATTGTATGATTGTGATTGTATGATTGCGATTGTATGATTGTGATTGCATGGTTGTGATTGCACGATTGTGATTGCACGATTGTGATTCTATGATTGTGATTGTATGATTGTGACTGTATGAGTGTGATTGTATGATTGTGATTGTATGACTGTGATTGTATGACTGTGATTGTATGGTTGTGATTGTATGATTGTGATTGTATGATTGTGATTGTATGATTGTGATTGTATGAGTGTGATTGTATGATTGTGACTATATGAGTGTGATTGTATGATTGTGATTGTATGATTGTCATTATATCAATGTTTTTTGGAGATTGTATTTATATGATTGTGATTGAATGATTGTAATTGTATGATTGTGATTGTATGATTGTGATTGTATGAGTGCGATTGTATGATTGCGATTTTATGATTGTGGTTGTATGATTGTTGTTGTATGAATGCCATTGTATGATTGTGATTGTATGATTGTGATTGTGTGATTGTGATTGTATGATTGTAATTGTATGATTGCGATTGTATGATTGCAATTGTATGATTGTGATTGTATGATTGTGATTGCATGATTGTGACTGTATGAGTGTGATTGTATGATTGTGATTGTATGACTGTGATTGTATGACTGTGATTGTATGATTGTGATTGTATGATTGTGATTTTATGATTGTGACTGTATGACTGTGACTGTATGATTGTGGTCGCATGACTAGGATTGTATGATTGTGATTGTATGATTGTGATTATATGATTGTGATAGTATGATTGCGACTGCAGGATTGTGTTTGTATGGTTGCAATTGTATGATTGTGGTTGTATGATTGTGATTGCATGGTAGTGATTGTAATTGCGATTGTATGATTGTAATTGTGTGACTGTGGTAGTATGACTGTGATTGTATAATAGTGATTGTATGATTGCGACTGTATGATTGGGATTGTATGATTGTGATTGCATTTTTGTGAATGTATGATTGTGATTGTATGACTGTGATTGTATGATTGTGATTGTATGATTGTGACTGTATTATTGTGATTGTATGATTGTGATTGTATCAGTGTTTTTGGGAGATTGTATTTATATGATTGCGATTGTATGATTGTGATTGAATGATTGTGATTGTATGATTGTGATTGTATGATTGTGAATGTATGATTGTGATTGTATGACTGTGATTGTATGATTGTGATTGTATGATTGTGACTGTATTATTGTGATTGTATGATTGTGATTGTATCAGTGTTTTTGGGAGATTGTATTTATATGATTGCGATTGTATGATTGTGATTGAATGATTGTGATTGTATGATTGTGATTGTATGATTGTGATTGTATGACTGTGATTGTATGATTGTGATTGTATGATTGTGACTGTATTATTGTGATTTTATGATTGTGATTGTATGATTGTTTTTGGGAGATTGTATTTATATGATTGCGAATGTATGATTGTAATTGTATGATTGTGATTGTATGATTGTGATTGTGTGATTGTGATTGTACGATTGTGATTGTAGGACTGTGACATTATGTTTCTAATTGTATGACTGTGATTGTATGATTGTGATTGTATGATTGTGGTCGCATGACTGGGATTGTTTGATTGTGATTGTATGATTGTGATTGCATGATAGTGATTGTAATTGCGATTGTATGATTGTAATTGTATGACTGTGGTAGTATGACTGTGATTGTATGATAGTGATTGTATGATTGCGACTGTATGATTGGGATTGTATGATTGTGATTGTATTTTTGTGAATGTATGATTGTGATTGTATGACTGTGATTGTATGATTGTGATTGTATGGTTGTGTCTGTATTATTGTGATTGTATGATTGTGATTGTATCAGTGTTTTTGGGAGATTGTATTTATATGATTGCGATTGTATGATTGTGATTGAATGATTGCGATTGTATGATTGTTATTGTATGATTGTGATTGTATGAGTGCGATTGTATGATTGCGATTTTATGATTGTGATTGTATGATTGTTGTTGAATGAATGCCATTGTATGATTGTGATTGTATGATTGTGATTGTATGATTGTGATTGTAGGACTGTGACATTATGTTTCTAATTGTATGACTGTGATTGTATGATTGTGATTGTATGATTGTGACCGTATGAGTGTGATTGTATGATTGTGATAGTATGATTGTTATTGAATTATTGTGATTGTATGACTGTGATTGTATGATTGTGATTGTATGATTGTGATTGTATGATTGTGACGGTATGAGTGTGATTGTATGATTGTGATAGTATGATTGTTTTTGCATGATTGCGATTGCAGAATTGTGTTTGTATGATTGTTATTGTATGATTGTGGTTGTATGTTTGTGATTGTATTAATGTGATTGTATGCTTGTGATTGTATGGTTGTGATTGTATGATTGCAATTGTATGATCGTGATTGTATGATTGTGAGTGTATAGTTGTGATTGTATGATCGTGATTGTATGATTGTGAGTGTATAGTTGTGATTGTGTGATTGTGATTGTATGATTGTGATTGTATGATTGCGATTGTATGATTGTGATTGCATGGTTGTGATTGAATGATTGTGATTGTACGATTGTGATTGTATGATTGTGATTGTATGAGTGCGATTGTATGATTGCGATTTTATGATTGTGATTGTATGACTGTGATCGGATGACTCTGATTGTATGATTGTGATTGTATGATTGTGATTTTATGATTGTGACTGTATGACTGTGATTGTATGATTGTGGTCGCATGACTAGGATTGTATGATTGTGATTGTATGATTGTGATTATATGATTGTGATAGTATGATTGCGACTGCAGGATTGTGTTTGTATGATTGCAATTGTATGATTGTGATTGTATGATTGTGATTGCATGGTAGTGATTGTAATTGCGATTGTATGATTGTAATTGTATGACTGTGGTAGTATGACTGTGATTGTATGATAGTGATTGTATGATTGCGACTGTATGATTGGGATTGTATGATTGTGATTGCATTTTTGTGAATGTATGATTGTGATTGTATGACTGTGATTGTATGATTGTGATTGTATGATTGTAACTGTATTATTGTGATTGTATGATTGTGATTGTATCAGTGTTTTTGGGAGATTGTATTTATATGATTGCGATTGTATGATTGTGATTGAATGATCGTGATTGTACGATTGTGATTGTATGATTGTGATTGTATGAGTGCGATTGTATGATTGCGATTTTATGATTGTGATTGTATGATTGTTTTTGTATGAATGCCATTGTATGATTGTGATTGTATGACTGTGATTGTATGATTGTGAATGTAGGACTGTGACAGTATGTTTCTGATTGTATGATTGTGATTGTATGATTGTGATTGTATGATTGTGATTGTATGATTGTGATTGTATGATTGTGATTGTATGATTGTGATTGTATGATTGTGATTGTATGATTGTGATAGTATGATTGTGATTGTATGATTGTGATTGTATGATTGTGATTGTATGATTGTGATTGTATGAGTGTAATTGTATGATTGTGACTATATGAGTGTGATTGTATGATTGTGATTGTATGATTGTGATTATATCAATGTTTTTTGGAGATTGTATTTATATGATTGCGATTGTATGATTGTTATTGTATGATTGTGATTGTATGTTTGTGGTTGTATTATTGTGATTGTATGGTTGTGATTGTATGGTTGTAATTGTATGATTGCGATTGTATGATCGTGATTGTATAGTTGTGATTGTGTGATTGTGATTGTATGATTGTGATTGTATGATTGCGATTGTATGATTGTGATTGCATGGTTGTGATTGCACGATTGTGATTGCACGATTGTGATTCTATGATTGTGATTGTATGATTGTGACTGTATGAGTGTGATTGTATGATTGTGATTGTATGACTGTGATTGTATGACTGTGATTGTATGGTTGTGATTGTATGATTGTGATTGTATGATTGTGATTGTATGATTGTGATTGTATGAGTGTGATTGTATGATTGTGACTATATGAGTGTGATTGTATGATTGTGATTGTATGATTGTCATTATATCAATGTTTTTTGGAGATTGTATTTATATGATTGTGATTGAATGATTGTAATTGTATGATTGTGATTGTATGATTGTGATTGTATGAGTGCGATTGTATGATTGCGATTTTATGATTGTGGTTGTATGATTGTTGTTGTATGAATGCCATTGTATGATTGTGATTGTATGATTGTGATTGTGTGATTGTGATTGTATGATTGTAATTGTATGATTGCGATTGTATGATTGCAATTGTATGATTGTGATTGTATGATTGTGATTGCATGATTGTGACTGTATGAGTGTGATTGTATGATTGTGATTGTATGACTGTGATTGTATGACTGTGATTGTATGATTGTGATTGTATGATTGTGATTTTATGATTGTGACTGTATGACTGTGACTGTATGATTGTGGTCGCATGACTAGGATTGTATGATTGTGATTGTATGATTGTGATTATATGATTGTGATAGTATGATTGCGACTGCAGGATTGTGTTTGTATGGTTGCAATTGTATGATTGTGGTTGTATGATTGTGATTGCATGGTAGTGATTGTAATTGCGATTGTATGATTGTAATTGTGTGACTGTGGTAGTATGACTGTGATTGTATAATAGTGATTGTATGATTGCGACTGTATGATTGGGATTGTATGATTGTGATTGCATTTTTGTGAATGTATGATTGTGATTGTATGACTGTGATTGTATGATTGTGATTGTATGATTGTGACTGTATTATTGTGATTGTATGATTGTGATTGTATCAGTGTTTTTGGGAGATTGTATTTATATGATTGCGATTGTATGATTGTGATTGAATGATTGTGATTGTATGATTGTGATTGTATGATTGTGAATGTATGATTGTGATTGTATGACTGTGATTGTATGATTGTGATTGTATGATTGTGACTGTATTATTGTGATTGTATGATTGTGATTGTATCAGTGTTTTTGGGAGATTGTATTTATATGATTGCGATTGTATGATTGTGATTGAATGATTGTGATTGTATGATTGTGATTGTATGATTGTGATTGTATGACTGTGATTGTATGATTGTGATTGTATGATTGTGACTGTATTATTGTGATTTTATGATTGTGATTGTATGATTGTTTTTGGGAGATTGTATTTATATGATTGCGAATGTATGATTGTAATTGTATGATTGTGATTGTATGATTGTGATTGTGTGATTGTGATTGTACGATTGTGATTGTAGGACTGTGACATTATGTTTCTAATTGTATGACTGTGATTGTATGATTGTGATTGTATGATTGTGGTCGCATGACTGGGATTGTTTGATTGTGATTGTATGATTGTGATTGCATGATAGTGATTGTAATTGCGATTGTATGATTGTAATTGTATGACTGTGGTAGTATGACTGTGATTGTATGATAGTGATTGTATGATTGCGACTGTATGATTGGGATTGTATGATTGTGATTGTATTTTTGTGAATGTATGATTGTGATTGTATGACTGTGATTGTATGATTGTGATTGTATGGTTGTGTCTGTATTATTGTGATTGTATGATTGTGATTGTATCAGTGTTTTTGGGAGATTGTATTTATATGATTGCGATTGTATGATTGTGATTGAATGATTGCGATTGTATGATTGTTATTGTATGATTGTGATTGTATGAGTGCGATTGTATGATTGCGATTTTATGATTGTGATTGTATGATTGTTGTTGAATGAATGCCATTGTATGATTGTGATTGTATGATTGTGATTGTATGATTGTGATTGTAGGACTGTGACATTATGTTTCTAATTGTATGACTGTGATTGTATGATTGTGATTGTATGATTGTGACCGTATGAGTGTGATTGTATGATTGTGATAGTATGATTGTTATTGAATTATTGTGATTGTATGACTGTGATTGTATGATTGTGATTGTATGATTGTGATTGTATGATTGTGACGGTATGAGTGTGATTGTATGATTGTGATAGTATGATTGTTTTTGCATGATTGCGATTGCAGAATTGTGTTTGTATGATTGTTATTGTATGATTGTGGTTGTATGTTTGTGATTGTATTAATGTGATTGTATGCTTGTGATTGTATGGTTGTGATTGTATGATTGCAATTGTATGATCGTGATTGTATGATTGTGAGTGTATAGTTGTGATTGTATGATCGTGATTGTATGATTGTGAGTGTATAGTTGTGATTGTGTGATTGTGATTGTATGATTGTGATTGTATGATTGCGATTGTATGATTGTGATTGCATGGTTGTGATTGAATGATTGTGATTGTACGATTGTGATTGTATGATTGTGATTGTATGAGTGCGATTGTATGATTGCGATTTTATGATTGTGATTGTATGATTGTTGTTGTATGAATGCCATTGTATGATTGTGATTGTATGATTGTGATTGTATGATTGTGATTGTAGGACTGTGACAGTATGTTTCTGATTGTATGATTGTGATTGTATGATTGTGATTGTATGATTGTGATTGTATGATTGTGATTGTATGATTGTGATTGTATGATTGTGATTGTATGATTGTGATAGTATGATTGTGATTGTATGATTGTGATTGTATGATTGTGATTGTATGATTGTGATTGTATGATTGTGATTGTATGAGTGTAATTGTATGATTGCGATTGTATGATCGTGATTGTATGATTGTGATTGTATGATTGTGATTGTATGATTGTGCTTGTATGATTGTGATTGTATGATTGTAATTGTATCAATGTTTTTGGGAGATTGTATTCATATGATTGCGATTGTATGATTGTGATTGAATGACAGTGATTGTATGATCGCGATTATAAGACTGTGATTGTATGATACTGATTGAATGATTGCGATTGTATGATTGTGATTGAATGACTGCTTTTGAATGTTTGTGATTGTATTATTGTGATTGTATGATTATGATTGTATGACTGTGATTGTATGATTGTGATTGTACGATTGTGACCGTATGAGTGTGAGTGTATGATTGTGATAGTATGATTGTTATTGTATTATTGTGATTGTATGATTGTGATTGTATGATTGTGATTGTATGATTGCGATTGTATGATCGTGATTGTATGATTGTGATTGTATGATTGTGATTGTATGATTGTGATTGTATGATTGAGATTTTATGATTGTGACAGTATGACTGTGATTGTATGATTGTAGTCGCATGACTGGGATTGTATGATTGTGATTGTATGATTGTGATTGTATGATTGTGATAGTATGATTGCGACTGCAGAATTGTGCTTGTATGATTGCAATTGTATGATTGTGATTGTATGATTGTGATTGCATGATTGTGATTGTAATTGCGATAGTACGAATGTAATTGTATGACTGTGGTAGTATGACTCTGATTGTATGATAGTGATTGTATGATTGCGACTGTATGATTGGGATTGTATGATTGTGATTGTGTTTTTGTGAATGTATGATTGTGATTGTATGACTGTGATTTTATGATTGTGATTGTATCAGTGTTTTTGGGAGATTGTATTTATATGATTGCGATTCTATGATTGTGATTGAATGATTGTAATTGTATGATTGTGATTGCATGGTTGTGATTGTACGATTGTGATTGTACGATTGTGATTCTATGATTGTGATTGTATGATTGCGACTGCAGGATTGTGCTTGTATGATTGCAATTGTATGATTGTGATTGTATGATAGTGATTGCATGATTGTGATTGCATGATTGTGATTGTAATTGCGATTGTATGAATGTAATTGTATGACTGTGGTAGTATGACTCTGATTGTATGATAGTGATTGTATGATTGTGAGTGTATAGTTGTGATTGTGTGATTGTGATTGTATGATTGTGATTGTATGATTGCGATTGTATGATTGTGATTGCATGGTTGTGATTGCACGATTGTGATTGCACGATTGTGATTGTATGATTGTGATTGTATGATTGTGACTGTATGAGTGTGATTGTATGATTGTGATTGTATGACTGTGATTGGATGACTCTGATTGTATGATTGTGATTGTATGATTGTGATTTTATGATTGTGACTGTATGACTGTGATTGTATGATTGTGGTCGCATGACTAGGATTGTATGATTGTGATTGTATGATTGTGATTATATGATTGTGATAGTATGATTGCGACTGCAGGATTGTGTTTGTATGATTGCAATTGTATGATTGTGATTGTATGATTGTGATTGCATGGTAGTGATTGTAATTGCGATTGTATGATTGTAATTGTATGACTGTGGTAGTATGACTGTGATTGTATGATAGTGATTGTATGATTGCGACTGTATGATTGGGATTGTATGATTGTGATTGCATTTTTGTGAATGTATGATTGTGATTGTATGACTGTGATTGTATGATTGTGATTGTATGATTGTAACTGTATTATTGTGATTGTATGATTGTGATTGTATCAGTGTTTTTGGGAGATTGTATTTATATGATTGCGATTGTATGATTGTGATTGAATGATCGTGATTGTACGATTGTGATTGTATGATTGTGATTGTATGAGTGCGATTGTATGATTGCGATTTTATGATTGTGATTGTATGATTGTTTTTGTATGAATGCCATTGTATGATTGTGATTGTATGACTGTGATTGTATGATTGTGAATGTAGGACTGTGACAGTATGTTTCTGATTGTATGATTGTGATTGTATGATTGTGATTGTATGATTGTGATTGTATGATTGTGATTGTATGATTGTGATTGTATGATTGTGATTGTATGATTGTGATTGTATGATTGTGATAGTATGATTGTGATTGTATGATTGTGATTGTATGATTGTGATTGTATGATTGTGATTGTATGAGTGTAATTGTATGATTGTGACTATATGAGTGTGATTGTATGATTGTGATTGTATGATTGTGATTATATCAATGTTTTTTGGAGATTGTATTTATATGATTGCGATTGTATGATTGTTATTGTATGATTGTGATTGTATGTTTGTGGTTGTATTATTGTGATTGTATGGTTGTGATTGTATGGTTGTAATTGTATGATTGCGATTGTATGATCGTGATTGTATAGTTGTGATTGTGTGATTGTGATTGTATGATTGTGATTGTATGATTGCGATTGTATGATTGTGATTGCATGGTTGTGATTGCACGATTGTGATTGCACGATTGTGATTCTATGATTGTGATTGTATGATTGTGACTGTATGAGTGTGATTGTATGATTGTGATTGTATGACTGTGATTGTATGACTGTGATTGTATGGTTGTGATTGTATGATTGTGATTGTATGATTGTGATTGTATGATTGTGATTGTATGAGTGTGATTGTATGATTGTGACTATATGAGTGTGATTGTATGATTGTGATTGTATGATTGTCATTATATCAATGTTTTTTGGAGATTGTATTTATATGATTGTGATTGAATGATTGTAATTGTATGATTGTGATTGTATGATTGCGACTGTATGATTGGGATTGTATGATTGTGATTGCATTTTTGTGAATGTATGATTGTGATTGTATGACTGTGATTGTATGATTGTGATTGTATGATTGTGACTGTATTATTGTGATTGTATGATTGTGATTGTATCAGTGTTTTTGGGAGATTGTATTTATATGATTGCGATTGTATGATTGTGATTGAATGATTGTGATTGTATGATTGTGATTGTATGATTGTGAATGTATGATTGTGATTGTATGACTGTGATTGTATGATTGTGATTGTATGATTGTGACTGTATTATTGTGATTGTATGATTGTGATTGTATCAGTGTTTTTGGGAGATTGTATTTATATGATTGCGATTGTATGATTGTGATTGAATGATTGTGATTGTATGATTGTGATTGTATGATTGTGATTGTATGACTGTGATTGTATGATTGTGATTGTATGATTGTGACTGTATTATTGTGATTTTATGATTGTGATTGTATGATTGTTTTTGGGAGATTGTATTTATATGATTGCGAATGTATGATTGTAATTGTATGATTGTGATTGTATGATTGTGATTGTGTGATTGTGATTGTACGATTGTGATTGTAGGACTGTGACATTATGTTTCTAATTGTATGACTGTGATTGTATGATTGTGATTGTATGATTGTGGTCGCATGACTGGGATTGTTTGATTGTGATTGTATGATTGTGATTGCATGATAGTGATTGTAATTGCGATTGTATGATTGTAATTGTATGACTGTGGTAGTATGACTGTGATTGTATGATAGTGATTGTATGATTGCGACTGTATGATTGGGATTGTATGATTGTGATTGTATTTTTGTGAATGTATGATTGTGATTGTATGACTGTGATTGTATGATTGTGATTGTATGGTTGTGTCTGTATTATTGTGATTGTATGATTGTGATTGTATCAGTGTTTTTGGGAGATTGTATTTATATGATTGCGATTGTATGATTGTGATTGAATGATTGCGATTGTATGATTGTTATTGTATGATTGTGATTGTATGAGTGCGATTGTATGATTGCGATTTTATGATTGTGATTGTATGATTGTTGTTGAATGAATGCCATTGTATGATTGTGATTGTATGATTGTGATTGTATGATTGTGATTGTAGGACTGTGACATTATGTTTCTAATTGTATGACTGTGATTGTATGATTGTGATTGTATGATTGTGACCGTATGAGTGTGATTGTATGATTGTGATAGTATGATTGTTATTGAATTATTGTGATTGTATGACTGTGATTGTATGATTGTGATTGTATGATTGTGATTGTATGATTGTGACGGTATGAGTGTGATTGTATGATTGTGATAGTATGATTGTTTTTGCATGATTGCGATTGCAGAATTGTGTTTGTATGATTGTTATTGTATGATTGTGGTTGTATGTTTGTGATTGTATTAATGTGATTGTATGCTTGTGATTGTATGGTTGTGATTGTATGATTGCAATTGTATGATCGTGATTGTATGATTGTGAGTGTATAGTTGTGATTGTATGATCGTGATTGTATGATTGTGAGTGTATAGTTGTGATTGTGTGATTGTGATTGTATGATTGTGATTGTATGATTGCGATTGTATGATTGTGATTGCATGGTTGTGATTGAATGATTGTGATTGTACGATTGTGATTGTATGATTGTGATTGTATGAGTGCGATTGTATGATTGCGATTTTATGATTGTGATTGTATGATTGTTGTTGTATGAATGCCATTGTATGATTGTGATTGTATGATTGTGATTGTATGATTGTGATTGTAGGACTGTGACAGTATGTTTCTGATTGTATGATTGTGATTGTATGATTGTGATTGTATGATTGTGATTGTATGATTGTGATTGTATGATTGTGATTGTATGATTGTGATTGTATGATTGTGATAGTATGATTGTGATTGTATGATTGTGATTGTATGATTGTGATTGTATGATTGTGATTGTATGATTGTGATTGTATGAGTGTAATTGTATGATTGCGATTGTATGATCGTGATTGTATGATTGTGATTGTATGATTGTGATTGTATGATTGTGCTTGTATGATTGTGATTGTATGATTGTAATTGTATCAATGTTTTTGGGAGATTGTATTCATATGATTGCGATTGTATGATTGTGATTGAATGACAGTGATTGTATGATCGCGATTATATGACTGTGATTGTATGATACTGATTGAATGATTGCGATTGTATGATTGTGATTGAATGACTGCTTTTGAATGTTTGTGATTGTATTATTGTGATTGTATGATTATGATTGTATGACTGTGATTGTATGATTGTGATTGTACGATTGTGACCGTATGAGTGTGAGTGTATGATTGTGATAGTATGATTGTTATTGTATTATTGTGATTGTATGATTGTGATTGTATGATTGTGATTGTATGATTGCGATTGTATGATCGTGATTGTATGATTGTGATTGTATGATTGTGATTGTATGATTGTGATTGTATGATTGAGATTTTATGATTGTGACAGTATGACTGTGATTGTATGATTGTAGTCGCATGACTGGGATTGTATGATTGTGATTGTATGATTGTGATTGTATGATTGTGATAGTATGATTGCGACTGCAGAATTGTGCTTGTATGATTGCAATTGTATGATTGTGATTGTATGATTGTGATTGCATGATTGTGATTGCATGATTGTGATTGTAATTGCGATAGTACGAATGTAATTGTATGACTGTGGTAGTATGACTCTGATTGTATGATAGTGATTGTATGATTGCGACTGTATGATTGGGATTGTATGATTGTGATTGTGTTTTTGTGAATGTATGATTGTGATTGTATGACTGTGATTTTATGATTGTGATTGTATCAGTGTTTTTGGGAGATTGTATTTATATGATTGCGATTCTATGATTGTGATTGAATGATTGTAATTGTATGATTGTGATTGCATGGTTGTGATTGTACGATTGTGATTGTACGATTGTGATTCTATGATTGTGATTGTATGATTGCGACTGCAGGATTGTGCTTGTATGATTGCAATTGTATGATTGTGATTGTATGATAGTGATTGCATGATTGTGATTGCATGATTGTGATTGTAATTGCGATTGTATGAATGTAATTGTATGACTGTGGTAGTATGACTCTGATTGTATGATAGTGATTGTATGATTGTGAGTGTATAGTTGTGATTGTGTGATTGTGATTGTATGATTGTGATTGTATGATTGCGATTGTATGATTGTGATTGCATGGTTGTGATTGCACGATTGTGATTGCACGATTGTGATTGTATGATTGTGATTGTATGATTGTGACTGTATGAGTGTGATTGTATGATTGTGATTGTATGACTGTGATTGGATGACTCTGATTGTATGATTGTGATTGTATGATTGTGATTTTATGATTGTGACTGTATGACTGTGATTGTATGATTGTGGTCGCATGACTAGGATTGTATGATTGTGATTGTATGATTGTGATTATATGATTGTGATAGTATGATTGCGACTGCAGGATTGTGTTTGTATGATTGCAATTGTATGATTGTGATTGTATGATTGTGATTGCATGGTAGTGATTGTAATTGCGATTGTATGATTGTAATTGTATGACTGTGGTAGTATGACTGTGATTGTATGATAGTGATTGTATGATTGCGACTGTATGATTGGGATTGTATGATTGTGATTGCATTTTTGTGAATGTATGATTGTGATTGTATGACTGTGATTGTATGATTGTGATTGTATGATTGTAACTGTATTATTGTGATTGTATGATTGTGATTGTATCAGTGTTTTTGGGAGATTGTATTTATATGATTGCGATTGTATGATTGTGATTGAATGATCGTGATTGTACGATTGTGATTGTATGATTGTGATTGTATGAGTGCGATTGTATGATTGCGATTTTATGATTGTGATTGTATGATTGTTTTTGTATGAATGCCATTGTATGATTGTGATTGTATGACTGTGATTGTATGATTGTGAATGTAGGACTGTGACAGTATGTTTCTGATTGTATGATTGTGATTGTATGATTGTGATTGTATGATTGTGATTGTATGATTGTGATTGTATGATTGTGATTGTATGATTGTGATTGTATGATTGTGATTGTATGATTGTGATAGTATGATTGTGATTGTATGATTGTGATTGTATGATTGTGATTGTATGATTGTGATTGTATGAGTGTAATTGTATGATTGTGACTATATGAGTGTGATTGTATGATTGTGATTGTATGATTGTGATTATATCAATGTTTTTTGGAGATTGTATTTATATGATTGCGATTGTATGATTGTTATTGTATGATTGTGATTGTATGTTTGTGGTTGTATTATTGTGATTGTATGGTTGTGATTGTATGGTTGTAATTGTATGATTGCGATTGTATGATCGTGATTGTATAGTTGTGATTGTGTGATTGTGATTGTATGATTGTGATTGTATGATTGCGATTGTATGATTGTGATTGCATGGTTGTGATTGCACGATTGTGATTGCACGATTGTGATTCTATGATTGTGATTGTATGATTGTGACTGTATGAGTGTGATTGTATGATTGTGATTGTATGACTGTGATTGTATGACTGTGATTGTATGGTTGTGATTGTATGATTGTGATTGTATGATTGTGATTGTATGATTGTGATTGTATGAGTGTGATTGTATGATTGTGACTATATGAGTGTGATTGTATGATTGTGATTGTATGATTGTCATTATATCAATGTTTTTGGGAGATTGTATTTATATGATTGTGATTGAATGATTGTAATTGTATGATTGTGATTGTATGATTGTGATTGTATGAGTGCGATTGTATGATTGCGATTTTATGATTGTGGTTGTATGATTGTTGTTGTATGAATGCCATTGTATGATTGTGATTGTATGATTGTGATTGTGTGATTGTGATTGTATGATTGTAATTGTATGATTGCGATTGTATGATTGCAATTGTATGATTGTGATTGTATGATTGTGATTGCATGATTGTGACTGTATGAGTGTGATTGTATGATTGTGATTGTATGACTGTGATTGTATGACTGTGATTGTATGATTGTGATTGTATGATTGTGATTTTATGATTGTGACTGTATGACTGTGACTGTATGATTGTGGTCGCATGACTAGGATTGTATGATTGTGATTGTATGATTGTGATTATATGATTGTGATAGTATGATTGCGACTGCAGGATTGTGTTTGTATGGTTGCAATTGTATGATTGTGGTTGTATGATTGTGATTGCATGGTAGTGATTGTAATTGCGATTGTATGATTGTAATTGTGTGACTGTGGTAGTATGACTGTGATTGTATAATAGTGATTGTATGATTGCGACTGTATGATTGGGATTGTATGATTGTGATTGCATTTTTGTGAATGTATGATTGTGATTGTATGACTGTGATTGTATGATTGTGATTGTATGATTGTGACTGTATTATTGTGATTGTATGATTGTGATTGTATCAGTGTTTTTGGGAGATTGTATTTATATGATTGCGATTGTATGATTGTGATTGAATGATTGTGATTGTATGATTGTGATTGTATGATTGTGAATGTATGATTGTGATTGTATGACTGTGATTGTATGATTGTGATTGTATGATTGTGACTGTATTATTGTGATTGTATGATTGTGATTGTATCAGTGTTTTTGGGAGATTGTATTTATATGATTGCGATTGTATGATTGTGATTGAATGATTGTGATTGTATGATTGTGATTGTATGATTGTGATTGTATGACTGTGATTGTATGATTGTGATTGTATGATTGTGACTGTATTATTGTGATTTTATGATTGTGATTGTATGATTGTTTTTGGGAGATTGTATTTATATGATTGCGAATGTATGATTGTAATTGTATGATTGTGATTGTATGATTGTGATTGTGTGATTGTGATTGTACGATTGTGATTGTAGGACTGTGACATTATGTTTCTAATTGTATGACTGTGATTGTATGATTGTGATTGTATGATTGTGGTCGCATGACTGGGATTGTTTGATTGTGATTGTATGATTGTGATTGCATGATAGTGATTGTAATTGCGATTGTATGATTGTAATTGTATGACTGTGGTAGTATGACTGTGATTGTATGATAGTGATTGTATGATTGCGACTGTATGATTGGGATTGTATGATTGTGATTGTATTTTTGTGAATGTATGATTGTGATTGTATGACTGTGATTGTATGATTGTGATTGTATGGTTGTGTCTGTATTATTGTGATTGTATGATTGTGATTGTATCAGTGTTTTTGGGAGATTGTATTTATATGATTGCGATTGTATGATTGTGATTGAATGATTGCGATTGTATGATTGTTATTGTATGATTGTGATTGTATGAGTGCGATTGTATGATTGCGATTTTATGATTGTGATTGTATGATTGTTGTTGAATGAATGCCATTGTATGATTGTGATTGTATGATTGTGATTGTATGATTGTGATTGTAGGACTGTGACATTATGTTTCTAATTGTATGACTGTGATTGTATGATTGTGATTGTATGATTGTGACCGTATGAGTGTGATTGTATGATTGTGATAGTATGATTGTTATTGAATTATTGTGATTGTATGACTGTGATTGTATGATTGTGATTGTATGATTGTGATTGTATGATTGTGACGGTATGAGTGTGATTGTATGATTGTGATAGTATGATTGTTTTTGCATGATTGCGATTGCAGAATTGTGTTTGTATAATTGTTATTGTATGATTGTGGTTGTATGTTTGTGATTGTATTAATGTGATTGTATGCTTGTGATTGTATGGTTGTGATTGTATGATTGCAATTGTATGATCGTGATTGTATGATTGTGAGTGTATAGTTGTGATTGTATGATCGTGATTGTATGATTGTGAGTGTATAGTTGTGATTGTGTGATTGTGATTGTATGATTGTGATTGTATGATTGCGATTGTATGATTGTGATTGCATGGTTGTGATTGAATGATTGTGATTGTACGATTGTGATTGTATGATTGTGATTGTATGAGTGCGATTGTATGATTGCGATTTTATGATTGTGATTGTATGATTGTTGTTGTATGAATGCCATTGTATGATTGTGATTGTATGATTGTGATTGTATGATTGTGATTGTAGGACTGTGACAGTATGTTTCTGATTGTATGATTGTGATTGTATGATTGTGATTGTATGATTGTGATTGTATGATTGTGATTGTATGATTGTGATTGTATGATTGTGATTGTATGATTGTGATAGTATGATTGTGATTGTATGATTGTGATTGTATGATTGTGATTGTATGATTGTGATTGTATGATTGTGATTGTATGAGTGTAATTGTATGATTGCGATTGTATGATCGTGATTGTATGATTGTGATTGTATGATTGTGATTGTATGATTGTGCTTGTATGATTGTGATTGTATGATTGTAATTGTATCAATGTTTTTGGGAGATTGTATTCATATGATTGCGATTGTATGATTGTGATTGAATGACAGTGATTGTATGATCGCGATTATATGACTGTGATTGTATGATACTGATTGAATGATTGCGATTGTATGATTGTGATTGAATGACTGCTTTTGAATGTTTGTGATTGTATTATTGTGATTGTATGATTATGATTGTATGACTGTGATTGTATGATTGTGATTGTACGATTGTGACCGTATGAGTGTGAGTGTATGATTGTGATAGTATGATTGTTATTGTATTATTGTGATTGTATGATTGTGATTGTATGATTGTGATTGTATGATTGCGATTGTATGATCGTGATTGTATGATTGTGATTGTATGATTGTGATTGTATGATTGTGATTGTATGATTGAGATTTTATGATTGTGACAGTATGACTGTGATTGTATGATTGTAGTCGCATGACTGGGATTGTATGATTGTGATTGTATGATTGTGATTGTATGATTGTGATAGTATGATTGCGACTGCAGAATTGTGCTTGTATGATTGCAATTGTATGATTGTGATTGTATGATTGTGATTGCATGATTGTGATTGCATGATTGTGATTGTAATTGCGATAGTACGAATGTAATTGTATGACTGTGGTAGTATGACTCTGATTGTATGATAGTGATTGTATGATTGCGACTGTATGATTGGGATTGTATGATTGTGATTGTGTTTTTGTGAATGTATGATTGTGATTGTATGACTGTGATTTTATGATTGTGATTGTATCAGTGTTTTTGGGAGATTGTATTTATATGATTGCGATTCTATGATTGTGATTGAATGATTGTAATTGTATGATTGTGATTGCATGGTTGTGATTGTACGATTGTGATTGTACGATTGTGATTCTATGATTGTGATTGTATGATTGCGACTGCAGGATTGTGCTTGTATGATTGCAATTGTATGATTGTGATTGTATGATAGTGATTGCATGATTGTGATTGCATGATTGTGATTGTAATTGCGATTGTATGAATGTAATTGTATGACTGTGGTAGTATGACTCTGATTGTATGATAGTGATTGTATGATTGCGACTGTATGAGTGTGATTGTATGATTGTGATTGTATGATTGTGATTGTATGATTGTGATTGTATGATTGTGATTTTATGATTGTGACTGTATGACTGTGATTGTATGATTGTGGTCGCATGACTGGGATTGTATGATTGTGATTGTATGATTGTGATTGTATGATTGTGATAGTATGATTGCGACTGCAGGATGGTGCTTGTATGATTGCAATTGTAGGATTGTGATTGTATGATTGTGATTGCATGATTGTGATTGCATGATTGTGATTGTAATTGCGATTGTATGAATGTAATTGTATGACTGTGGTAGTATGACTCTGATTGTATGATAGTGATTGTATGATTGCGACTGTATGATTGGGATTGTATGATTGTGATTGTGTTTTTGTGTATGTATGATTGTGATTGTAAGACTGTGATTTTATGATTGTGATTGTATCAGTGTTTTTGGGAGATTGTATTTATATGATTGCGATACTATGATTGTGATTGAATGATTGTAATTGTATGATTGTGATTGCATGGTTGTGATTGTACGATTGTGATTGTACGATTGTGATTGTACGATTGTGATTCTATGATTGTGATTGTATGATTGTGACTGTATGAGTGTGATTGTATGATTGTGATTGTATGATTGTGATTGTATGATTGTGATTGTATGATTGTGATTGTATGATTGTGATTGTATGATTGTGATTGTATGATTGTGATTTTATGATTGTGACTGTATGACTGTGATTGTATGATTGTGGTCGCATGACTGGGATTGTATGATTGTGATTGTATGATTGTGATTGTATGATTGTGATAGTATGATTGCGACTGCAGGATTGTGCTTGTATGATTGTGATTGTATGATAGTGATTGCATGATTGTGATTGCATGATTGTGATTGCATGATTGTGATTGTAATTGCGATTATATGAATGTAATTGTATGACTGTGGTAGTATGACTCTGATTGTATGATAGTGATTGTATGATTGCGACTGTATGATTGGGATTGTATGATTGTGATTGTGTTTTTGTGTATGTATGATTGTGATTGTATGACTGTGATTTTATGATTGTGATTGTATCAGTGCTTTTGGGAGATTGTATTTATATGATTGCGATTCTATGATTGTGATTGAATGATTGTAATTGTATGATTGTGATTGTATGATTGTGATTGTATGAGTGCGATTGTATGATTGCGAAATTATGATTGTGATTGTATGATTGTTGTTGTATGAATGCCATTGTATGATTGTGATTGTATGATTGTGATTGTATGATTGTGATTGTATGATTGTGATTGTATGATTGTGATTGTAGGACTGTGACAGTATGTTTCTGATTGTATGATTGTGATTGCATGATTGTGATTGCATGATTGTGATTGTAATTGCGATAGCATGAATGTAATTGTATGACTGTGGTAGTATGACTCTGATTGTATGATAGTGATTGTATGATTGCGACTGTATGATTGGGATTGTATGATTGTGATTGTGTTTTTGTGAATGTATGATTGTGATTGTATGACTGTGATTTTATGATTGTGATTGTATCAGTGTTTTGGGGAGATTGTATTTATATGATTACGATACTATGATTGTGATTGAATGATTGTAATTGTATGATTGTGATTGCATGGTTGTGATTGTACGATTGTGATTGTACGATTGTGATTCTATGATTGTGATTGTATGATTGTGACTGTATGAGTGTGATTGTATGATTGTGATTGTATGATTGTGATTGTATGATTGTGATTGTATGATTGTGATTGTATGATTGTTATTGTATGATTGTGATTGTAGGACTGTGACATTATGTTTCTAATTGTATGACTGTGATTGTATGATTGTGATTGTATGATTGTGACCGTATGAGTGTGATTGTATGATTGTGATGGTATGATTGTTATTGAATTATTGTGATTGTATGACTGTGATTGTATGATTGTGATTGTATGAATGTGATTGTATGATTGTGACGGTATGAGTGTGATTGTATGATTGTGATAGTATGATTGTTATTGCATGATTGCGGTTGCAGAATTGTGTTGGTATGATTGTTATTGTATGATTGTGATTGTATGTTTGTGATTGTATGATTGTGATTGTATGATTGTGATTCTATGATTGTGATTGTATGATTGTGACTGTATGAGTGTGATTGTATGATTGTGATTGTATGACTGTGATTGTATGATTGTGATTGTATGATTGTGATTGCATGATTGTGATTGCATGATTGTGATTGTAATTGCGATTGTATGAATGTAACTGTATGACTGTGGTAGTATGACTCTGATTGTATGATAGTGATTGTATGATTGCGACTGTATGATTGGGATTGTATGATTGTGATTGTGTTTTTGTGAATGTATGATTGTGATTGTATGACTGTGATTTTATGATTGTGATTGTATCAGTGTTTTTGGGAGATTGTATTTATATGATTGCGATTGTATGATTGTGATTGAATGACTGTGATTGTATGATCGTGATTATATGACTGTGATTGTATGATAGTGATTGAATGATTGCGATTGTATGATTGTGATTGAATGACTGCTTTTGAATGTTTGTGATTGTATTATTGTGATTGTAAGATTATGATTGTATGACTGTGATTGTATGATTGTGATTGTGCGATTGTGACCGTATGAGTGTGAGTGTATGATTGTGATAGTATGATTGTTATTGTATTATTGTGATTGTATGACTGTGATTGTATGATTGTGATTGTGTGATTGCGATTGTATGATCGTGATTGTATGATTGTGATTGTATGATTGTGATTGTATGATTGTGATTGTATGATTGTGATTTTATGATTGTGACTGTATGACTGTGATTGTATGATTGTGGTCGCATGACTGGGATTGTATGATTGTGATTGTATGATTGTGATTGTATGATTGCGACTGCAGAATTGTGCTTGTATGATTGCAATTGTATGATTGTGATTGTATGATTGTGATTGCATGATTGTGATTGCATGATTGTGATTGTAATTGCGATAGTATGAATGTAATTGTATGACTGTGGTAGTATGACTCTGATTGTATGATAGTGATTGTATGATTGCGATTGTATGATTGTGATTGTATGATTGTGATAGTATGATTGCGACTACAGGATTGTGCTTGTATGATTGCAATTGTATGATTGTGGTTGTATGATTGTGATTGCATGATTGTGATTGCATGATTGTGATTGTAATTGCGATTGTATGAATGTAATTGTATGACTGTGGTAGTATGACTCTGATTGTATGATAGTGATTGTATGATTGCGACTGTATGATTGGGATTGTATGATTGTGATTGTGTTTTTGTGTATGTATGATTGTGATTGTATGACTGTGATTTTATGATTGTGATTGTATCAGTGTTTTTGGGAGATTGTATTTATATGATTGCGATTCTATGATTGTGATTGAATGATTGTAATTGTATGATTGTGATTGTATGATTGTGATTGTATGAGTGCGATTGTATGATTGCGATTTTATGATTGTGATTGTATGATTGTTGTTGTATGAATGCCATTGTATGATTGTGATTGTATGATTGTGATTGTATGATTGTGATTGTATGATTGTGATTGTAGGACTGTGACAGTATGTTTCTGATTGTATGATTGTGATTGCATGATTGTGATTGCATGATTGTGATTGTAATTGCGATAGTATGAATGTAATTGTATGACTGTGGTAGTATGACTCTGATTGTATGATAGTGATTGTATGATTGCGACTGTATGATTGGGATTGTATGATTGTGATTGTGTTTTTGTGAATGTATGATTGTGATTGTATGACTGTGATTTTATGATTGTGATTGTATCAGTGTTTTGGGGAGATTGTATTTATATGATTGCGATACTATGATTGTGATTGAATGATTGTAATTGTATGATTGTGATTGCATGGTTGTGATTGTACGATTGTGATTGTACGATTGTGATTCTATGATTGTGATTGTATGATTGTGACTGTATGAGTGTGATTGTATGATTGTGATTGTATGAATGTGATTGTATGATTGTGATTGTATGATTGTGATTGTATGATTGTGATTGTAGGACTGTGACATTATGTTTCTAATTGTATGACTGTGATTGTATGATTGTGATTGTATGATTGTGACCGTATGAGTGTGATTGTATGATTGTGATGGTATGATTGTTATTGAATTATTGTGATTGTATGACTGTGATTGTATGATTGTGATTGTATGATTGTGATTGTATGATTGTGACGGTATGAGTGTGATTGTATGATTGTGATAGTATGATTGTTATTGCATGATTGCGGTTGCAGAATTGTGTTGGTATGATTGTTATTGTATGATTGTGATTGTATGTTTGTGATTGTATGGTTGTGATTGTATGGTTGTGATTGTATGATTGCTATTGTATGATTGCGATTGTATGATCATGATTGCATGATTGTGATTTTATAGTTGTGATTGTGTGATTCTGATTGTATGATTGTGATTGTATGATTGCGATTGTATGATTGTGATTGCATGGTTGTGATTGTACGATTGTGATTGTACGATTGTGATTCTATGATTGTGATTGTATGATTGTGACTGTATGAGTGTGATTGTATGATTGTGATTGTATGATTGTGATTGTGTGATTGTGATTGTATGATTGTGATTGTATGATTGTGATTCTATGATTGTGATTGTATGATTGTGACTGTATGAGTGTGATTGTATGATTGTGATTGTATGACTGTGATTGTATGATTGTGATTGTATGATTGTGATTGCATGATTGTGATTGCATGATTGTGATTGTAATTGCGATTGTATGAATGTAATTGTATGACTGTGGTAGTATGACTCTGATTGTATGATAGTGATTGTATGATTGCGACTGTATGATTGGGATTGTATGATTGTGATTGTGTTTTTGTGAATGTCTGATTGTGATTGTATGACTGTGATTTTATGATTGTGATTGTATCAGTGTTTTGGGGAGATTGTATTTATATGATTGCGATTGTATGATTGTGATTGAATGACTGTGATTGTATGATCGTGATTATATGACTGTGATTGTATGATAGTGATTGAATGATTGCGATTGTATGATTGTGATTGAATGACTGCTTTTGAATGTTTGTGATTGTATTATTGTGATTGTATGATTATGATTGTATGACTGTGATTGTATGATTGTGATTGTGCGATTGTGACCGTATGAGTGTGAGTGTATGATTGTGATAGTATGATTGTTATTGTATTATTGTGATTGTATGACTGTGATTGTATGATTGTGATTGTATGATTGCGATTGTATGATCGTGATTGTATGATTGTGATTGTATGATTGTGATTGTATGATTGTGATTGTATGATTGTGATTTTATGATTGTGACTGTATGACTGTGATTGTATGATTGTGGTCGCATGACTGGGATTGTATGATTGTGATTGTATGATTGTGATTGTATGATTGTGATAGTATGATTGCGACTGCAGAATTGTGCTTGTATGATTGCAATTGTATGATTGCGATTGTATGATTGTGATTGCATGATTGTGATTGCATGATTGTGATTGTAATTGCGATAGTATGAATGTAATTGTATGACTGTGGTAGTATGACTCTGATTGTATGATAGTGATTGTATGATTGCGACTGTATGATTGGGATTGTATGATTGTGATTTTATGATTGTGACTGTATGACTGTGATTGTATGATTGTGGTCGCATGACTAGGATTGTATGATTGTGATTGTATGATTGTGATTATATGATTGTGATAGTATGATTGCGACTGCAGGATTGTGATTGTATGATTGCAATTGTATGATTGTGATTGTATGATTGTGATTGCATGGTAGTGATTGTAATTGCGATTGTATGATTGTAATTGTATGACTGTGGTAGTATGACTGTGATTGTATGATAGTGATTGTATGATTGCGACTGTATGATTGGGATTGTATGATTGTGATTGCATTTTTGTGAATGTATGATTGTGATTGTATGACTGTGATTGTATGATTGTGATTGCATGATTGTAACTGTATTATTGTGATTGTATGATTGTGATTGTATCAGTGTTTTTGGGAGATTGTATTTATATGATTGCGATTGTATGATTGTGATTGAATGATTGTGATTGTACGATTGTGATTGTATGATTGTGATTGTATGAGTGCGATTGTATGATTGCGATTTTATGATTGTGATTGTATGATTGTTTTTGTATGAATGCCATTGTATGATTGTGATTGTATGATTGTGATTGTATGATTGTGATTGTAGGACTGTGACAGTATGTTTCTGATTGTATGATTGTGATTGTATGATTGTGATTGTATGATTGTGATTGTATGATTGTGATTTTATGATTGTGATTGTATGATTGTGATTGTATGATTGTGATTGTATGATTGTGATAGTATGATTGTGATTGTATGATTGTGATTGTATGATTGTGATTGTATGATTGTGATTGTATGAGTGTAATTGTATGATTGTGAGTATATGAGTGTGATTGTATGATTGTGATTGTATGATTGTGATTATATCAATGTTTTTTGGAGATTGTATTTATATGATTGCGATTGTATGATTGTTATTGTATGATTGTGATTGTATGTTTGTGGTTGTATTATTGTGATTGTATGGTTGTGATTGCATGGTTGTAATTGTATGATTGCGATTGTATGATCGTGATTGTATAGTTGTGATTGTGTGATTGTGATTGTATGTGATTGTATGATTGCGATTGTATGATTGTGATTGCATGGTTGTGATTGCACGATTGTGATTGCACGATTGTGATTCTATGATTGTGATTGTATGATTGTGACTGTATGAGTGTGATTGTATGATTGTGATTGTATGACTGTGATTGTATGACTGTGATTGTATGATTGTGATTGTATGATTGTGATTGTATGATTGTGATTGTATGATTGTGATTGTATGAGTGTGATTGTATGATTGTGACTATATGAGTGTGATTGTATGATTGCGATTGTATGATTGTCATTATATCAATGTTTTTTGGAGATTGTATTTATATGATTGTGATTGAATGATTGTAATTGTATGATTGTGATTGTATGATTGTGATTGTATGAGTGCGATTGTATGATTGCGATTTTATGATTGTGGTTGTATGATTGTTGTTGTATGAATGCCATTGTATGATTGTGATTGTATGATTGTGATTGTGTGATTGTGATTGTATGATTGTAATTGTATGATTGCGATTGTATGATTGTGATTGTATGATTGTGATTTTATGATTGTGACTGTATGACTATGATTGTATGATTGTGGTCGCATGACTGGGATTGTATGATTGTGATTGTATGATTGTGATAGTATGATTGCGACTGCAGGATTGTGCTTGTATGATTGCAATTGTATGATTGTGATTGTATGATTGTAATTGCATGATTGTGACTGTAAGAGTGTGATTGTATGATTGTGATTGTATGACTGTTATTGTATGACTGTGATTGTATGATTGTGATTGTATGATTGTGATTTTATGATTGTGACTGTATGACTGTGACTGTATGATTGTGGTCGCATGACTAGGATTGTATGATTGTGATTGTATGATTGTGATTATATGATTGTGATAGTATGATTGCGACTGCAGGATTGTGTTTGTATGGTTGCAATTGTATGATTGTGGTTGTATGATTGTGATTGCATGGTAGTGATTGTAATTGCGATTGTATGATTGTAATTGTATGACTGTGGTAGTATGACTGTGATTGTATAATAGTGATTGTATGATTGCGACTGTATGATTGGGATAGTATGATTGTGATTGCATTTTTGTGAATGTATGATTGTGATTGTATGACTGTGATTGTATGATTGTGATTGTATGATTGTGACTGTATTATTGTGATTGTATGATTGTGATTGTATCAGTGTTTTTGGGAGATTGTATTTATATGATTGCGATTGTATGATTGTGATTGAATGATTGTGATTGTATGATTGTGATTGTATGATTGTGAATGTATGATTGTGATTGTATGACTGTGATTGTATGATTGTGATTGTATGATTGTGACTGTATTATTGTGATTGTATGATTGTGATTGTATCAGTGTTTTTGGGAGATTGTATTTATATGATTGCGATTGTATGATTGTGATTGAATGATTGGGATTGTATGATTGTGATTGTATGATTGTGATTGTATGACTGTGATTGTATGATTGTGATTGTATGATTGTGACTGTATTATTGTGATTGTATGATTGTGATTGTATGATTGTTTTTGGGAGATTGTATTTATATGATTGCGAATGTATGATTGTAATTGTATGATTGTGATTGTATGATTGTGATTGTGTGATTGTGATTGTACGATTGTGATTGTAGGACTGTGACATTATGTTTCTAATTGTATGACTGTGATTGTATGATTGTGATTGTATGATTGTGGTCGCATTACTGGGATTGTTTGATTGTGATTGTATGATTGTGATTGCATGATAGTGATTGTAATTGCGATTGTATGATTGTAATTGTATGACTGTGGTAGTATGACTGTGATTGTATGATAGTGATTGTATGATTGCGACTGTATGATTGGGATTGTATGATTGTGATTGTATTTTTGTGAATGTATGATTGTGATTGTATGACTGTGATTGTATGATTGTGATTGTATGGTTGTGTCTGTATTATTGTGATTGTATGATTGTGATTGTATCAGTGTTTTTGGGAGATTGTATTTATATGATTGCGATTGTATGATTGTGATTGAATGATTGCGATTGTATGATTGTTATTGTATGATTGTCATTGTATGAGTGCGATTGTATGATTGCGATTTTATGATTGTGATTGTATGATTGTTGTTGAATGAATGCCATTGTATGATTGTGATTGTATGATTGTGATTGTATGATTGTGATTGTAGGACTGTGACATTATGTTTCTAATTGTATGACTGTGATTGTATGATTGTGATTGTATGATTGTGACCGTATGAGTGTGATTGTATGATTGTGATAGTATGATTGTTATTGAATTATTGTGATTGTATGACTGTGATTGTATGATTGTGATTGTATGATTGTGATTGTATGATTGTGACGGTATGAGTGTGATTGTATGATTGTGATAGTATGATTGTTTTTGCATGATTGCGATTGCAGAATTGTGTTTGTATGATTGTTATTGTATGATTGTGGTTCTTTGTTTGTGATTGTATTAATGCGATTGTATGCTTGTGATTGTATGGTTGTGATTGTATGATTGCAATTGTATGATCGTGATTGTATGATTGTGAGTGTATAGTTGTGATTGTATGATCGTGATTGTATGATTGTGAGTGTATAGTTGTGATTGTGTGATTGTGATTGTATGATTGTGATTGTATGATTGCGATTGTATGATTGTGATTGCATGGTTGTGATTGAATGATTGTGATTGTACGATTGTGATTGTATGATTGTGATTGTATGAGTGCGATTGTATGATTGCGATTTTATGATTGTGATTGTATGATTGTTGTTGTATGAATGCCATTGTATGATTGTGATTGTATGCTTGTGATTGTATGATTGTGATTGTAGGACTGTGACAGTATGTTTCTGATTGTATGATTGTGATTGTATGATTGTGATTGTATGATTGTGATTGTATGATTGTGATTGTATGATTGTGATTGTATGATTGTGATTGTATGATTGTGATTGTATGATTGTGATTGTATGATTGTGATAGTATGATTGTGATTGTATGATTGTGATTGTATGATTGTGATTGTATGATTGTGATAGTATGATTGTGATTGTATGATTGTGATTGTATGATTGTGATTGTATGATTGTGATTGTATGAGAGTAATTGTATGATTGTGACTATATGAGTGTGATTGTATGATTGTGATTGTATGATTGTGATTATATCAATGTTTTTTGGAGATTGTATTTATATGATTGCGATAGTATGATTGTCATTGTATGATTGTGATTGTATGTTTGTGGTTGTATTATTGTGATTGTATGGTTGTGATTGTATGGTTGTAATTGTATGATTGCGATTGTATGATCGTGATTGTATAGTTGTGATTGTGTGATTGTGATTGTATGATTGTGATTGTATGATTGCGATTGTATGATTGTGATTGCATGGTTGTGATTGCACGATTGTGATTGCACGATTGTGATTCTATGATTGTGATTGTATGATTGTGACTGTATGAGTGTGATTGTATGATTGTGATTGTATGACTGTGATTGTATGACTGTGATTGTATGATTGTGATTGTATGATTGTGATTGTATGATTGTGATTGTATGATTGTGATTGTATGAGTGTGATTGTATGATTGTGACTATATGAGTGTGATTGTATGATTGTGATTGTATGATTGTCATTATATCAATGTTTTTTGGAGATTGTATTTATATGATTGTGATTGAATGATTGTAATTGTATGATTGTGATTGTATGATTGTGATTGTATGAGTGCGATTGTATGATTGCGATTTTATGATTGTGGTTGTATGATTGTTGTTGTATGAATGCCATTGTATGATTGTGATTGTATGATTGTGATTGTGTGATTGTGATTGTATGATTGTAATTGTATGATTGCGATTGTATGATTGTGATTGTATGATAGTGATTTTATGATTGTGACTGTATGACTATGATTGTATGATTGTGGTCGCATGACTGGGATTGTATGATTGTGATTGTATGATTGTGATAGTATGATTGCGACTGCAGGATTGTGCTTGTATGATTGCAATTGTATGATTGTGATTGTATGATTGTGATTGCATGATTGTGACTGTAAGAGTGTGATTGTATGATTGTGATTGTATGACTGTTATTGTATGACTGTGATTGTATGATTGTGATTGTATGATTGTGATTTTATGATTGTGACTGTATGACTGTGACTGTATGATTGTGGTCGCATGACTAGGATTGTATGATTGTGATTGTATGATTGTGATTATATGATTGTGATAGTATGATTGCGACTGCAGGATTGTGTTTGTATGGTTGCAATTGTATGATTGTGGTTGTATGATTGTGATTGCATGGTAGTGATTGTAATTGCGATTGTATGATTGTAATTATATGACTGTGGTAGTATGACTGTGATTGTATAATAGTGATTGTATGATTGCGACTGTATGATTGGGATTGTATGATTGTGATTGCATTTTTGTGAATGTATGATTGTGATTGTATGACTGTGATTGTATGATTGTGATTGTATGATTGTGACTGTATTATTGTGATTGTATGATTGTGATTGTATCAGTGTTTTTTGGAGATTGTATTTATATGATTGCGATTGTATGATTGTGATTGAATGATTGTGATTGTATGATTGTGATTGTATGATTGTGAATGTATGATTGTGATTGTATGACTGTGATTGTATGATTGTGATTGTATGATTGTGACTGTATTATTGTGATTGTATGATTGTGATTGTATCAGTGTTTTTGGGAGATTGTATTTATATGATTGCGATTGTATGATTGTGATTGAATGATTGTGATTGTATGATTGTGATTGTATGATTGTGATTGTAGGACTGTGATTGTATGATTGTGATTGTATGATTGTGACTGTATTATTGTGATTTTATGATTGTGATTGTATGATTGTTTTTGGGAGATTGTATTTATATGATTGCGAATGTATGATTGTAATTGTATGATTGTGATTGTATGATTGTGATTGTGTGATTGTGATTGTACGATTGTGATTGCAGGACTGTGACATTATGTTTCTAATTGTATGACTGTGATTGTATGATTGTGATTGTATGATTGTGGTCGCATTACTGGGATTGTTTGATTGTGATTGTATGATTGTGATTGCATGATAGTGATTGTAATTGCGATTGTATGATTGTAATTGTATGACTGTGGTAGTATGACTGTGATTGTATGATAGTGATTGTATGATTGCGACTGTATGATTGGGATTGTATGATTGTGATTGTATTTTTGTGAATGTATGATTGTGATTGTATGACTGTGATTGTATGATTGTGATTGTATGGTTGTGTCTGTATTATTGTGATTGTATGATTGTGATTGTATCAGTGTTTTTGGGAGATTGTATTTATATGATTGCGATTGTATGATTGTGATTGAATGATTGCGATTGTATGATTGTTATTGTATGATTGTGATTGTATGAGTGCGATTGTATGATTGCGATTTTATGATTGTGATTGTATGATTGTTGTTGAATGAATGCCATTGTATGATTGTGATTGTATGATTGTGATTGTATGATTGTGATTGTAGGACTGTGACATTATGTTTCTAATTGTATGACTGTGATTGTATGATTGTGATTGTATGATTGTGACCGTATGAGTGTGATTGTATGATTGTGATAGTATGATTGTCATTGAATTATTGTGATTGTATGACTGTGATTGTATGATTGTGATTGTATGATTGTGATTGTATGGTTGTGACGGTATGAGTGTGATTGTATGATTGTGATAGTATGATTGTTTTTGCATGATTGCGATTGCAGAATTGTGTTTGTATGATTGTTATTGTATGATTGTGGTTGTATGTTTGTGATTGTATTAATGTGAGTGTATGCTTGTGATTGTATGGTTGTGATTGTATGATTGCAATTGTATGATCGTGATTGTATGATTGTGAGTGTATAGTTGTGATTGTATGATCGTGATTGTATGATTGTGAGTGTATAGTTGTGATTGTGTGATTGTGATTGTATGATTGTGATTGTATGATTGCGATTGTATGATTGTGATTGCATGGTTGTGATTGAATGATTGTGATTGTACGATTGTGATTGTATGATTGTGATTGTATGAGTGCGATTGTATGATTGCGATTTTATGATTGTGATTGTATGATTGTTGTTGTATGAATGCCATTGTATGATTGTGATTGTATGATTGTGATTGTATGATTGTGATTGTAGGACTGTGACAGTATGTTTCTGATTGTATGATTGTGATTGTATGATTGTGATTGTATGATTGTGATTGTATGATTGTGATTGTATGATTGTGATTGTATGATTGTGATTGTATGATTGTGATAGTATGATTGCGACTGCACGATGGTGCTTGTATGATTGCAATTGTAGGATTGTGATTGTATGATTGTGATTGCATGATTGTGATTGCATGATTGTGATTGTAATTGCGATTGTATGAATGTAATTGTATGACTGTGGTAGTATGACTCTGATTGTATGATAGTGATTGTATGATTGCGACTGTATGATTGGGATTGTATGATTGTGATTGTGTTTTTGTGTATGTATGATTGTGATTGTAAGACTGTGATTTTATGATTGTGATTGTATCAGTGTTTTTGGGAGATTGTATTTATATGATTGCGATACTATGATTGTGATTGAATGATTGTAATTGTATGATTGTGATTGCATGGTTGTGATTGTACGATTGTGATTGTTCGATTGTGATTGTACGATTGTGATTCTATGATTGTGATTGTATGATTGTGACTGTATGAGTGTGATTGTATGATTGTGATTGTATGATTGTGATTGTATGATTGTGATTGTATGATTGTGATTGTATGATTGTGATTGTATGATTGTGATTTTATGATTGTGACTGTATGACTGTGATTGTATGATTGTGGTCGCATGACTGGGATTGTATGATTGTGATTGTATGATTGTGATTGTATGATTGTGATAGTATGATTGCGACTGCAGGATTGTGCTTGTATGATTGCAATTGTATGATTGTGATTGTATGATAGTGATTGCATGATTGTGATTGCATGATTGTGATTGTAATTGCGATTATATGAATGTAATTGTATGACTGTGGTAGTATGACTCTGATTGTATGATAGTGATTGTATGATTGCGACTGTATGATTGGGATTGTATGATTGTGATTGTGTTTTTGTGTATGTATGATTGTGATTGTATGACTGTGATTTTATGATTGTGATTGTATCAGTGCTTTTGGGAGATTGTATTTATATGATTGCGATTCTATGATTGTGATTGAATGATTGTAATTGTATGATTGTGATTGTATGATTGTGATTGTATGAGTGCGATTGTATGATTGCGATTTTATGATTGTGATTGTATGATTGTTGTTGTATGAATGCCATTGTATGATTGTGATTGTATGATTGTGATTGTATGATTGTGATTGTAGGACTGTGACAGTATGTTTCTGATTGTATGATTGTGATTGTATGATTGTGATTGTATGATTGTGATTGTATGATTGTGATTGTATGATTGTGATTTTATGATTGTGACTGTATGACTGTGATTGTATGATTGTGGTCGCATGACTGGGATTGTATGATTGTGATTGTATGATTGTGATTGTATGATTGTGATAGTATGATTGCGACTGCAGGATTGTGCTTGTATGATTGCAATTGTATGATTGTGATTGTATGATAGTGATTGCATGATTGTGATTGCATGATTGTGATTGTAATTGCGATTATATGAATGTAATTGTATGACTGTGGTAGTATGACTCTGATTGTATGATAGTGATTGTATGATTGCGACTGTATGATTGGGATTGTATGATTGTGATTGTGTTTTTGTGTATGTATGATTGTGATTGTATGACTGTGATTTTATGATTGTGATTGTATCAGTGCTTTTGGGAGATTGTATTTATATGATTGCGATTCTATGATTGTGATTGAATGATTGTAATTGTATGATTGTGATTGTATGATTGTGATTGTATGAGTGCGATTGTATGATTGCGATTTTATGATTGTGATTGTATGATTGTTGTTGTATGAATGCCATTGTATGATTGTGATTGTATGATTGTGATTGTATGATTGTGATTGTATGATTGTGATTGTATGATTGTGATTGTATGATTGTGATTGTAGGACTGTGACAGTATGTTTCTGATTGTATGATTGTGATTGCATGATTGTGATTGCATGATTGTGATTGTAATTGCGATAGCATGAATGTAATTGTATGACTGTGGTAGTATGACTCTGATTGTATGATAGTGATTGTATGATTGCGACTGTATGATTGGGATTGTATGATTGTGATTGTGTTTTTGTGAATGTATGATTGTGATTGTATGACTGTGATTTTATGATTGTGATTGTATCAGTGTTTTGGGGAGATTGTATTTATATGATTACGATACTATGATTGTGATTGAATGATTGTAATTGTATGATTGTGATTGCATGGTTGTGATTGTACGATTGTGATTGTACGATTGTGATTCTATGATTGTGATTGTATGATTGTGACTGTATGAGTGTGATTGTATGATTGTGATTGTATGATTGTGATTGTATGATTGTGATTGTATGATTGTGATTGTATGATTGTGATTGTATGATTGTGATTGTAGGACTGTGACATTATGTTTCTAATTGTATGACTGTGATTGTATGATTGTGATTGTATGATTGTGACCGTATGAGTGTGATTGTATGATTGTGATGGTATGATTGTTATTGAATTATTGTGATTGTATGACTGTGATTGTATGATTGTGATTGTATGAATGTGATTGTATGATTGTGACGGTATGAGTGTGATTGTATGATTGTGATAGTATGATTGTTATTGCATGATTGCGGTTGCAGAATTGTGTTGGTATGATTGTTATTGTATGATTGTGATTGTATGTTTGTGATTGTATGATTGTGATTGTATGATTGTGATTCTATGATTGTGATTGTATGATTGTGACTGTATGAGTGTGATTGTATGATTGTGATTGTATGACTGTGATTGTATGATTGTGATTGTATGATTGTGATTGCATGATTGTGATTGCATGATTGTGATTGTAATTGCGATTGTATGAATGTAATTGTATGACTGTGGTAGTATGACTCTGATTGTATGATAGTGATTGTATGATTGCGACTGTATGATTGGGATTGTATGATTGTGATTGTGTTTTTGTGAATGTATGATTGTGATTGTATGACTGTGATTTTATGATTGTGATTGTATCAGTGTTTTTGGGAGATTGTATTTATATGATTGCGATTGTATGATTGTGATTGAATGACTGTGATTGTATGATCGTGATTATATGACTGTGATTGTATGATAGTGATTGAATGATTGCGATTGTATGATTGTGATTGAATGACTGCTTTTGAATGTTTGTGATTGTATTATTGTGATTGTAAGATTATGATTGTATGACTGTGATTGTATGATTGTGATTGTGCGATTGTGACCGTATGAGTGTGAGTGTATGATTGTGATAGTATGATTGTTATTGTATTATTGTGATTGTATGACTGTGATTGTATGATTGTGATTGTGTGATTGCGATTGTATGATCGTGATTGTATGATTGTGATTGTATGATTGTGATTGTATGATTGTGATTGTATGATTGTGATTGTATGATTGTGATTTTATGATTGTGACTGTATGACTGTGATTGTATGATTGTGGTCGCATGACTGGGATTGTATGATTGTGATTGTATGATTGTGATTGTATGATTGTGATAGTATGATTGCGACTGCAGAATTGTGCTTGTATGATTGCAATTGTATGATTGTGGTTGTATGATTGTGATTGCATGATTGTGATTGCATGATTGTGATTGTAATTGCGATAGTATGAATGTAATTGTATGACTGTGGTAGTATGACTCTGATTGTATGATAGTGATTGTATGATTGCGATTGTATGATTGTGATTGTATGATTGTGATAGTATGATTGCGACTACAGGATTGTGCTTGTATGATTGCAATTGTATGATTGTGATTGTATGATTGTGATTGCATGATTGTGATTGCATGATTGTGATTGTAATTGCGATTGTATGAATGTAATTGTATGACTGTGGTAGTATGACTCTGATTGTATGATAGTGATTGTATGATTGCGACTGTATGATTGGGATTGTATGATTGTGATTGTGTTTTTGTGTATGTATGATTGTGATTGTATGACTGTGATTTTATGATTGTGATTGTATCAGTGCTTTTGGGAGATTGTATTTATATGATTGCGATTCTATGATTGTGATTGAATGATTGTAATTGTATGATTGTGATTGTATGATTGTGATTGTATGAGTGCGATTGTATGATTGCGATTTTATGATTGTGATTGTATGATTGTTGTTGTATGAATGCCATTGTATGATTGTGATTGTATGATTGTGATTGTATGATTGTGATTGTATGATTGTGATTCTATGATTGTGATTGTATGATTGTGACTGTATGAGTGTGATTGTATGATTGTGATTGTATGACTGTGATTGTATGATTGTGATTGTATGATTGTGATTGCATGATTGTGATTGCATGATTGTGATTGTAATTGCGATTGTATGAATGTAATTGTATGACTGTGGTAGTATGACTCTGATTGTATGATAGTGATTGTATGATTGCGACTGTATGATTGGGATTGTATGATTGTGATTGTGTTTTTGTGAATGTATGATTGTGATTGTATGACTGTGATTTTATGATTGTGATTGTATCAGTGCTTTTGGGAGATTGTATTTATATGATTGCGATTCTATGATTGTGATTGAATGATTGTAATTGTATGATTGTGATTGTATGATTGTGATTGTATGAGTGCGATTGTATGATTGCGATTTTATGATTGTGATTGTATGATTGTTGTTGTATGAATGCCATTGTATGATTGTGATTGTATGATTGTGATTGTATGATTGTGATTTTATGATTGTGACTGTATGACTGTGACTGTATGATTGTGGTCGCATGACTAGGATTGTATGATTGTGATTGTATGATTGTGATTATATGATTGTGATAGTATGATCGCGACTGCAGGATTGTGTTTGTATGGTTGCAATTGTATGATTGTGGTTGTATGATTGTGATTGCATGGTAGTGATTGTAATTGCGATTGTATGATTGTAATTGTATGACTGTGGTAGTATGACTGTGATTGTATAATAGTGATTGTATGATTGCGACTGTATGATTGGGATAGTATGATTGTGATTGCATTTTTGTGAATGTATGATTGTGATTGTATGACTGTGATTGTATGATTGTGATTGTATGATTGTGACTGTATTATTGTGATTGTATGATTGTGATTGTATCAGTGTTTTTGGGAGATTGTATTTATATGATTGCGATTGTATGATTGTGATTGAATGATTGTGATTGTATGATTGTGATTGTATGATTGTGAATGTATGATTGTGATTGTATGACTGTGATTGTATGATTGTGATTGTATGATTGTGACTGTATTATTGTGATTGTATGATTGTGATTGTATCAGTGTTTTTGGGAGATTGTATTTATATGATTGCGATTGTATGATTGTGATTGAATGATTGGGATTGTATGATTGTGATTGTATGATTGTGATTGTATGACTGTGATTGTATGATTGTGATTGTATGATTGTGACTGTATTATTGTGATTTTATGATTGTGATTGTATGATTGTTTTTGGGAGATTGTATTTATATGATTGCGAATGTATGATTGTAATTGTATGATTGTGATTGTATGATTGTGATTGTGTGATTGTGATTGTACGATTGTGATTGTAGGACTGTGACATTATGTTTCTAATTGTATGACTGTGATTGTATGATTGTGATTGTATGATTGTGGTCGCATTACTGGGATTGTTTGATTGTGATTGTATGATTGTGATTGCATGATAGTGATTGTAATTGCGATTGTATGATTGTAATTGTATGACTGTGGTAGTATGACTGTGATTGTATGATAGTGATTGTATGATTGCGACTGTATGATTGGGATTGTATGATTGTGATTGTATTTTTGTGAATGTATGATTGTGATTGTATGACTGTGATTGTATGATTGTGATTGTATGGTTGTGTCTGTATTATTGTGATTGTATGATTGTGATTGTATCAGTGTTTTTGGGAGATTGTATTTATATGATTGCGATTGTATGATTGTGATTGAATGATTGCGATTGTATGATTGTTATTGTATGATTGTCATTGTATGAGTGCGATTGTATGATTGCGATTTTATGATTGTGATTGTATGATTGTTGTTGAATGAATGCCATTGTATGATTGTGATTGTATGATTGTGATTGTATGATTGTGATTGTAGGACTGTGACATTATGTTTCTAATTGTATGACTGTGATTGTATGATTGTGATTGTATGATTGTGACCGTATGAGTGTGATTGTATGATTGTGATAGTATGATTGTTATTGAATTATTGTGATTGTATGACTGTGATTGTATGATTGTGATTGTATGATTGTGATTGTATGATTGTGACGGTATGAGTGTGATTGTATGATTGTGATAGTATGATTGTTTTTGCATGATTGCGATTGCAGAATTGTGTTTGTATGATTGTTATTGTATGATTGTGGTTGTATGTTTGTGATTGTATTAATGTGATTGTATGCTTGTGATTGTATGGTTGTGATTGTATGATTGCAATTGTATGATCGTGATTGTATGATTGTGAGTGTATAGTTGTGATTGTATGATCGTGATTGTATGATTGTGAGTGTATAGTTGTGATTGTGTGATTGTGATTGTATGATTGTGATTGTATGATTGCGATTGTATGATTGTGATTGCATGGTTGTGATTGAATGATTGTGATTGTACGATTGTGATTGTATGAGTGCGATTGTATGATTGCGATTTTATGATTGTGATTGTATGATTGTTGTTGTATGAATGCCATTGTATGATTGTGATTGTATGCTTGTGATTGTATGATTGTGATTGTAGGACTGTGACAGTATGTTTCTGATTGTATGATTGTGATTGTATGATTGTGATTGTATGATTGTGATTGTATGATTGTGATTGTATGATTGTGATTGTATGATTGTGATTGTATGATTGTGATAGTATGATTGTGATTGTATGATTGTGATTGTATGATTGTGATTGTATGATTGTGATAGTATGATTGTGATTGTATGATTGTGATTGTATGATTGTGATTGTATGATTGTGATTGTATGAGAGTAATTGTATGATTGTGACTATATGAGTGTGATTGTATGATTGTGATTGTATGATTGTGATTATATCAATGTTTTTTGGAGATTGTATTTATATGATTGCGATAGTATGATTGTTATTGTATGATTGTGATTGTATGTTTGTGGTTGTATTATTGTGATTGTATGGTTGTGATTGTATGGTTGTAATTGTATGATTGCGATTGTATGATCGTGATTGTATAGTTGTGATTGTGTGATTGTGATTGTATGATTGTGATAGTATGATTGCGATTGTATGATTGTGATTGCATGGTTGTGATTGCACGATTATGATTGCACGATTGTGATTCTATGATTGAGATTGTATGATTGTGACTGTATGAGTGTGATTGTATGATTGTGATTGTATGACTGTGATTGTATGACTGTGATTGTATGATTGTGATTGTATGATTGTGATTGTATGATTGTGATTGTATGATTGTGATTGTATGAGTGTGATTGTATGATTGTGACTATATGAGTGTGATTGTATGATTGTGATTGTATGATTGTCATTATATCAATGTTTTTTGGAGATTGTATTTATATGATTGTGATTGAATGATTGTAATTGTATGATTGTGATTGTATGATTGTGATTGTATGAGTGCGATTGTATGATTGCGATTTTATGATTGTGGTTGTATGATTGTTGTTGTATGAATGCCATTGTATGATTGTGATTGTATGATTGTGATTGTGTGATTGTGATTGTATGATTGTAATTGTATGATTGCGATTGTATGATTGTGATTGTATGATAGTGATTTTATGATTGTGACTGTATGACTATGATTGTATGATTGTGGTCGCATGACTGGGATTGTATGATTGTGATTGTATGATTGTGATAGTATGATTGCGACTGCAGGATTGTGCTTGTATGATTGCAATTGTATGATTGTGATTGTATGATTGTGATTGCATGATTGTGACTGTAAGAGTGTGATTGTATGATTGTGATTGTATGACTGTTATTGTATGACTGTGATTGTATGATTGTGATTGTATGATTGTGATTTTATGATTGTGACTGTATGACTGTGACTGTATGATTGTGGTCGCATGACTAGGATTGTATGATTGTGATTGTATGATTGTGATTATATGATTGTGATAGTATGATTGCGACTGCAGGATTGTGTTTGTATGGTTGCAATTGTATGATTGTGGTTGTATGATTGTGATTGCATGGTAGTGATTGTAATTGCGATTGTATGATTGTAATTATATGACTGTGGTAGTATGACTGTGATTGTATAATAGTGATTGTATGATTGCGACTGTATGATTGGGATTGTATGATTGTGATTGCATTTTTGTGAATGTATGATTGTGATTGTATGACTGTGATTGTATGATTGTGATTGTATGATTGTGACTGTATTATTGTGATTGTATGATTGTGATTGTATCAGTGTTTTTTGGAGATTGTATTTATATGATTGCGATTGTATGATTGTGATTGAATGATTGTGATTGTATGATTGTGATTGTATGATTGTGAATGTATGATTGTGATTGTATGACTGTGATTGTATGATTGTGATTGTATGATTGTGACTGTATTATTGTGATTGTATGATTGTGATTGTATCAGTGTTTTTGGGAGATTGTATTTATATGATTGCGATTGTATGATTGTGATTGAATGATTGTGATTGTATGATTGTGATTGTATGATTGTGATTGTAGGACTGTGATTGTATGATTGTGATTGTATGATTGTGACTGTATTATTGTGATTTTATGATTGTGATTGTATGATTGTTTTTGGGAGATTGTATTTATATGATTGCGAATGTATGATTGTAATTGTATGATTGTGATTGTATGATTGTGATTGTGTGATTGTGATTGTACGATTGTGATTGTAGGACTGTGACATTATGTTTCTAATTGTATGACTGTGATTGTATGATTGTGATTGTATGATTGTGGTCGCATTACTGGGATTGTTTGATTGTGATTGTATGATTGTGATTGCATGATAGTGATTGTAATTGCGATTGTATGATTGTAATTGTATGACTGTGGTAGTATGACTGTGATTGTATGATAGTGATTGTATGATTGCGACTGTATGATTGGGATTGTATGATTGTGATTGTATTTTTGTGAATGTATGATTGTGATTGTATGACTGTGATTGTATGATTGTGATTGTATGGTTGTGTCTGTATTATTGTGATTGTATGATTGTGATTGTATCAGTGTTTTTGGGAGATTGTATTTATATGATTGCGATTGTATGATTGTGATTGAATGATTGCGATTGTATGATTGTTATTGTATGATTGTGATTGTATGAGTGCGATTGTATGATTGCGATTTTATGATTGTGATTGTATGATTGTTGTTGAATGAATGCCATTGTATGATTGTGATTGTATGATTGTGATTGTATGATTGTGATTGTAGGACTGTGACATTATGTTTCTAATTGTATGACTGTGATTGTATGATTGTGATTGTATGATTGTGACCGTATGAGTGTGATTGTATGATTGTGATAGTATGATTGTCATTGAATTATTGTGATTGTATGACTGTGATTGTATGATTGTGATTGTATGATTGTGATTGTATGGTTGTGACGGTATGAGTGTGATTGTATGATTGTGATAGTATGATTGTTTTTGCATGATTGCGATTGCAGAATTGTGTTTGTATGATTGTTATTGTATGATTGTGGTTGTATGTTTGTGATTGTATTAATGTGATTGTATGCTTGTGATTGTATGGTTGTGATTGTATGATTGCAATTGTATGATCGTGATTGTATGATTGTGAGTGTATAGTTGTGATTGTATGATCGTGATTGTATGATTGTGAGTGTATAGTTGTGATTGTGTGATTGTGATTGTATGATTGTGATTGTATGATTGCGATTGTATGATTGTGATTGCATGGTTGTGATTGAATGATTGTGATTGTACGATTGTGATTGTATGATTGTGATTGTATGAGTGCGATTGTATGATTGCGATTTTATGATTGTGATTGTATGATTGTTGTTGTATGAATGCCATTGTATGATTGTGATTGTATGATTGTGATTGTATGATTGTGATTGTATGATTGTGATTGTAGGACTGTGACAGTATGTTTCTGATTGTATGATTGTGATTGTATGATTGTGATTGTATGATTGTGATTGTATGATTGTGATTGTATGATTGTGATTGTATGATTGTGATTGTATGATTGTGATTGTATGATTGTGATTGTATGATTGTGATAGTATGATTGCGACTGCACGATGGTGCTTGTATGATTGCAATTGTAGGATTGTGATTGTATGATTGTGATTGCATGATTGTGATTGCATGATTGTGATTGTAATTGCGATTGTATGAATGTAATTGTATGACTGTGGTAGTATGACTCTGATTGTATGATAGTGATTGTATGATTGCGACTGTATGATTGGGATTGTATGATTGTGATTGTGTTTTTGTGTATGTATGATTGTGATTGTAAGACTGTGATTTTATGATTGTGATTGTATCAGTGTTTTTGGGAGATTGTATTTATATGATTGCGATACTATGATTGTGATTGAATGATTGTAATTGTATGATTGTGATTGCATGGTTGTGATTGTACGATTGTGATTGTACGATTGTGATTGTACGATTGTGATTCTATGATTGTGATTGTATGATTGTGACTGTATGAGTGTGATTGTATGATTGTGATTGTATGATTGTGATTGTATGATTGTGATTGTATGATTGTGATTGTATGATTGTGATTGTATGATTGTGATTTTATGATTGTGACTGTATGACTGTGATTGTATGATTGTGGTCGCATGACTGGGATTGTATGATTGTGATTGTATGATTGTGATTGTATGATTGTGATAGTATGATTGCGACTGCAGGATTGTGCTTGTATGATTGCAATTGTATGATTGTGATTGTATGATAGTGATTGCATGATTGTGATTGCATGATTGTGATTGTAATTGCGATTATATGAATGTAATTGTATGACTGTGGTAGTATGACTCTGATTGTATGATAGTGATTGTATGATTGCGACTGTATGATTGGGATTGTATGATTGTGATTGTGTTTTTGTGTATGTATGATTGTGATTGTATGACTGTGATTTTATGATTGTGATTGTATCAGTGCTTTTGGGAGATTGTATTTATATGATTGCGATTCTATGATTGTGATTGAATGATTGTAATTGTATGATTGTGATTGTATGATTGTGATTGTATGAGTGCGATTGTATGATTGCGATTTTATGATTGTGATTGTATGATTGTTGTTGTATGAATGCCATTGTATGATTGTGATTGTATGATTGTGATTGTATGATTGTGATTGTATGATTGTGATTGTATGATTGTGATTGTATGATTGTGATTGTAGGACTGTGACAGTATGTTTCTGATTGTATGATTGTGATTGCATGATTGTGATTGTAATTGCGATAGCATGAATGTAATTGTATGACTGTGGTAGTATGACTCTGATTGTATGATAGTGATTGTATGATTGCGACTGTATGATTGGGATTGTATGATTGTGATTGTGTTTTTGTGAATGTATGATTGTGATTGTATGACTGTGATTTTATGATTGTGATTGTATCAGTGTTTTGGGGAGATTGTATTTATATGATTACGATACTATGATTGTGATTGAATGATTGTAATTGTATGATTGTGATTGCATGGTTGTGATTGTACGATTGTGATTGTACGATTGTGATTCTATGATTGTGATTGTATGATTGTGACTGTATGAGTGTGATTGTATGATTGTGATTGTATGATTGTGATTGTATGATTGTGATTGTATGATTGTGATTGTATGATTGTGATTGTATGATTGTGATTGTATGATTGTGATTGTAGGACTGTGACATTATGTTTCTAATTGTATGACTGTGATTGTATGATTGTGATTGTATGATTGTGACCGTATGAGTGTGATTGTATGATTGTGATGGTATGATTGTTATTGAATTATTGTGATTGTATGACTGTGATTGTATGATTGTGATTGTATGAATGTGATTGTATGATTGTGACGGTATGAGTGTGATTGTATGATTGTGATAGTATGATTGTTATTGCATGATTGCGGTTGCAGAATTGTGTTGGTATGATTGTTATTGTATGATTGTGATTGTATGTTTGTGATTGTATGATTGTGATTGTATGATTGTGATTCTATGATTGTGATTGTATGATTGTGACTGTATGAGTGTGTTTGTATGATTGTGATTGTATGACTGTGATTGTATGATTGTGATTGTATGATTGTGATTGCATGATTGTGATTGCATGATTGTGATTGTAATTGCGATTGTATGAATGTAATTGTATGACTGTGGTAGTATGACTCTGATTGTATGATAGTGATTGTATGATTGCGACTGTATGATTGGGATTGTATGATTGTGATTGTGTTTTTGTGAATGTATGATTGTGATTGTATGACTGTGATTTTATGATTGTGATTGTATCAGTGTTTTTGGGAGATTGTATTTATATGATTGCGATTGTATGATTGTGATTGAATGACTGTGATTGTATGATCGTGATTATATGACTGTGATTGTATGATAGTGATTGAATGATTGCGATTGTATGATTGTGATTGAATGACTGCTTTTGAATGTTTGTGATTGTATTATTGTGATTGTAAGATTATGATTGTATGACTGTGATTGTATGATTGTGATTGTGCGATTGTGACCGTATGAGTGTGAGTGTATGATTGTGATAGTATGATTGTTATTGTATTATTGTGATTGTATGACTGTGATTGTATGATTGTGATTGTGTGATTGCGATTGTATGATCGTGATTGTATGATTGTGATTGTATGATTGTGATTGTATGATTGTGATTGTATGATTGTGATTTTATGATTGTGACTGTATGACTGTGATTGTATGATTGTGGTCGCATGACTGGGATTGTATGATTGTGATTGTATGATTGTGATTGTATGATTGTGATAGTATGATTGCGACTGCAGAATTGTGCTTGTATGATTGCAATTGTATGATTGTGATTGTATGATTGTGATTGCATGATTGTGATTGCATGATTGTGATTGTAATTGCGATAGTATGAATGTAATTGTATGACTGTGGTAGTATGACTCTGATTGTATGATAGTGATTGTATGATTGCGATTGTATGATTGTGATTGTATGATTGTGATAGTATGATTGCGACTACAGGATTGTGCTTGTATGATTGCAATTGTATGATTGTGATTGTATGATTGTGATTGCATGATTGTGATTGCATGATTGTGATTGTAATTGCGATTGTATGAATGTAATTGTATGACTGTGGTAGTATGACTCTGATTGTATGATAGTGATTGTATGATTGCGACTGTATGATTGGGATTGTATGATTGTGATTGTGTTTTTGTGTATGTATGATTGTGATTGTATGACTGTGATTTTATGATTGTGATTGTATCAGTGTTTTTGGGAGATTGTATTTATATGATTGCGATTCTATGATTGTGATTGAATGATTGTAATTGTATGATTGTGATTGTATGATTGTGATTGTATGAGTGCGATTGTATGATTGCGATTTTATGATTGTGATTGTATGATTGTTGTTGTATGAATGCCATTGTATGATTGTGATTGTATGATTGTGATTGTATGATTGTGATTGTATGATTGTGATTGTAGGACTGTGACAGTATGTTTCTGATTGTATGATTGTGATTGCATGATTGTGATTGCATGATTGTGATTGTAATTGCGATAGTATGAATGTAATTGTATGACTGTGGTAGTATGACTCTGATTGTATGATAGTGATTGTATGATTGCGACTGTATGATTGGGATTGTATGATTGTGATTGTGTTTTTGTGAATGTATGATTGTGATTGTATGACTGTGATTTTATGATTGTGATTGTATCAGTGTTTTGGGGAGATTGTATTTATATGATTGCGATACTATGATTGTGATTGAATGATTGTAATTGTATGATTGTGATTGCATGGTTGTGATTGTACGATTGTGATTGTACGATTGTGATTCTATGATTGTGATTGTATGATTGTGACTGTATGAGTGTGATTGTATGATTGTGATTGTATGATTGTGATTGTATGATTGTGATTGTATGATTGTGATTGTATGATTGTGATTGTAGGACTGTGACATTATGTTTCTAATTGTATGACTGTGATTGTATGATTGTGATTGTATGATTGTGACCGTATGAGTGTGATTGTATGATTGTGATGGTATGATTGTTATTGAATTATTGTGATTGTATGACTGTGATTGTATGATTGTGATTGTATGATTGTGATTGTATGATTGTGACGGTATGAGTGTGATTGTATGATTGTGATAGTATGATTGTTATTGCATGATTGCGGTTGCAGAATTGTGTTGGTATGATTGTTATTGTATGATTGTGATTGTATGTTTGTGATTGTATGGTTGTGATTGTATGGTTGTGATTGTATGATTGCTATTGTATGATTGCGATTGTATGATCATGATTGCATGATTGTGATTTTATAGTTGTGATTGTGTGATTCTGATTGTATGATTGTGATTGTATGATTGCGATTGTATGATTGTGATTGCATGGTTGTGATTGTACGATTGTGATTGTACGATTGTGATTCTATGATTGTGATTGTATGATTGTGACTGTATGAGTGTGATTGTATGATTGTGATTGTATGATTGTGATTGTGTGATTGTGATTGTATGATTGTGATTGTATGATTGTGATTCTATGATTGTGATTGTATGATTGTGACTGTATGAGTGTGATTGTATGATTGTGATTGTATGACTGTGATTTTATGATTGTGATTGTATGATTGTGATTGCATGATTGTGATTGCATGATTGTGATTGTAATTGCGATTGTATGAATGTAATTGTATGACTGTGGTAGTATGACTCTGATTGTATGATAGTGATTGTATGATTGCGACTGTATGATTGGGATTGTATGATTGTGATTGTGTTTTTGTGAATGTATGATTGTGATTGTATGACTGTGATTTTATGATTGTGATTGTATCAGTGTTTTGGGGAGATTGTATTTATATGATTGCGATTGTATGATTGTGATTGAATGACTGTGATTGTATGATCGTGATTATATGACTGTGATTGTATGATAGTGATTGAATGATTGCGATTGTATGATTGTGATTGAATGACTGCTTTTGAATGTTTGTGATTGTATTATTGTGATTGTATGATTATGATTGTATGACTGTGATTGTATGATTGTGATTGTGCGATTGTGACCGTATGAGTGTGAGTGTATGATTGTGATAGTATGATTGTTATTGTATTATTGTGATTGTATGACTGTGATTGTATGATTGTGATTGTATGATTGCGATTGTATGATCGTGATTGTATGATTGTGATTGTATGATTGTGATTGTATGATTGTGATTGTATGATTGTGATTTTATGATTGTGACTGTATGACTGTGATTGTATGATTGTGGTCGCATGACTGGGATTGTATGATTGTGATTGTATGATTGTGATTGTATGATTGTGATAGTATGATTGCGACTGCAGAATTGTGCTTGTATGATTGCAATTGTATGATTGCGATTGTATGATTGTGATTGTATGATTGTGATTGTATGATTGTGATTGTATGATTGTGATTGTAGGACTGTGACAGTATGTTTCTGATTGTATGATTGTGATTGCATGATTGTGATTGCATGATTGTGATTGTAATTGCGATAGTATGAATGTAATTGTATGACTGTGGTAGTATGACTCTGATTGTATGATAGTGATTGTATGATTGCGACTGTATGATTGGGATTGTATGATTGTGATTGTGTTTTTGTGAATGTATGATTGTGATTGTATGACTGTGATTTTATGATTGTGATTGTATCAGTGTTTTGGGGAGATTGTATTTATATGATTGCGATACTATGATTGTGATTGAATGATTGTAATTGTATGATTGTGATTGCATGGTTGTGATTGTACGATTGTGATTGTACGATTGTGATTCTATGATTGTGATTGTATGATTGTGACTGTATGAGTGTGATTGTATGATTGTGATTGTATGATTGTGATTGTATGATTGTGATTGTATGATTGTGATTGTATGATTGTGATTGTAGGACTGTGACATTATGTTTCTAATTGTATGACTGTGATTGTATGATTGTGATTGTATGATTGTGACCGTATGAGTGTGATTGTATGATTGTGATGGTATGATTGTTATTGAATTATTGTGATTGTATGACTGTGATTGTATGATTGTGATTGTATGATTGTGATTGTATGATTGTGACGGTATGAGTGTGATTGTATGATTGTGATAGTATGATTGTTATTGCATGATTGCGGTTGCAGAATTGTGTTGGTATGATTGTTATTGTATGATTGTGATTGTATGTTTGTGATTGTATGGTTGTGATTGTATGGTTGTGATTGTATGATTGCTATTGTATGATTGCGATTGTATGATCATGATTGCATGATTGTGATTTTATAGTTGTGATTGTGTGATTCTGATTGTATGATTGTGATTGTATGATTGCGATTGTATGATTGTGATTGCATGGTTGTGATTGTACGATTGTGATTGTACGATTGTGATTCTATGATTGTGATTGTATGATTGTGACTGTATGAGTGTGATTGTATGATTGTGATTGTATGATTGTGATTGTGTGATTGTGATTGTATGATTGTGATTGTATGATTGTGATTCTATGATTGTGATTGTATGATTGTGACTGTATGAGTGTGATTGTATGATTGTGATTGTATGACTGTGATTTTATGATTGTGATTGTATGATTGTGATTGCATGATTGTGATTGCATGATTGTGATTGTAATTGCGATTGTATGAATGTAATTGTATGACTGTGGTAGTATGACTCTGATTGTATGATAGTGATTGTATGATTGCGACTGTATGATTGGGATTGTATGATTGTGATTGTGTTTTTGTGAATGTATGATTGTGATTGTATGACTGTGATTTTATGATTGTGATTGTATCAGTGTTTTGGGGAGATTGTATTTATATGATTGCGATTGTATGATTGTGATTGAATGACTGTGATTGTATGATCGTGATTATATGACTGTGATTGTATGATAGTGATTGAATGATTGCGATTGTATGATTGTGATTGAATGACTGCTTTTGAATGTTTGTGATTGTATTATTGTGATTGTATGATTATGATTGTATGACTGTGATTGTATGATTGTGATTGTGCGATTGTGACCGTATGAGTGTGAGTGTATGATTGTGATAGTATGATTGTTATTGTATTATTGTGATTGTATGACTGTGATTGTATGATTGTGATTGTATGATTGCGATTGTATGATCGTGATTGTATGATTGTGATTGTATGATTGTGATTGTATGATTGTGATTGTATGATTGTGATTTTATGATTGTGACTGTATGACTGTGATTGTATGATTGTGGTCGCATGACTGGGATTGTATGATTGTGATTGTATGATTGTGATTGTATGATTGTGATAGTATGATTGCGACTGCAGAATTGTGCTTGTATGATTGCAATTGTATGATTGCGATTGTATGATTGTGATTGCATGATTGTGATTGCATGATTGTGATTGTAATTGCGATAGTATGAATGTAATTGTATGACTGTGGTAGTATGACTCTGATTGTATGATAGTGATTGTATGATTGCGACTGTATGATTGGGATTGTATGATTGTGATTGTGTTTTTGTGAATGTATGATTGTGATTGTATGACTGTGATTTTATGATTGTGATTGTATCAGTGTTTTTGGGAGATTGTATTTATATGATTGCGATTCTATGATTGTGATTGAATGATTGTAATTGTATGATTGTGATTGTATGATTGTGATTCTATGAGTGCGATTGTATGATTGCGATTTTATGAATGTGATTGTATGATTGTTGTTGTATGAATGCCATTGTATGATTGTGATTGTATGATTGTGATTGTATGATTGTGGTTGTATGTTTGTGATTGTATTAATGTGATTGTATGCTTGTGATTGTATGGTTGTGATTGTATGATTGCAATTGTATGATCGTGATTGTATGATTGTGAGTGTATAGTTGTGATTGTATGATCGTGATTGTATGATTGTGAGTGTATAGTTGTGATTGTGTGATTGTGATTGTATGATTGTGATTGTATGATTGCGATTGTATGATTGTGATTGCATGGTTGTGATTGCACGATTGTGATTGCACGATTGTGATTGTATGATTGTGATTGTATGATTGTGACTGTATGAGTGTGATTGTATGATTGTGATTGTATGACTGTGATTGTATGACTCTGATTGTATGATTGTGATTGTATGATTGTGATTTTATGATTGTGACTGTATGACTGTGATTGTATGATTGTGGTCGCATGACTAGGATTGTATGATTGTGATTGTATGATTGTGATTATATGATTGTGATAGTATGATTGCGACTGCAGGATTGTGTATGTATGATTGCAATTGTATGATTGTGATTGTATGATTGTGATTGCATGGTAGTGATTGTAATTGCGATTGTATGATTGTAATTGTATGACTGTGGTAGTATGACTGTGATTGTATGATAGTGATTGTATGATTGCGACTGTATGATTGGGATTGTATGATTGTGATTGCATTTTTGTGAATGTATGATTGTGATTGTATGACTGTGATTGTATGATTGTGATTGCATGATTGTAACTGTATTATTGTGATTGTATGATTGTGATTGTATCAGTGTTTTTGGGAGATTGTATTTATATGATTGCGATTGTATGATTGTGATTGAATGATTGTGATTGTACGATTGTGATTGTATGATTGTGATTGTATGAGTGCGATTGTATGATTGCGATTTTATGATTGTGATTGTATGATTGTTTTTGTATGAATGCCATTGTATGATTGTGATTGTATGATTGTGATTGTATGATTGTGATTGTAGGACTGTGACAGTATGTTTCTGATTGTATGATTGTGATTGTATGATTGTGATTGTATGATTGTGATTGTATGATTGTGATTTTATGATTGTGATTGTATGATTGTGATTGTATGATTGTGATTGTATGATTGTGATAGTATGATTGTGATTGTATGATTGTGATTGTATGATTGTGATTGTATGATTGTGATTGTATGAGTGTAATTGTATGATTGTGACTATATGAGTGTGATTGTATGATTGTGATTGTATGATTGTGATTATATCAATGTTTTTTGGAGATTGTATTTATATGATTGCGATAGTATGATTGTTATTGTATGATTGTGATTGTATGTTTGTGGTTGTATTATTGTGATTGTATGGTTGTGATTGTATGGTTGTAATTGTATGATTGCGATTGTATGATCGTGATTGTATAGTTGTGATTGTGTGATTGTGATTGTATGATTGTGATTGTATGATTGCGATTGTATGATTGTGATTGCATGGTTGTGATTGCACGATTGTGATTGCACGATTGTGATTCTATGATTGTGATTGTATGATTGTGACTGTATGAGTGTGATTGTATGATTGTGATTGTATGACTGTGATTGTATGACTGTGATTGTATGATTGTGATTGTATGATTGTGATTGTATGATTGTGATTGTATGATTGTGATTGTATGAGTGTGATTGTATGATTGTGACTATATGAGTGTGATTGTATGATTGTGATTGTATGATTGTGATTTTATGATTGTGATTGTATGATTGTGATTGTATGATTGTGATTGTATGATTGTGATAGTATGATTGTGATTGTATGATTGTGATTGTATGATTGTGATTGTATGATTGTGATTGTATGAGTGTAATTGTATGATTGTGACTATATGAGTGTGATTGTATGATTGTGATTGTATGATTGTGATTATATCAATGTTTTTTGGAGATTGTATTTATATGATTGCGATAGTATGATTGTTATTGTATGATTGTGATTGTATGTTTGTGGTTGTATTATTGTGATTGTATGGTTGTGATTGTATGGTTGTAATTGTATGATTGCGATTGTATGATCGTGATTGTATAGTTGTGATTGTGTGATTGTGATTGTATGATTGTGATTGTATGATTGCGATTGTATGATTGTGATTGCATGGTTGTGATTGCACGATTGTGATTGCACGATTGTGATTCTATGATTGTGATTGTATGATTGTGACTGTATGAGTGTGATTGTATGATTGTGATTGTATGACTGTGATTGTATGACTGTGATTGTATGATTGTGATTGTATGATTGTGATTGTATGATTGTGATTGTATGATTGTGATTGTATGAGTGTGATTGTATGATTGTGACTATATGAGTGTGATTGTATGATTGCGATTGTATGATTGTCATTATATCAATGTTTTTTGGAGATTGTATTTATATGATTGTGATTGAATGATTGTAATTGTATGATTGTGATTGTATGATTGTGATTGTATGAGTGCGATTGTATGATTGCGATTTTATGATTGTGGTTGTATGATTGTTGTTGTATGAATGCCATTGTATGATTGTGATTGTATGATTGCGATTGTGTGATTGTGATTGTATGATTGTAATTGTATGATTGCGATTGTATGATTGTGATTGTATGATTGTGATTTTATGATTGTGACTGTATGACTATGATTGTATGATTGTGGTCGCATGACTGGGATTGTATGATTGTGATTGTATGATTGTGATAGTATGATTGCGACTGCAGGATTGTGCTTGTATGATTGCAATTGTATGATTGTGATTGTATGATTGTGATTGCATGATTGTGACTGTAAGAGTGTGATTGTATGATTGTGATTGTATGACTGTTATTGTATGACTGTGATTGTATGATTGTGATTGTATGATTGTGATTTTATGATTGTGACTGTATGACTGTGACTGTATGATTGTGGTCGCATGACTAGGATTGTATGATTGTGATTGTATGATTGTGATTATATGATTGTGATAGTATGATTGCGACTGCAGGATTGTGTTTGTATGGTTGCAATTGTATGATTGTGGTTGTATGATTGTGATTGCATGGTAGTGATTGTAATTGCGATTGTATGATTGTAATTGTATGACTGTGGTAGTATGACTGTGATTGTATAATAGTGATTGTATGATTGCGACTGTATGATTGGGATAGTATGATTGTGATTGCATTTTTGTGAATGTATGATTGTGATTGTATGACTGTGATTGTATGATTGTGATTGTATGATTGTGACTGTATTATTGTGATTGTATGATTGTGATTGTATCAGTGTTTTTGGGAGATTGTATTTATATGATTGCGATTGTATGATTGTGATTGAATGATTGTGATTGTATGATTGTGATTGTATGATTGTGAATGTATGATTGTGATTGTATGACTGTGATTGTATGATTGTGATTGTATGATTGTGACTGTATTATTGTGATTGTATGATTGTGATTGTATCAGTGTTTTTGGGAGATTGTATTTATATGATTGCGATTGTATGATTGTGATTGAATGATTGGGATTGTATGATTGTGATTGTATGATTGTGATTGTATGACTGTGATTGTATGATTGTGATTGTATGATTGTGACTGTATTATTGTGATTTTATGATTGTGATTGTATGATTGTTTTTGGGAGATTGTATTTATATGATTGCGAATGTATGATTGTAATTGTATGATTGTGATTGTATGATTGTGATTGTGTGATTGTGATTGTACGATTGTGATTGTAGGACTGTGACATTATGTTTCTAATTGTATGACTGTGATTGTATGATTGTGATTGTATGATTGTGGTCGCATTACTGGGATTGTTTGATTGTGATTGTATGATTGTGATTGCATGATAGTGATTGTAATTGCGATTGTATGATTGTAATTGTATGACTGTGGTAGTATGACTGTGATTGTATGATAGTGATTGTATGATTGCGACTGTATGATTGGGATTGTATGATTGTGATTGTATTTTTGTGAATGTATGATTGTGATTGTATGACTGTGATTGTATGATTGTGATTGTATGGTTGTGTCTGTATTATTGTGATTGTATGATTGTGATTGTATCAGTGTTTTTGGGAGATTGTATTTATATGATTGCGATTGTATGATTGTGATTGAATGATTGCGATTGTATGATTGTTATTGTATGATTGTCATTGTATGAGTGCGATTGTATGATTGCGATTTTATGATTGTGATTGTATGATTGTTGTTGAATGAATGCCATTGTATGATTGTGATTGTATGATTGTGATTGTAGGACTGTGACATTATGTTTCTAATTGTATGACTGTGATTGTATGATTGTGATTGTATGATTGTGACCGTATGAGTGTGATTGTATGATTGTGATAGTATGATTGTCATTGAATTATTGTGATTGTATGACTGTGATTGTATGATTGTGATTGTATGATTGTGATTGTATGGTTGTGACGGTATGAGTGTGATTGTATGATTGTGATAGTATGATTGTTTTTGCATGATTGGGATTGCAGAATTGTGTTTGTATGATTGTTATTGTATGATTGTGGTTGTATGTTTGTGATTGTATTAATGTGATTGTATGCTTGTGATTGTATGGTTGAGATTGTATGATTGCAATTGTATGATCGTGATTGTATGATTGTGAGTGTATAGTTGTGATTGTATGATCGTGATTGTATGATTGTGAGCGTATAGTTGTGATTGTGTGATTGTGATTGTATGATTGTGATTGTATGATTGCGATTGTATGATTGTGATTGCATGGTTGTGATTGAATGATTGTGATTGTACGATTGTGATTGTATGATTGTGATTGTATGAGTGCGATTGTATGATTGCGATTTTATGATTGTGATTGTATGATTGTTGTTGTATGAATGCCATTGTATGATTGTGATTGTATGATTGTGATTGTATGATTGTGATTGTAGGACTGTGACAGTATGTTTCTGATTGTATGATTGTGATTGTATGATTGTGATTGTATGATTGTGATTGTATGATTGTGATTGTATGATTGTGATTGTATGATTGTGATTGTATGATTGTGATAGTATGATTGTGATTGTATGATTGTGATTGTATGATTGTGATTGTATGATTGTGATAGTATGATTGTGATTGTATGATTGTGATTGTATGAGTGTAATTGTATGATTGCGATTGTATGATCGTGATTGTATGATTGTGATTGTATGATTGTGATTGTATGATTGTGCTTGTATGATTGTGATTGTATGATTGTAATTGTATCAATGTTTTTGGGAGATTGTATTCATATGATTGCGATTGTATGATTGTGATTGAATGACAGTGATTGTATGATCGCGATTATATGACGGTGATTGTATGATAGTGATTGAATGATTGCGATTGTATGATTGTGATTGAATGACTGCTTTTGAATGTTTGTGATTGTATTATTGTGATTGTATGATTATGATTGTATGACTGTGATTGTATGATTGTGATTGTACGATTGTGACCGTATGAGTGTGAGTGTATGATTGTGATAGTATGATTGTTATTGTATTATTGTGATTGTATGATTGTGATTGTATGATTGTGATTGTATGATTGCGATTGTATGATCGTGATTGTATGATTGTGATTGTATGATTGTGATTGTATGATTGTGATTGTATGATTGAGATTTTATGATTGTGACTGTATGACTGTGATTGTATGATTGTAGTCGCATGACTGGGATTGTATGATTGTGATTGTATGATTGTGATAGTATGATTGCGACTGCAGAATTGTGCTTGTATGATTGCAATTGTATGATTGTGATTGTATGATTGTGATTGCATGATTGTGATTGCATGATTGTGATTGTAATTGCGATAGTACGAATGTAATTGTATGACTGTGGTAGTATGACTCTGATTGTATGATAGTGATTGTATGATTGCGACTGTATGATTGGGATTGTATGATTGTGATTGTGTTTTTGTGAATGTATGATTGTGATTGTATGACTGTGATTTTATGATTGTGATTGTATCAGTGTTTTTGGGAGATTGTATTTATATGATTGCGATTCTATGATTGTGATTGAATGATTGTAATTGTATGATTGTGATTGCATGGTTGTGATTGTACGATTGTGATTGTACGATTGTGATTCTATGATTGTGATTGTATGATTGCGACTGCAGGATTGTGCTTGTATGATTGCAATTGTATGATTGTGATTGTATGATAGTGATTGCATGATTGTGATTGCATGATTGTGATTGTAATTGCGATTGTATGAATGTAATTGTATGACTGTGGTAGTATGACTCTGATTGTATGATAGTGATTGTATGATTGCGACTGTATGAGTGTGATTGTATGATTGTGATTGTATGATTGTGATTGTATGATTGTGATTGTATGATTGTGATTTTATGATTGTGACTGTATGACTGTGATTGTATGATTGTGGTCGCATGACTGGGACTGTATGATTGTGATTGTATGATTGTGATTGTATGATTGTGATAGTATGATTGCGACTGCAGGATGGTGCTTGTATGATTGCAATTGTAGGATTGTGATTGTATGATTGTGATTGCATGATTGTGATTGCATGATTGTGATTGTAATTGCGATTGTATGAATGTATTTGTATGACTGTGGTAGTATGACTCTGATTGTATGATAGTGATTGTATGATTGCGACTGTATGATTGGGATTGTATGATTGTGATTGTGTTTTTGTGTATGTATGATTGTGATTGTAAGACTGTGATTTTATGATTGTGATTGTATCAGTGTTTTTGGGAGATTGTATTTATATGATTGCGATACTATGATTGTGATTGAATGATTGTAATTGTATGATTGTGATTGCATGGTTGTGATTGTACGATTGTGATTGTACGATTGTGATTGTACGATTGTGATTCTATGATTGTGATTGTATGATTGTGACTGCATGAGTGTGATTGTATGATTGTGATTGTATGATTGTGATTGTATGATTGTGATTGTATGATTGTGATTGTATGATTGTGGTTGTATGTTTGTGATTGTATTAATGTGATTGTATGCTTGTGATTGTATGGTTGTGATTGTATGATTGCAATTGTATGATCGTGATTGTATGATTGTGAGTGTATAGTTGTGATTGTATGATCGTGATTGTATGATTGTGAGTGTATAGTTGTGATTGTGTGATTGTGATTGTATGATTGTGATTGTATGATTGCGATTGTATGATTGTGATTGCATGGTTGTGATTGCACGATTGTGATTGCACGATTGTGATTGTATGATTGTGATTGTATGATTGTGACTGTATGAGTGTGATTGTATGATTGTGATTGTATGACTGTGATTGTATGACTCTGATTGTATGATTGTGATTGTATGATTGTGATTTTATGATTGTGACTGTATGACTGTGATTGTATGATTGTGGTCGCATGACTAGGATTGTATGATTGTGATTGTATGATTGTGATTATATGATTGTGATAGTATGATTGCGACTGCAGGATTGTGTATGTATGATTGCAATTGTATGATTGTGATTGTATGATTGTGATTGCATGGTAGTGATTGTAATTGCGATTGTATGATTGTAATTGTATGACTGTGGTAGTATGACTGTGATTGTATGATAGTGATTGTATGATTGCGACTGTATGATTGGGATTGTATGATTGTGATTGCATTTTTGTGAATGTATGATTGTGATTGTATGACTGTGATTGTATGATTGTGATTGCATGATTGTAACTGTATTATTGTGATTGTATGATTGTGATTGTATCAGTGTTTTTGGGAGATTGTATTTATATGATTGCGATTGTATGATTGTGATTGAATGATTGTGATTGTACGATTGTGATTGTATGATTGTGATTGTATGAGTGCGATTGTATGATTGCGATTTTATGATTGTGATTGTATGATTGTTTTTGTATGAATGCCATTGTATGATTGTGATTGTATGATTGTGATTGTATGATTGTGATTGTAGGACTGTGACAGTATGTTTCTGATTGTATGATTGTGATTGTATGATTGTGATTGTATGATTGTGATTGTATGATTGTGATTTTATGATTGTGATTGTATGATTGTGATTGTATGATTGCGATTGTATGATTGTGATTGCATGGTTGTGATTGCACGATTGTGATTGCACGATTGTGATTCTATGATTGTGATTGTATGATTGTGACTGTATGAGTCTGATTGTATGATTGTGATTGTATGACTGTGATTGTATGACTGTGATTGTATGATTGTGATTGTATGATTGTGATTGTATGATTGTGATTGTATGATTGTGATTGTATGAGTGTGATTGTATGATTGTGACTATATGAGTGTGATTGTATGATTGCGATTGTATGATTGTCATTATATCAATGTTTTTTGGAGATTGTATTTATATGATTGTGATTGAATGATTGTAATTGTATGATTGTGATTGTATGATTGTGATTGTATGAGTGCGATTGTATGATTGCGATTTTATGATTGTGGTTGTATGATTGTTGTTGTATGAATGCCATTGTATGATTGTGATTGTATGATTGCGATTGTGTGATTGTGATTGTATGATTGTAATTGTATGATTGCGATTGTATGATTGTGATTGTATGATTGTGATTTTATGATTGTGACTGTATGACTATGATTGTATGATTGTGGTCGCATGACTGGGATTGTATGATTGTGATTGTATGATTGTGATAGTATGATTGCGACTGCAGGATTGTGCTTGTATGATTGCAATTGTATGATTGTGATTGTATGATTGTGATTGCATGATTGTGACTGTAAGAGTGTGATTGTATGATTGTGATTGTATGACTGTTATTGTATGACTGTGATTGTATGATTGTGATTGTATGATTGTGATTTTATGATTGTGACTGTATGACTGTGACTGTATGATTGTGGTCGCATGACTAGGATTGTATGATTGTGATTGTATGATTGTGATTATATGATTGTGATAGTATGATTGCGACTGCAGGATTGTGTTTGTATGGTTGCAATTGTATGATTGTGGTTGTATGATTGTGATTGCATGGTAGTGATTGTAATTGCGATTGTATGATTGTAATTGTATGACTGTGGTAGTATGACTGTGATTGTATAATAGTGATTGTATGATTGCGACTGTATGATTGGGATAGTATGATTGTGATTGCATTTTTGTGAATGTATGATTGTGATTGTATGACTGTGATTGTATGATTGTGATTGTATGATTGTGACTGTATTATTGTGATTGTATGATTGTGATTGTATCAGTGTTTTTGGGAGATTGTATTTATATGATTGCGATTGTATGATTGTGATTGAATGATTGTGATTGTATGATTGTGATTGTATGATTGTGAATGTATGATTGTGATTGTATGACTGTGATTGTATGATTGTGATTGTATGATTGTGACTGTATTATTGTGATTGTATGATTGTGATTGTATCAGTGTTTTTGGGAGATTGTATTTATATGATTGCGATTGTATGATTGTGATTGAATGATTGGGATTGTATGATTGTGATTGTATGATTGTGATTGTATGACTGTGATTGTATGATTGTGATTGTATGATTGTGACTGTATTATTGTGATTTTATGATTGTGATTGTATGATTGTTTTTGGGAGATTGTATTTATATGATTGCGAATGTATGATTGTAATTGTATGATTGTGATTGTATGATTGTGATTGTGTGATTGTGATTGTACGATTGTGATTGTAGGACTGTGACATTATGTTTCTAATTGTATGACTGTGATTGTATGATTGTGATTGTATGATTGTGGTCGCATTACTGGGATTGTTTGATTGTGATTGTATGATTGTGATTGCATGATAGTGATTGTAATTGCGATTGTATGATTGTAATTGTATGACTGTGGTAGTATGACTGTGATTGTATGATAGTGATTGTATGATTGCGACTGTATGATTGGGATTGTATGATTGTGATTGTATTTTTGTGAATGTATGATTGTGATTGTATGACTGTGATTGTATGATTGTGATTGTATGGTTGTGTCTGTATTATTGTGATTGTATGATTGTGATTGTATCAGTGTTTTTGGGAGATTGTATTTATATGATTGCGATTGTATGATTGTGATTGAATGATTGCGATTGTATGATTGTTATTGTATGATTGTCATTGTATGAGTGCGATTGTATGATTGCGATTTTATGATTGTGATTGTATGATTGTTGTTGAATGAATGCCATTGTATGATTGTGATTGTATGATTGTGATTGTAGGACTGTGACATTATGTTTCTAATTGTATGACTGTGATTGTATGATTGTGATTGTATGATTGTGACCGTATGAGTGTGATTGTATGATTGTGATAGTATGATTGTTATTGAATTATTGTGATTGTATGACTGTGATTGTATGATTGTGATTGTATGATTGTGATTGTATGATTGTGACGGTATGAGTGTGATTGTATGATTGTGATAGTATGATTGTTTTTGCATGATTGCGATTGCAGAATTGTGTTTGTATGATTGTTATTGTATGATTGTGGTTGTATGTTTGTGATTGTATTAATGTGATTGTATGCTTGTGATTGTATGGTTGTGATTGTATGATTGCAATTGTATGATCGTGATTGTATGATTGTGAGTGTATAGTTGTGATTGTATGATCGTGATTGTATGATTGTGAGTGTATAGTTGTGATTGTGTGATTGTGATTGTATGATTGTGATTGTATGATTGCGATTGTATGATTGTGATTGCATGGTTGTGATTGAATGATTGTGATTGTACGATTGTGATTGTATGATTGTGATTGTATGAGTGCGATTGTATGATTGCGATTTTATGATTGTGATTGTATGATTGTTGTTGTATGAATGCCATTGTATGATTGTGATTGTATGATTGTGATTGTATGATTGTGATTGTAGGACTGTGACAGTATGTTTCTGATTGTATGATTGTGATTGTATGATTGTGATTGTATGATTGTGATTGTATGATTGTGATTGTATGATTGTGATTGTATGATTGTGATAGTATGATTGTGATTGTATGATTGTGATTGTATGATTGTGATTGTATGATTGTGATAGTATGATTGTGATTGTATGATTGTGATTGTATGATTGTGATTGTATGATTGTGATTGTATGAGAGTAATTGTATGATTGTGACTATATGAGTGTGATTGTATGATTGTGATTGTATGATTGTGATTATATCAATGTTTTTTGGAGATTGTATTTATATGATTGCGATAGTATGATTGTTATTGTATGATTGTGATTGTATGTTTGTGGTTGTATTATTGTGATTGTATGGTTGTGATTGTATGGTTGTAATTGTATGATTGCGATTGTATGATCGTGATTGTATAGTTGTGATTGTGTGATTGTGATTGTATGATTGTGATTGTATGATTGCGATTGTATGATTGTGATTGCATGGTTGTGATTGCACGATTGTGATTGCACGATTGTGATTCTATGATTGTGATTGTATGATTGTGACTGTATGAGTGTGATTGTATGATTGTGATTGTATGACTGTGATTGTATGACTGTGATTGTATGATTGTGATTGTATGATTGTGATTGTATGATTGTGATTGTATGATTGTGATTGTATGAGTGTGATTGTATGATTGTGACTATATGAGTGTGATTGTATGATTGTGATTGTATGATTGTCATTACATCAATGTTTTTTGGAGATTGTATTTATATGATTGTGATTGAATGATTGTAATTGTATGATTGTGATTGTATGATTGTGATTGTATGAGTGCGATTGTATGATTGCGATTTTATGATTGTGGTTGTATGATTGTTGTTGTATGAATGCCATTGTATGATTGTGATTGTATGATTGTGATTGTGTGATTGTGATTGTATGATTGTAATTGTATGATTGCGATTGTATGATTGTGATTGTATGATAGTGATTTTATGATTGTGACTGTATGACTATGATTGTATGATTGTGGTCGCATGACTGGGATTGTATGATTGTGATTGTATGATTGTGATAGTATGATTGCGACTGCAGGATTGTGCTTGTATGATTGCAATTGTATGATTGTGATTGTATGATTGTGATTGCATGATTGTGACTGTAAGAGTGTGATTGTATGATTGTGATTGTATGACTGTTATTGTATGACTGTGATTGTATGATTGTGATTGTATGATCGTGATTTTATGATTGTGACTGTATGACTGTGACTGTATGATTGTGGTCGCATGACTAGGATTGTATGATTGTGATTGTATGATTGTGATTATATGATTGTGATAGTATGATTGCGACTGCAGGATTGTGTTTGTATGGTTGCAATTGTATGATTGTGGTTGTATGATTGTGATTGCATGGTAGTGATTGTAATTGCGATTGTATGATTGTAATTATATGACTGTGGTAGTATGACTGTGATTGTATAATAGTGATTGTATGATTGCGACTGTATGATTGGGATTGTATGATTGTGATTGCATTTTTGTGAATGTATGATTGTGATTGTATGACTGTGATTGTATGATTGTGATTGTATGATTGTGACTGTATTATTGTGATTGTATGATTGTGATTGTATCAGTGTTTTTTGGAGATTGTATTTATATGATTGCGATTGTATGATTGTGATTGAATGATTGTGATTGTATGATTGTGATTGTATGATTGTGAATGTATGATTGTGATTGTATGACTGTGATTGTATGATTGTGATTGTATGATTGTGACTGTATTATTGTGATTTTATGATTGTGATTGTATGATTGTTTTTGGGAGATTGTATTTATATGATTGCGAATGTATGATTGTAATTGTATGATTGTGATTGTATGATTGTGATTGTGTGATTGTGATTGTACGATTGTGATTGTAGGACTGTGACATTATGTTTCTAATTGTATGACTGTGATTGTATGATTGTGATTGTATGATTGTGGTCGCATTACTGGGATTGTTTGATTGTGATTGTATGATTGTGATTGCATGATAGTGATTGTAATTGCGATTGTATGATTGTAATTGTATGACTGTGGTAGTATGACTGTGATTGTATGATAGTGATTGTATGATTGCGACTGTATGATCGGGATTGTATGATTGTGATTGTATTTTTGTGAATGTATGATTGTGATTGTATGACTGTGATTGTATGATTGTGATTGTATGGTTGTGTCTGTATTATTGTGATTGTATGATTGTGATTGTATCAGTGTTTTTGGGAGATTGTATTTATATGATTGCGATTCTATGATTGTGATTGAATGATTGTAATTGTATGATTGTGATTGCATGGTTGTGATTGTACGATTGTGATTGTACGATTGTGATTCTATGATTGTGATTGTATGATTGCGACTGCAGGATTGTGCTTGTATGATTGCAATTGTATGATTGTGATTGTATGATAGTGATTGCATGATTGTGATTGCATGATTGTGATTGTAATTGCGATTGTATGAATGTAATTGTATGACTGTGGTAGTATGACTCTGATTGTATGATAGTGATTGTATGATTGCGACTGTATGAGTGTGATTGTATGATTGTGATTGTATGATTGTGATTGTATGATTGTGATTGTATGATTGTGATTTTATGATTGTGACTGTATGACTGTGATTGTATGATTGTGGTCGCATGACTGGGACTGTATGATTGTGATTGTATGATTGTGATTGTATGATTGTGATAGTATGATTGCGACTGCAGGATGGTGCTTGTATGATTGCAATTGTAGGATTGTGATTGTATGATTGTGATTGCATGATTGTGATTGCATGATTGTGATTGTAATTGCGATTGTATGAATGTATTTGTATGACTGTGGTAGTATGACTCTGATTGTATGATAGTGATTGTATGATTGCGACTGTATGATTGGGATTGTATGATTGTGATTGTGTTTTTGTGTATGTATGATTGTGATTGTAAGACTGTGATTTTATGATTGTGATTGTATCAGTGTTTTTGGGAGATTGTATTTATATGATTGCGATACTATGATTGTGATTGAATGATTGTAATTGTATGATTGTGATTGCATGGTTGTGATTGTACGATTGTGATTGTACGATTGTGATTGTACGATTGTGATTCTATGATTGTGATTGTATGATTGTGACTGCATGAGTGTGATTGTATGATTGTGATTGTATGATTGTGATTGTATGATTGTGATTGTATGATTGTGATTGTATGATTGTGATTGTATGATTGTGATTGTATGATTGTGATTGTAGGACTGTGACAGTATGTTTCTAATTGTATGATTGTGATTGTATGATTGTGATTGTATGATTGTGATTGTATGATTTTGATTGAATGATTGTGATTGTATGATTGTGATTGTATGAGTGTGGTTGTATGATTGTGACTATATGAGTGTGATTGTATGATTGTGATTGTATGATTGTGATTGTATCAATGTTTTTTGGAGATTGCATTTATATGATTGCGATTGTATGATAGTTATTGTATGATTGTGATTGTATGTTTGTTATTGTATTATTGTGATTGTATGGTTGTAATTGTATGATTGCGATTGTATGATCGTGATTGTATGATTGTGATTGTATGATTGTGCTTGTATGATTGTGATTGTATGATTGTGATTGTATCAATGTTTTTGGGAGATTGTATTCATATGATTGCGATTGTATGATTGTGATTGAATGACTGTGATTGTATGATCGTGATTATATGACTGTGATTGTATGATAGTGATTGAATGATTGCGATTGTATGATTGTGATTGAATCACTGCTTTTGAATGTTTGTGATTGTATTATTGTGATTGTATGATTATGATTGTATGACTGTGATTGTATGATTGTGATTGTATGATTGTGACCGTATGAGTGTGATTGTATGATTGGGATAATATGATTGTTATTGTATTATTGTGATTGTATGATTGTGATTGTATGATTGTGATTGTATGATGGTGATTGTATGATTGTGATTGTATGATTGTGACGGTATGAGTGTGATTGTATGATTGTGATACTATGATTGTGATTGTATGATTGTGATTGTATGATTGTGATTGTATGATTGTGATTGTATGATTGTGATTTTATGATTGTGACTGTATGACTGTGATTGTATGATTGTGGTCGCATGACTGGGATTGTATGATTGTGTTTGTATGATTGTGATTGTATGATTGTGATAGTATGATTGCGACTGCAGGATTGTGCTTGTATGATTGCAATTGTATGATTGTGATTGTATGATTGTGATTGCATGATTGTGATTTTATGATTGTGACTGTATGACTGTGATTGTATGATTGTGGTCGCATGACTGGGATTGTATGATTGTGATTGTATGATTGTGATTGTATGATTGTGATTGTATGATTGTGATAGTATGATTGCGACTGCAGGATGGTGCTTGTATGATTGCAATTGTATGATTGTGATTGTATGATTGTGATTGCATGATTGTGATTGCATGATTGTGATTGTAATTGCGATTGTATGAATGTAATTGTATGACTGTGGTAGTATGACTCTGATTGTATGATAGTGATTGTATGATTGCGACTGTATGATTGGGATTGTATGATTGTGATTGTGTTTTTGTGTATGTATGATTGTGATTGTAAGACTGTGATTTTATGATTGTGATTGTATCAGTGTTTTTGGGAGATTGTATTTATATGATTGCGATACTATGATTGTGATTGAATGATTGTAATTGTATGATTGTGATTGCATGGTTGTGATTGTACGATTGTGATTGTACGATTGTGATTGTACGATTGTGATTCTATGATTGTGATTGTATGATTGTGACTGTATGAGTGTGATTGTATGATTGTGATTGTATGATTGTGATTGTATGATTGCAATTGTATGATTGTGATTGTATGATTGTGATTGTATGAGTGCGATTGTATGATTGCGATTTTATGATTGTGATTGTATGATTGTTGTTGTATGAATGCCATTGTATGATTGTGATTGTATGATTGTGATTGTATGATTGCGATTGTATGATTGTGATTGTATGATTGTGATAGTATGATTGCGACTACAGGATTGTGCTTGTATGATTGCAATTGTATGATTGTGATTGTATGATTGTGATTGCATGATTGTGATTGCATGATTGTGATTGTAATTGCGATTGTATGAATGTAATTGTATGACTGTGGTAGTATGACTCTGATTGTATGATAGTGATTGTATGATTGCGACTGTATGATTGGGATTGTATGATTGTGATTGTGTTTTTGTGTATGTATGATTGTGATTGTATGACTGTGATTTTATGATTGTGATTGTATCAGTGTTTTTGGGAGATTGTATTTATATGATTGCGATTCTATGATTGTGATTGAATGATTGTAATTGTATGATTGTGATTGTATGATTGTGATTGTATGAGTGCGATTGTATGATTGCGATTTTATGATTGTGATTGTATGATTGTTGTTGTATGAATGCCATTGTATGATTGTGATTGTATGATTGTGATTGTATGATTGTGATTGTATGATTGTGATTGTAGGACTGTGACAGTATGTTTCTGATTGTATGATTGTGATTGCATGATTGTGATTGCATGATTGTGATTGTAATTGCGATAGTATGAATGTAATTGTATGACTGTGGTAGTATGACTCTGATTGTATGATAGTGATTGTATGATTGCGACTGTATGATTGGGATTGTATGATTGTGATTGTGTTTTTGTGAATGTATGATTGTGATTGTATGACTGTGATTTTATGATTGTGATTGTATCAGTGTTTTGGGGAGATTGTATTTATATGATTGCGATACTATGATTGTGATTGAATGATTGTAATTGTATGATTGTGATTGCATGGTTGTGATTGTACGATTGTGATTGTACGATTGTGATTCTATGATTGTGATTGTATGATTGTGACTGTATGAGTGTGATTGTATGATTGTGATTGTATGATTGTGATTGTATGATTGTGATTGTATGATTGTGATTGTATGATTGTGATTGTATGATTGTGATTTTATGATTGTGACTGTATGACTGTGATTGTATGATTGTGGTCGCATGACTGGGATTGTATGATTGTGATTGTATGATTGTGATTGTATGATTGTGATTGTATGATTGTGATTGTATGATTGTGATTGTATGATTGTGATTGTATGATTGTGATAGTATGATTGCGACTGCAGGATTGTGCTTGTATGATTGCAATTGTATGATTGTGATTGTATGATTGTGATTGCATGATTGTGATTGCATGATTGTGATTGTAATTGCGATTGTATGAATGTAATTGTATGACTGTGGTAGTATGACTCTGATTGTATGATAGTGATTGTATGGTTGCGACTGTATGATTGGGATTGTATGATTGTGATTGTGTTTTTGTGTATGTATGATTGTGATTGTATGACTGTGATTTTATGATTGTGATTTTATCAGTGTTTTTGGGAGATTGTATTTATATGGTTGCGATTCTATGATTGTGATTGAATGATTGTAATTGTATGATTGTGATTGTATGATTGTGATTGTATGAGTGCGATTGTATGATTGCGATTTTATGATTGTGATTGTATGATTGTTGTTGTATGAATGCCATTGTATGATTGTGATTGTATGATTGTGATTGTATGATTGTGATTGTATGATTGTGATTGTAGGACTGTGACAGTATGTTTCTGATTGTATGATTGTGATTGCATGATTGTGATTGTATGATTGTGATTGTACGATTGTGATTGTACGATTGTGATTGTATGATTGTGATTGCATGATTGGGATTGTAATTGCGATTGTATGATTGTAATTGTGTGACTGTGGTAGTATGACTCTGATTGTATGATAGTGATTGTATGATTGCGACTGTATGATTGGGATTGTATGATTGTGATTGTATTTTTGTGAATGTATGATTGTGATTGTATGACTGTGATTGTATGATTGTGATTGTATGATTGTGACTGTATTATTGTGATTTTATGATTGTGATTGTATGATTGTTTTTGGGAGATTGTATTTATATGATTGCGAATGTATGATTGTGATTGAATGATTGTGATTGTATGATTGTGATTGTATGATTGTGATTGTATGATTGTGATTGTATGGTTGTGATTGTATGATTGTGATACTATGATTGTTATTGCATGATTACGATTGCAGGATTGTGCTTGTATGATTGTGATTGTATGATTGTGATTGTATGATTCTGATGTTATGAGTGTGATTGTATGATTGCGATTGCAGAATTGTGATTGTATGACTGTGACTGTATTATTGTGATTGTATGATTGTGATTGTATGATGGTGATGGTATGATTATGATTTTACGATTGTTTTTGTTTGATTGCGATTGTATGATTGTGATTGTATGATTGTGATTGTAGGACTGTGACAGTATGTTTCTAATTGTATGATTGTGATTGTATGATTGTGATTGTATGATTGTGATTGTATGATTGTGATTGTATGATTGTGATTGTATGATTGTGATTGTATGGTTGTGATTGTATGAGTGTGATTGTATGATTGTGACTATATGAGTGTGATTGTATGATTGTGATTGTATGATTGTGATTGTATCAATGTTTTTTGGAGATTGCATTTATATGATTGCGATTGTATGATAGTTATTGTATGATTGTGATTGTATGTTTGTTTTTGTATTATTGTGATTGTATGGTTGTAATTGTATGATTGCGATTGTATGATCGTGATTGTATGATTGTGATTGTATGATTGTGCTTGTATGATTGTGATTGTATGATTGTGATTGTATCAATGTTTTTGGGAGATTGTATTCATATGATTGCGATTGTATGATTGTGATTGAATGACTGTGATTGTATGATCGTGATTATATGACTGTGATTGTATGATAGTGATTGAATGATTGCGATTGTATGATTGTGATTGAATCACTGCTTTTGAATGTTTGTGATTGTATTATTGTGATTGTATGATTATGATTGTATGACTGTGATTGTATGATTGTGATTGTATGATTGTGACCGTATGATTGTGACGGTATGAGTGTGATTGTATGATTGTGATAGTATGATTGTGATTGTATGATTGTGATTGTATGATTGTGATTGTATGATTGTGATTGTATGAGTGTGATTGTATGATTGTGACTATATGAGTGTGATTGTATGATTGTGATTGTATGATTGTGATTATATCAATGTTTTTTGGAGATTGTATTTATATGATTGCGATTGTATGATTGTTATTGTATGATTGTGATTGTATGTTTGTGATTTTATTATTGTGATTGTATGGTTGTAATTGTATGGTTGTAATTGTATGATTGCGATTGTATGATCGTGATTGTATGATTGTGATTGTATGATTGTGATTGTATGATTGTGATTGTATGATTGTGATTGTATGATTGTGATTGTATGAGTGTGATTGTATGATTGTGACTATATGAGTGTGATTGTATGATTGTGATTGTATGATTGTGATTATATCAATGTTTTTTGGAGATTGTATGTATATGATTGCGATTGTATGATTGTTATTGTATGATTGTGATTGTATGTTTGTGATTGTATTATTGTGATTGTATGGTTGTGATTGTATGATTGCGATTGTATGATCGTGATTGTATGATTGTGATTGTATGATTGTGATTGTATGATTGTGACTGTATGAGTGTGATTGTATGATTGTGATTATATGACTGTGATTGTATGATAGTGATTGAATGATTGCGATTGTATGATTGTGATTGAATGACTGCTTTTGAATGTTTGTGATTGTATTATTGTGATTGTATGATTATGATTGTATGACTGTGATTGTATGATTGTGATTGTACGATTGTGACCGTATGAGTGTGAGTGTATGATTGTGATAGTATGATTGTTATTGTATTATTGTGATTGTATGATTGTGATTGTATGATTGTGATTGTATGATTGCGATTGTATGATCGTGATTGTATGATTGTGATTGTATGATTGTGATTGTATGATTGTGACTGTATGAGTGTGATTGTATGATTGTGATTGTATGATTGTGATTGTATGATTGTGATTGTATGATTGTGATTGTATGATTGTGATTTTATGATTGTGACTGTATGACTGTGATTGTATGATTGTGGTCGCATGACTGGGATTGTATGATTGTGATTGTATGATTGTGATTGTATGATTGTGATAGTATGATTGCGACTGCAGGATTGTGCTTGTATGATTGCAATTGTATGATTGTGATTGTATGATTGTGATTGCATGATTGTGATTGCATGATTGTGATTGTAATTGCGATTGTATGAATGTAATTGTATGACTGTGGTAGTATGACTCTGATTGTATGATAGTGATTGTATGATTGCGACTGTATGATTGGGATTGTATGATTGCGATTGTATGATTGTGATTGCATGGTTGTGATTGCACGATTGTGATTGCACGATTCTGATTCTATGATTGTGATTGTATGATTGTGACTGTATGAGTGTGATTGTATGATTGTGATTGTATGACTGTGATTGTATGACTGTGATTGTATGATTGTGATTGTATGATTGTGATTTTATGATTGTGACTGTATGACTGTGATTGTATGATTGTGGTCGCATGACTAGGATTGTATGATTGTGATTGTATGATTGTGATTATATGATTGTGATAGTATGATTGCGACTGCAGGATTGTGTTTGTATGATTGCAATTGTATGATTGTGATTGTATGATTGTGATTGCATGATAGTGATTGTAATTGCGATTGTATGATTGTAATTGTATGACTGTGGTAGTATGACTGTGATTGTATGATATTGATTGTATGATTGCGACTGTATGATTGGGATTGTATGATTGTGATTGCATTTTTGTGAATGTATGATTGTGATTTTATGACTGTGATTGTATGATTGTGATTGTATGATTGTGACTGTATTATTGTGATTGTATGATTGTGATTGTATCAGTGTTTTTGGGAGATTGTATTTATATGATTGCGATTGTATGATTGTGATTGAATTATTGTGATTGTATGATTGTGATTGTATGATTGTGATTGTATGAGTGCGATTGTATGATTGCGATTTTATGATTGTGATTGTATGATTGTTGTTGTATGAAAGCCATTGTATGATTGTGATTGTATGATTGTGATTGTATGATTGTGATTGTAGGATTGTGACAGTATGTTTCTGATTGTATGATTGTGATTGGATGATTGTGATTGTACGATTGTGATAGTACGATTGTGATTGTACGATTGTGATTGTACGATTGTGATGGTACGATTGTGATTGTACGATTGTGATTGTACGATTGTGATTGTACGATTGTGATTGTACGATTGTGATTGTATGATTGTGATTTTATTATTGTGATTGTATGATTGTGATTGTATGATTGTGATTGTATGATTGTGATTGTAAGATTGCGTGTGTATGATTGCGATTGTATGATTGTGATTGTATGATTGTGATGGTATGATTGTGTTTGTATGATTGCGATTGTATGATTGTGATTGTATGATTGTGATTGCATGATTGTGATTGTATGATTGTGATTGTATGATTGCGATAATATGATTGTGATTGTATGATTGTGATTGTATGATTGTGATTGTATGATTGTGATTGTATGATTGTGATTGTATGTTTGTGATTTTATGATTGTGATTGTATGATTGTGATTGTATGATTGTGATTGTATGATTGTGATTGTATGATTGAGATTGTATGATTGTGATTTTATTATTGTGATTGTATGATTGTGATTGTATGATTGTGATTGTAAGATTGCGTGTGTATGATTGCGATTGTATGATTGTGATTGTATGATTGTGATTGTATGATTGTGTTTGTATGATTGCGATTGTATGATTGTGATTGTATGATTGTGATTGCATGATTGTGATTGTATGATTGTGATTGTATGATTTTGATGGTATGATTGTGATTGTATGATCGTGACTGTATGATTCTGATTGTATGATTGTTTTTGTATGATTGTTTTTGTATGATTGTGATTGTATAGTAGTAATTGTATGATTGTGATCGTATGATTGTGATTGTATGATTGTGATTGTATCATTGTGATTGAATGATTGTGAGTGTATGATTGCGATTGTATGATTGCGATCGTATGATTGTGATTGTATGATTGTGATTGTATGATTGTGATTGTAAGATTGCGTGTGTATGATTGCGATTGTAGTATTGTGATTGTATGATTGTGATTGTATGATTGTGTTTGTATGATTGCGATTGTATGATTGTGATTGTATGATTGTGATTGCATGATTGTGATTGTATGATTGTGATTGTATGATTTTGATTGTATGATTGTGATTGTATGATCGTGACTGTATGATTCTGATTGTATGATTGTTTTTGTATGATTGTTTTTGTATGATTGTGATTGTATAGTAGTAATTGTATGATTGTGATCGTATGATTGTGATTGTATGATTGTGATTGTATCATTGTGATTGAATGATTGTGAGCGTATGATTGCGATCGTATGATTGTGATTGTTTGATTGCGATTGTATGGTTGTGATTGTATGATTGTGATTGTATGATTGTGATTGTATGATTGTAATTGTATGATTGTGATTGTATGATTGTGATTGTATGATTGTGATTGTAAGATGGCGCGTGTATGATTGAGATTGTATGATTGTGATTGTATGATTGTGATCATATGGTTCTGATAGTTCGATTGCGATTGTACGATTGTGATTCCATGATTGTGATTGCATGATTGTTTTTGTATGATTCTGATTCTATGATTGTGATTTTATGATTGTGCCTGTATGATTGTGATGGTATGATTGTAATTGTATGATTCCGATTGTATGATTGCAATTTTATGAGTGTGATTATATGATTATGATTGTATGACTGTGATTGTATGATTGTTTTTGTATGATTGTGATTGTATGATTGTGATTGTATGATTGTGATTGTATGATTGTGATTGCATGATTGTGATTGAATGATTGTGATTGTATGATTGTGTTTGTACGATTGTGATTGTATGATTGCGATAGTATGATTGTGATTGTATGATTGTGATTGTATGATTGTGATTGTATGATTGTGATTGTATGATTGTGATTGTATGATTGTGATTGTATGATTGTGATTGTATGATGGCGCGTGTATGATTGAGATTGTATGATTGTGATTGTATGATTGTGATCATATGGTTCTGATAGTTCGATTGCGATTGTACGATTGTGATTCCATGATTGTGATTGCATGATTGTTTTTGTATGATTCTGATTCTATGATTGTGATTTTATGATTGTGCCTGTATGATTGTGATGGTATGATTGTGATTGTATGATTCCGATTGTATGATTGCAATTTTATGAGTGTGATTATATGATTATGATTGTATGACTGTGATTGTATGATTGTTTTTGTATGATTGTGATTGTATGATTGTGATTGTATGATTGTGATTGTATGATTGTGATTGCATGATTGTGATTGAATGATTGTGATTGTATGATTGTGTTTGTACGATTGTGATTGTATGATTGCGATAGTATGATTGTGATTGTATGATTGTGATTGTATGATTGTGATTGTATGATTGTGATTGTATGATTGTGATTGTATGATTGTGATTGTATGATTGTGATTGTATGATTGTGATTGTATGATTGTGATTGTATGAATGTGATTGTATGATTGTGATTGTATGATTGTGATTGTATGATTGAGATTGTATGATTGTGATTGTATGATTGTGATTGTATGATTGTGATTGTATGATTTGAATTGTATGATAGCGATTGTATCATTGTTTTTGTATGATTGTGATTGTATGATTGTGATTGTATGATTGTGATTGCATGATTGTGATTGAATGATTATGATTGTATGATTGTGATTGTATGATTGAGATTGTATGATTGTGATTGTATTATTGTGATTGTATGATTGTGATTGTATGATTGTGATTGTATGATTGTGAATGTATGATTGTGATTGTATTATTGTAATTGTATGACTGTGATTGTATGATTGTTTTTGTATGATTGTGATTGTATAGTAGTAATTGTATGATTGTCTTCGTATGATTGTGATCGTGTGATTGTGGTTGTATGATTGTGATTGTATGATTGTGATTGTATGATTGTGATTGTATCAATGTTTTTTGGAGATTGCATTTATATGATTGCGATTGTATGATAGTTATTGTATGATTGTGATTGTATGTTTGTTTTTGTATTATTGTGATTGTATGGTTGTAATTGTATGATTGCGATTGTATGATCGTGATTGTATGATTGTGATTGTATGATTGTGCTTGTATGATTGTGATTGTATGATTGTGATTGTATCAATGTTTTTGGGAGATTGTATTCATATGATTGCGATTGTATGATTGTGATTGAATGACTGTGATTGTATGATCGTGATTATATGACTGTGATTGTATGATAGTGATTGAATGATTGCGATTGTATGATTGTGATTGAATCACTGCTTTTGAATGTTTGTGATTGTATTATTGTGATTGTATGATTATGATTGTATGACTGTGATTGTATGATTGTGATTGTATGATTGTGACCGTATGATTGTGACGGTATGAGTGTGATTGTATGATTGTGATAGTATGATTGTGATTGTATGATTGTGATTGTATGATTGTGATTGTATGATTGTGATTGTATGAGTGTGATTGTATGATTGTGACTATATGAGTGTGATTGTATGATTGTGATTGTATGATTGTGATTATATCAATGTTTTTTGGAGATTGTATTTATATGATTGCGATTGTATGATTGTTATTGTATGATTGTGATTGTATGTTTGTGATTTTATTATTGTGATTGTATGGTTGTAATTGTATGGTTGTAATTGTATGATTGCGATTGTATGATCGTGATTGTATGATTGTGATTGTATGATTGTGATTGTATGATTGTGATTGTATGATTGTGATTGTATGATTGTGATTGTATGAGTGTGATTGTATGATTGTGACTATATGAGTGTGATTGTATGATTGTGATTGTATGATTGTGATTATATCAATGTTTTTTGGAGATTGTATGTATATGATTGCGATTGTATGATTGTTATTGTATGATTGTGATTGTATGTTTGTGATTGTATTATTGTGATTGTATGGTTGTGATTGTATGATTGCGATTGTATGATCGTGATTGTATGATTGTGATTGTATGATTGTGATTGTATGATTGTGACTGTATGAGTGTGATTGTATGATTGTGATTATATGACTGTGATTGTATGATAGTGATTGAATGATTGCGATTGTATGATTGTGATTGAATGACTGCTTTTGAATGTTTGTGATTGTATTATTGTGATTGTATGATTATGATTGTATGACTGTGATTGTATGATTGTGATTGTACGATTGTGACCGTATGAGTGTGAGTGTATGATTGTGATAGTATGATTGTTATTGTATTATTGTGATTGTATGATTGTGATTGTATGATTGTGATTGTATGATTGCGATTGTATGATCGTGATTGTATGATTGTGATTGTATGATTGTGATTGTATGATTGTGACTGTATGAGTGTGATTGTATGATTGTGATTGTATGATTGTGATTGTATGATTGTGATTGTATGATTGTGATTGTATGATTGTGATTTTATGATTGTGACTGTATGACTGTGATTGTATGATTGTGGTCGCATGACTGGGATTGTATGATTGTGATTGTATGATTGTGATTGTATGATTGTGATTGTATGATTGTGATAGTATGATTGCGACTGCAGGATTGTGCTTGTATGATTGCAATTGTATGATTGTGATTGTATGATTGTGATTGCATGATTGTGATTGCATGATTGTGATTGTAATTGCGATTGTATGAATGTAATTGTATGACTGTGGTAGTATGACTCTGATTGTATGATAGTGATTGTATGATTGCGACTGTATGATTGGGATTGTATGATTGTGATTGTGTTTTTGTGAATGTATGATTGTGATTGTATGACTGTGATTTTATGATTGTGATTGTATCAGTGTTTTTGGGAGATTGTATTTATATGATCGCGATTCTATGATTGTGATTGGATGACTGTGATTGTATGATTGTGATTGTGTGATTGGGATTTTATGATTGTGATTGTATGATTGTGACGGTATGAGTGTGATTGTATGATTGTGATAGTATGATTGTTTTTGCATGATTGCGATTGCAGAATTGTGCTTGTATGATTGTTATTGTATGATTGTGGTTGTGTGTTTGTGATTGTATTAATGTGATTGTATGGTTGTGATTGTATGGTTGTGATTGTATGATTGCGATTGTATGATCGTGATTGTATGATTGTGATTGTATAGTTGTGATTGTGTGATTGTGATTGTATGATTGTGATTGTATGATTGCGATTGTATGATTGTGATTGCATGGTTGTGATTGCACGATTGTGATTGCACGATTCTGATTCTATGATTGTGATTGTATGATTGTGACTGTATGAGTGTGATTGTATGATTGTGATTGTATGACTGTGATTGTATGACTGTGATTGTATGATTGTGATTGTATGATTGTGATTTTATGATTGTGACTGTATGACTGTGATTGTATGATTGTGGTCGCATGACTAGGATTGTATGATTGTGATTGTATGATTGTGATTATATGATTGTGATAGTATGATTGCGACTGCAGGATTGTGTTTGTATGATTGCAATTGTATGATTGTGATTGTATGATTGTGATTGCATGATAGTGATTGTAATTGCGATTGCATGATTGTAATTGTATGACTGTGGTAGTATGACTGTGATTGTATGATATTGATTGTATGATTGCGACTGTATGATTGGGATTGTATGATTGTGATTGCATTTTTGTGAATGTATGATTGTGATTTTATGACTGTGATTGTATGATTGTGATTGTATGATTGTGACTGTATTATTGTCATTGTATGATTGTGATTGTATCAGTGTTTTTGGGAGATTGTATTTATATGATTGCGATTGTATGATTGTGATTGAATTATTGTGATTGTATGATTGTGATTGTATGATTGTGATTGTATGAGTGCGATTGTATGATTGCGATTTTATGATTGTGATTGTATGATTGTTGTTGTATGAAAGCCATTGTATGATTGTGATTGTATGATTGTGATTGTATGATTGTGATTGTAGGATTGTGACAGTATGTTTCTGATTGTATGATTGTGATTGGATGATTGTGATTGTACGATTGTGATAGTACGATTGTGATTGTACGATTGTGATTGTACGATTGTGATGGTACGATTGTGATTGTACGATTGTGATTGTACGATTGTGATTGTACGATTGTGATTGTACGATTGTGATTGTATGATTGTGATTTTATTATTGTGATTGTATGATTGTGATTGTATGATTGTGATTGTATGATTGTGATTGTAAGATTGCGTGTGTATGATTGCGATTGTATGATTGTGATTGTATGATTGTGATTGTATGATTGTGTTTGTATGATTGCGATTGTATGATTGTGATTGTATGATTGTGATTGCATGATTGTTATTGTATGATTGTGATTGTATGATTGCGATAATATGATTGTGATTGTATGATTGTGATTGTATGATTGTGATTGTATGATTGTGATTGTATGATTGTGATTGTATGTTTGTGATTTTATGATTGTGATTGTATGATTGTGATTGTATGATTGTGATTGTATGATTGTGATTGTATGATGAAGATTGTATGATTGTGATTTTATTATTGTGATTGTATGATTGTGATTGTATGATAGTGATTGTAAGATTGCGTGTGTATGATTGCGATTGTATGATTGTGATTGTATGATTGTGATTGTATGATTGTGTTTGTATGATTGCGATTGTATGATTGTGATTGTATGATTGTGATTGCATGATTGTGATTGTATGATTGTGATTGTATGATTTTGATGGTATGATTGTGATTGTATGATCGTGACTGTATGATTCTGATTGTATGATTGTTTTTGTATGATTGTGATTGTATAGTAGTAATTGTATGATTGTGATCGTATGATTGTGATTGTATGATTGTGATTGTATCATTGTGATTGAATGATTGTGAGTGTATGATTGCGATCGTATGATTGTGATTGTTTGATTGCGATTGTATGGTTGTGATTGTATGATTGTGATTGTATGATTGTGATTGTATGATTGTAATTGTATGATTGTGATTGTATGATTGTGATTGTATGATTGTGATTGTAAGATGGCGCGTGTATGATTGAGATTGTATGATTGTGATTGTATGATTGTGATCATATGGTTCTGATAGTTCGATTGCGATTGTACGATTGTGATTCCATGATTGTGATTGCATGATTGTTTTTGTATGATTGTGATTCTATGATTGTGATTTTATGATTGTGCCTGTATGATTGTGATGGTATGATTGTGATTGTATGATTCCGATTGTATGATTGCAATTTTATGAGTGTGATTATATGATTATGATTGTATGACTGTGATTGTATGATTGTTTTTGTATGATTGTGATTGTATGATTGTGATTGTATGACTGTGATTGTATGATTGTGATTGCATGATTGTGATTGAATGATTGTGATTGTATGATTGTGTTTGTACGATTGTGATTGTATGATTGCGATAGTATGATTGTGATTGTATGATTGTGATTGTATGATTGTGATTGTATGATTGTGATTGTATGATTGTGATTGTATGATTGTGATTGTATGATTGTGATTGTATGATTGTGATTGTATGAATGTGATTGTATGATTGTGATTGTATGATTGTGATTGTATGATTGAGATTGTATGATTGTGATTGTATGATTGTGATTGTATGATTGTGATTGTATGATTTGAATTGTATGATAGCGATTGTATCATTGTTTTTGTATGATTGTGATTGTATGATTGTGATTGTATGATTGTGATTGCATGATTGTGATTGAATGATTATGATTGTATGATTGTGATTGTATGATTGAGATTGTATGATTGTGATTGTATTATTGTGATTGTATGATTGTGATTGTATGATTGTGATTGTATGATTGTGAATGTATGATTGTGATTGTATTATTGTAATTGTATGACTGTGATTGTATGATTGTTTTTGTATGATTGTGATTGTATAGTAGTAATTGTATGATTGTCTTCGTATGATTGTGATCGTGTGATTGTGATTGTATGATTGTGATTGTATGATTGTGATTGTATGATTGTGATTGTATGGTTGTGATTGTATGATTGTGATACTATGATTGTTATTGCATGATTACGATTGCAGGATTGTGCTTGTATGATTGTGATTGTATGATTGTGATTGTATGATTCTGATGTTATGAGTGTGATTGTATGATTGCGATTGCAGAATTGTGATTGTATGACTGTGACTGTATTATTGTGATTGTATGATTGTGATTGTATGATGGTGATGGTATGATTATGATTTTACGATTGTTTTTGTTTGATTGCGATTGTATGATTGTGATTGTATGATTGTGATTGTAGGACTGTGACAGTATGTTTCTAATTGTATGATTGTGATTGTATGATTGTGATTGTATGATTGTGATTGTATGATTGTGATTGTATGATTGTGATTGTATGATTGTGATTGTATGGTTGTGACTGTATGAGTGTGATTGTATGATTGTGACTATATGAGTGTGATTGTATGATTGTGATTGTATGATTGTGATTGTATCAATGTTTTTTGGAGATTGCATTTATATGATTGCGATTGTATGATAGTTATTGTATGATTGTGATTGTATGTTTGTTTTTGTATTATTGTGATTGTATGGTTGTAATTGTATGATTGCGATTGTATGATCGTGATTGTATGATTGTGATTGTATGATTGTGCTTGTATGATTGTGATTGTATGAATGTGATTGTATCAATGTTTTTGGGAGATTGTATTCATATGATTGCGATTGTATGATTGTGATTGAATGACTGTGATTGTATGATCGTGATTATATGACTGTGATTGTATGATAGTGATTGAATGATTGCGATTGTATGATTGTGATTGAATCACTGCTTTTGAATGTTTGTGATTGTATTATTGTGATTGTATGATTATGATTGTATGACTGTGATTGTATGATTGTGATTGTATGATTGTGACCGTATGATTGTGACGGTATGAGTGTGATTGTATGATTGTGATAGTATGATTGTGATTGTATGATTGTGATTGTATGATTGTGATTGTATGATTGTGATTGTATGAGTGTGATTGTATGATTGTGACTATATGAGTGTGATTGTATGATTGTGATTGTATGATTGTGATTATATCAATGTTTTTTGGAGATTGTATTTATATGATTGCGATTGTATGATTGTTATTGTATGATTGTGATTGTATGTTTGTGATTTTATTATTGTGATTGTATGGTTGTAATTGTATGGTTGTAATTGTATGATTGCGATTTTATGATCGTGATTGTATGATTGTGATTGTATGATTGTGATTGTATGATTGTGATTGTATGATTGTGATTGTATGATTGTGATTGTATGAGTGTGATTGTATGATTGTGACTATATGAGTGTGATTGTATGATTGTGATTGTATGATTGTGATTATATCAATGTTTTTTGGAGATTGTATGTATATGATTGCGATTGTATGATTGTTATTGTATGATTGTGATTGTATGTTTGTGATTGTATTATTGTGATTGTATGGTTGTGATTGTATGATTGCGATTGTATGATCGTGATTGTATGATTGTGATTGTATGATTGTGATTGTATGATTGTGACTGTATGAGTGTGATTGTATGATTGTGATTATATGACTGTGATTGTATGATAGTGATTGAATGATTGCGATTGTATGATTGTGATTGAATGACTGCTTTTGAATGTTTGTGATTGTATTATTGTGATTGTATGATTATGATTGTATGACTGTGATTGTATGATTGTGATTGTACGATTGTGACCGTATGAGTGTGAGTGTATGATTGTGATAGTATGATTGTTATTGTATTATTGTGATTGTATGATTGTGATTGTATGATTGTGATTGTATGATTGCGATTGTATGATCGTGATTGTATGATTGTGATTGTATGATTGTGATTGTATGATTGTGACTGTATGAGTGTGATTGTATGATTGTGATTGTATGATTGTGATTGTATGATTGTGATTGTATGATTGTGATTGTATGATTGTGATTTTATGATTGTGACTGTATGACTGTGATTGTATGATTGTGGTCGCATGACTGGGATTGTATGATTGTGATTGTATGATTGTGATTGTATGATTGTGATTGTATGATTGTGATAGTATGATTGCGACTGCAGGATTGTGCTTGTATGATTGCAATTGTATGATTGTGATTGTATGATTGTGATTGCATGATTGTGATTGCATGATTGTGATTGTAATTGCGATTGTATGAATGTAACTGTATGACTGTGGTAGTATGACTCTGATTGTATGATAGTGATTGTATGATTGCGACTGTATGATTGGGATTGTATGATTGTGATTGTGTTTTTGTGAATGTATGATTGTGATTGTATGACTGTGATTTTATGATTGTGATTGTATCAGTGTTTTTGGGAGATTGTATTTATATGATCGCGATTCTATGATTGTGATTGGATGACTGTGATTGTATGATTGTGATTGTGTGATTGTGATTTTATGATTGTGATTGTATGATTGTGACGGTATGAGTGTGATTGTATGATTGTGATAGTATGATTGTTTTTGCATGATTGCGATTGCAGAATTGTGCTTGTATGATTGTTATTGTATGATTGTGGTTGTGTGTTTGTGATTGTATTAATGTGATTGTATGGTTGTGATTGTATGGTTGTGATTGTATGATTGCGATTGTATGATCGTGATTGTATGATTGTGATTGTATAGTTGTGATTGTGTGATTGTGATTGTATGATTGTGATTGTATGATTGCGATTGTATGATTGTGATTGCATGGTTGTGATTGCACGATTGTGATTGCACGATTCTGATTCTATGATTGTGATTGTATGATTGTGACTGTATGAGTGTGATTGTATGATTGTGATTGTATGACTGTGATTGTATGACTGTGATTGTATGATTGTGATTGTATGATTGTGATTTTATGATTGTGACTGTATGACTGTGATTGTATGATTGTGGTCGCATGACTAGGATTGTATGATTGTGATTGTATGATTGTGATTATATGATTGTGATAGTATGATTGCGACTGCAGGATTGTGTTTGTATGATTGCAATTGTATGATTGTGATTGTATGATTGTGATTGCATGATAGTGATTGTAATTGCGATTGTATGATTGTAATTGTATGACTGTGGTAGTATGACGGTGATTGTATGATATTGATTGTATGATTGCGACTGTATGATTGGGATTGTATGATTGTGATTGTATGATTGTGATTGTATGAGTGCGATTGTATGATTGCGATTTTATGGTTGTGATTGTATGATTGTTGTTGTATGAAAGCCATTGTATGATTGTGATTGTATGATTGTGATTGTATGATTGTGATTGTAGGATTGTGACAGTATGTTTCTGATTGTATGATTGTGATTGGATGATTGTGATTGTACGATTGTGATAGTACGATTGTGATTGTACGATTGTGATTGTACGATTGTGATGGTACGATTGTGATTGTACGATTGTGATTGTACGATTGTGATTGTACGATTGTGATTGTACGATTGTGATTGTATGATTGTGATTTTATTATTGTGATTGTATGATTGTGATTGTATGATTGTGATTGTATGATTGTGATTGTAAGATTGCGCGTGTATGATTGCGATTGTATGATTGTGATTGTATGATTGTGATTGTATGATTGTGTTTGTATGATTGCGATTGTATGATTGTGATTGTATGATTGTGATTGCATGATTGTGATTGTATGATTGTGATTGTATGATTGCGATAATATGATTGTGATTGTATGATTGTGATTGTATGATTGTGATTGTATGATTGTGATTGTATGATTGTGATTGTATGTTTGTGATTTTATGATTGTTATTGTATGATTGTGATTGTATGATTGTGATTGTATGATTGTGATTGTATGATTGAGATTGTATGATTGTGATTTTATTATTGTGATTGTATGATTGTGATTGTATGATTGTGATTGTAAGATTGCGTGTGTATGATTGCGATTGTATGATTGTGATTGTATGATTGTGATTGTATGATTGTGTTTGTATGATTGCGATTGTATGATTGTGATTGTATGATTGTGATTGCATGATTGTGATTGTATGATTGTGATTGTATGATTTTGATGGTATGATTGTGATTGTATGATCGTGACTGTATGATTCTGATTGTATGATTGTTTTTGTATGATTGTTTTTGTATGATTGTGATTGTATAGTAGTAATTGTATGATTGTGATCGTATGATTGTGATTGTATGATTGTGATTGTATCATTGTGATTGAATGATTGTGAGTGTATGATTGCGATTGTATGATTGCGATCGTATGATTGTGATTGTATGATTGTGATTGTATGATTGTGATTGTAAGATTGCGTGTGTATGATTGCGATTGTAGTATTGTGATTGTATGATTGTGATTGTATGATTGTGTTTGTATGATTGCGATTGTATGATAGTGATTGTATGATTGTGATTGCATGATTGTGATTGTATGATTGTGATTGTATGATTTTGATTGTATGATTGTGATTGTATGATCGTGACTGTATGATTCTGATTGTATGATTGTTTTTGTATGATTGTTTTTGTATGATTGTGATTGTATAGTAGTAATTGTATGATTGTGATCGTATGATTGTGATTGTATGATTGTGATTGTATCATTGTGATTGAATGATTGTGAGTGTATGATTGCGATCGTATGATTGTGATTGTTTGATTGCGATTGTATGGTTGTGATTGTATGATTGTGATTGTATGATTGTGATTGTATGATTGTAATTGTATGATTGTGATTGTATGATTGTGATTGTATGATTGTGATTGTAAGATGGCGCGTGTATGATTGAGATTGTATGATTGTGATTGTATGATTGTGATCATATGGTTCTGATAGTTCGATTGCGATTGTACGATTGTGATTACATGATTGTGATTGCATGATTGTTTTTGTATGATTGTGATTCTATGATTGTGATTTTATGATTGTGCCTGTATGATTGTGATGGTATGATTGTGATTATATGATTATGATTGTATGACTGTGATTGTATGATTGTGATTGTATGATTGTTTTTGTATGATTGTGATTGTATGATTGTGATTGTATGATTGTGATTGTATGATTGGCATTTTATGATTGTTTTTGTATGATTGTGATTGTATAGTAGTAATTGTATGATTGTCTTCGTATGATTGTGATCGTGTGATTGTGATTGTATGATTGTGATTGTATGATTGTGATTATATGATTGTGATTGTATGATTGTGATTGTATCATTGTTTTTGTATGATTGTGATTGTATGATTGCGATTGTGTGATTGTGATTGTATGATTGTGATTGTATGATTGTGATTGTATGATTGGGTTGGTATGATTGTGATTGTATGATTGTGATTGTATGATTGTGATTGTATGATTGGGATGGTATGATTGTGATTGTATGATCGAAATTGCATGACTGTGATTGTATGATTGTGATCGTATGCTTGTGATTATATGATTGTGATTGTATGATTGCGATAGTATGATTGTGATTGTATGATTGTGATTGTATGATTGTGATTGTATGATTGTGATTGTAAGATGGCGCGTGTATGATTGATATTGTAGGATTGTGATTGTATGATTGTGATCATATGGTTCTGATTGTTCGATTGCGATTGTACGATTGTGATTACATGATTGTGATTGCATGATTGTTTTTGTATGATTGCGATTCTATGATTGTGATTTTATGATTGTGCCTGTATGATTGTGATTGTATGATTGTGATTGTATGATTGTGATTGTATCAATGTTTTTTGGAGATTGTATTTATATGATTGCGATTGTATGATTGTTATTGTATGATTGTGATTGTATGATTGTGATTGTATGATTGTGATTGTATGATTGTGATTGTATGATCGAAATTGCATGACTGTGATTGTATGATTGTGATCGTATGCTTGTGATTATATGATTGTGATTGTATGATTGTGATTGGATGATTGTGATTGTACGATTGTGATAGTACGATTGTGATTGTACGATTGTGATTGTACGATTGTGATGGTACGATTGTGATTGTACGATTGTGATTGTACGATTGTGATTGTACGATTGTGATTGTACGATTGTGATTGTATGATTGTGATTGTATGAGTGTGATTGTATGATTGTGACTATATGAGTGTGATTGTATGATTGTGATTGTACGATTGTGATTGTATCAATGTTTTTTGGAGATTGTATTTATATGATTGCGATTGTATGATTGTTATTGTATGATTGTGATTGTATGTTTGTGATTGTATGGTTGTGATTGTATGGTTGTAATTGTATGATTGCGATTGTATGATCGTGATAGTATGATTGTGATTGTATGATTGTGCTTGTATGATTGTGATTGTATGATTGTGATTGTATCAATGTTTTTGGGAGATTGTATTCATATGATTGCGATTGTATGATTGTGATTGAATGACTGTGATTGTATGATCGTGATTACATGACTGTGATTGTATGACAGTGATTGAATGATTGCGATTATATGATTGTGATTGAATGACTGCTTTTGAATGTTTGTGATTGTATTATTGTGATTGTATGATTATGATTGTATGACTGTGATTGTATGATTGTGATTGTATGATTGTGACGGTATGAGTGTGATTGTATGATTGTGATAGTATGATTGTTATTGCACGATTGCGATTGCAGAATTGTGTTGGTATGATTGTTATTGTTTGATTGTGATTGTATGTTTGTGATTGTACGATTGTGATTGTACGATTGTGATTGTCTGATTGTGATTGCATGATTGTGATTGTAATTGCGATTGTATGATTGTAATTGTGTGACTGTGGTAGTATGACTCTGATTGTATGATAGTGATTGTATGATTGCGACTGTATGATTGGGATTGTATGATTGTGATTGTATTTTTGTGAATGTATGATTATGATTGTATGACTGTGATTGTATGATTGTGATTCTATGATTGTGACTGTATTATTGTGATTTTATGATTGTGATTGTATGATTGTTTTTGGGAGATTGTATTTATATGATTGCGAATGTATGATTGTGATTGAATGATTGTGATTGTATGATTGTGATTGTATGATTGTGATTGTATGATTATGATTGTATGATTGTGATTGTATGATTGCGATACTATGATTGTTATTGCATGATTACGATTGCAGGATTGTGCTTGTATGATTGTGATTGTATGATTGTGATTGTATGATTCTGATGTTATGAGTGTGATTGTATGATTGCGATTGCAGGATTGTGATTGTATGATGGTGATTGTATGACTGTGACTGTATTATTGTGATTGTATGATTGTGATTGTATGATGGTGATGGTATGATTATGATTTTACGATTGTTTTTGTTTGATTGCGATTGTATGATTGTGATTGTATGATTGTGATTGTAGGACTGTGACAGTATGTTTCTAATTGTATGATTGTGATTGTATGATTGTGATTGTATGATTGTGATTGTATGATTGTGATTGTATGATTGTGATTGTATGATTGTGATTGTATGATTGTGATTGTATGATTGTGATTGTATGATTGTGATTGTATGAGTGTGATTGTATGATTGTGACTATATGAGTGTGATTGTATGATTGTGATTGTATGATTGTGATTGTATCAATGTTTTTTGGAGATTGCATTTATATGATTGCGATTGTATGATGGTTATTGTATGATTGTGATTGTATGTTTGTTATTGTATTATTGTGATTGTATGGTTGTAATTGTATGATTGCGATTGTATGATCGTGATTGTATGATTGTGATTGTATGATTGTGCTTGTATGATTGTGATTGTATGATTGTGATTGTATCAATGTTTTTGGGAGATTGTATTCATATGATTGCGATTGTATGATTGTGATTGAATGACTGTGATTGTATGATCGTGATTATATGACTGTGATTGTATGATAGTGATTGAATGATTGCGATTGTATGATTGTGATTGAATCACTGCTTTTGAATGTTTGTGATTGTATTATTGTGATTGTATGATTATGATTGTATGACTGTGATTGTATGCTTGTGATTGTATGATTGTGACCGTATGAGTGTGATTGCATGATTGTGATAGTATGATTGTTATTGTATTATTGTGATTGTATGATTGTGATTGTATGATTGTGATTGTATGATTGTGATTGTGTGATTGTGATTGTATGATTGTGATTGTAGGACTGTGACACTATGTTTGTGATTGTATGATTGTCATTGTATGATTGTGATTGTATGACTGTGATTTTATGATTGTGATTGTATCAGTGTTTTTGGGGGATTGTATTTATATGATTGCGATTCTATGATTGTGATTGAATGATTGTGATTGTATGATTGTGATTGTATGATTGTGATTGTATGAGTGCGATTGTATGATTGCGATTGTATGATTGCGATTTTATGATTGTGATTGTATGATTGTTGTTGTATGAATGCCATTGTATGATTGTGATTGTATGATTGTGATTGTATGATTGCGATTGTATGATTGTGATTGTATGATTCTGATTGCATGATTGTGATTGAATGATTGTGATTGTATGATTGTGATTGTACGATTGTGATTGTATGATTGCGATAATATGATTGTGATTGTATGATTGTGATTGTATGATTGTGATTGTATGATTGTGATTGTATGTTTGTGATTTTATGATTGTGATTGTATGATTGTGATTGTATGATTGTGATTGTATGATTGTGATTGTATGATTGAGATTGTATGATTGTGATTTTATTATTGTGATTGTATGATTGTGATTGTATGATTGTGATTGTAAGATTGCGTGTGTATGATTGCGATTGTATGATTGTGATTGTATGATTGTGATTGTATGATTGTGTTTGTATGATTGCGATTGTATGATTGTGATTGTATGATTGTGATTGCATGATTGTGATTGTATGATTGTGATTGTATGATTTTGATGGTATGATTGTGATTGTATGATCGTGACTGTATGATTCTGATTGTATGATTGTTTTTGTATGATTGTTTTTGTATGATTGTGATTGTATAGTAGTAATTGTATGATTGTGATCGTATGATTGTGATTGTATGATTGTGATTGTATCATTGTGATTGAATGATTGTGAGTGTATGATTGCGATTGTATGATTGCGATCGTATGATTGTGATTGTATGATTGTGATTGTATGATTGTGATTGTAAGATTGCGTGTGTATGATTGCGATTGTAGTATTGTGATTGTATGATTGTGATTGTATGATTGTGTTTGTATGATTGCGATTGTATGATTGTGATTGTATGATTGTGATTGCATGATTGTGATTGTGTGATTGTGATTGTATGATTTTGATTGTATGATTGTGATTGTATGATCGTGACTGTATGATTCTGATTGTATGATTGTTTTTGTATGATTGTTTTTGTATGATTGTGATTGTATAGTAGTAATTGTATGATTGTGATCGTATGATTGTGATTGTATGATTGTGATTGTATCATTGTGATTGAATGATTGTGAGTGTATGATTGCGATCGTATGATTGTGATTGTTTGATTGCGATTGTATGGTTGTGATTGTATGATTGTGATTGTATGATTGTGATTGTATGATTGTAATTGTATGATTGTGATTGTATGATTGTGATTGTATGATTGTGATTGTATGATTGTGATTGTAAGATGGCGCGTGTATGATTGAGATTGTATGATTGTGATCATATGGTTCTGATAGTCCGATTGCGATTGTACGATTGTGATTACATGATTGTGATTGCATGATTGTTTTTGTATGATTGTGATTCTATGATTGTGATTTTATGATTGTGCCTGTATGATTGTGATGGTATGATTGTGATTGTATGATTCCGATTGTATGATTGCAATTTTATGAGTGTGATTATATGATTATGATTGTATGACTGTGATTGTATGATTGTTTTTGTATGATTGTGATTGTATGATTGTGATTGTATGATTGTGATTGCATGATTGTGATTGAATGATTGTGATTGTATGATTGTGTTTGTACGATTGTGATTGTATGATTGCGATAGTATGATTGTGATTGTATGATTGTGATTGTATGATTGTGATTGTATGATTGTGATTGTATGATTGTGATTGTATGATTGTGATTGTATGATTGTGATTGTATGATTGTGATTGTATGAATGTGATTGTATGATTGTGATTGTATGATTGTGATTGTATGATTGAGATTGTATGATTGTGATTGTATGATTGTGATTGTATGATTGAGATTGTATGATTGTGATTGTATGATTGTGATTGTATGATTGTGATTGTATGATTGTGATTGTATGATTTGAATTGTATGATAGCGATTGTATCATTGTTTTTGTATGATTGTGATTGTATGATTGTGATTGTAAGATTGCGTGTGTATGATTGCGATTGTATGATTGTGATTGTATGATTGTGATTGTATGATTGTGTTTGTATGATTGCGATTGTATGATTGTGATTGTATGATTGTGATTGCATGATTGTGATTGTATGATTGTGATTGTATGATTTTGATGGTATGATTGTGATTGTATGATCGTGACTGTATGATTCTGATTGTATGATTGTTTTTGTATGATTGTTTTTGTATGATTGTGATTGTATAGTAGTAATTGTATGATTGTGATCGTATGATTGTGATTGTATGATTGTGATTGTATCATTGTGATTGAATGATTGTGAGTGTATGATTGCGATTGTATGATTGCGATCGTATGATTGTGATTGTATGATTGTGATTGTATGATTGTGATTGTAAGATTGCGTGTGTATGATTGCGATTGTAGTATTGTGATTGTATGATTGTGATTGTATGATTGTGTTTGTATGATTGCGATTGTATGATTGTGATTGTATGATTGTGATTGCATGATTGTGATTGTGTGATTGTGATTGTATGATTTTGATTGTATGATTGTGATTGTATGATCGTGACTGTATGATTCTGATTGTATGATTGTTTTTGTATGATGGTTTTTGTATGATTGTGATTGTATAGTAGTAATTGTATGATTGTGATCGTATGATTGTGATTGTATGATTGTGATTGTATCATTGTGATTGAATGATTGTGAGTGTATGATTGCGATCGTATGATTGTGATTGTTTGATTGCGATTGTATGGTTGTGATTGTATGATTGTGATTGTATGATTGTGATTGTATGATTGTAATTGTATGATTGTGATTGTATGATTGTGATTGTATGATTGTGATTGTATGATTGTGATTGTAAGATGGCGCGTGTATGATTGAGATTGTATGATTGTGATCATATGGTTCTGATAGTCCGATTGCGATTGTACGATTGTGATTACATGATTGTGATTGCATGATTGTTTTTGTATGATTGTTATTCTATGATTGTGATTTTATGATTGTGCCTGTATGATTGTGATGGTATGATTGTGATTGTATGATTCCGATTGTATGATTGCAATTTTATGAGTGTGATTATATGATTATGATTGTATGACTGTGATTGTATGATTGTTTTTGTATGATTGTGATTGTATGATTGTGATTGTATGATTGTGATTGCATGATTGTGATTGAATGATTGTGATTGTATGATTGTGTTTGTACGATTGTGATTGTATGATTGCGATAGTATGATTGTGATTGTATGATTGTGATTGTATGATTGTGATTGTATGATTGTGATTGTATGATTGTGATTGTATGATTGTGATTGTATGATTGTGATTGTATGATTGTGATTGTATGAATGTGATTGTATGATTGTGATTGTATGACTGTGATTGTATGATTGAGATTGTATGATTGTGATTGTATGATTGTGATTGTATGATTGAGATTGTATGATTGTGATTGTATGATTGTGATTGTATGATTGTGATTGTATGATTGTGATTGTATGATTTGAATTGTATGATAGCGATTGTATCATTGTTTTTGTATGATTGTGATTGTATGATTGTGATTGTATGATTGTGATTGCATGATTGTGATTGAATGATTGTGATTGTATGATTGTGATTGTATGATTGAGATTGTATGATTGTGATTGTATTATTGTGATTGTATGATTGTGATTGTATGATTGTGATTGTATGATTGTGAATGTATGATTGTGATTGTATTATTGTGATTGTATGACTGTGATTGTATGATTGTTTTTGTATGATTGTGATTGTATAGTAGTAATTGTATGATTTTCTTCGTATGATTGTGATCGTGTGATTGTGATTGTATGATTGTGATTGTATGATTGTGATTGTATGATTGTGATTGTATGATTGTGATTGTATGATTGTGATTGTATCATTGTTTTTGTATGATTGTGATTGTATGATTGCGATTGTGTGATTGTGATTGTATGATTGTGATTGTATGATTGTGATTGTATGATTGGGTTGGTATGATTGTGATTGTATGATTGTGATTGTATGATTGTGATTGCATGATTGTGATTGTATGATTGTGATTGTATGATTGTGATTGTATGATTGTGATTGTATGATTGCGATAGTATGATTGCGATTGTATGATTGTGATTGTATGATTGTGATTGTATGATTGTGATTGTATGATTGTGATTGTATGATTGTGATTGTATGATTGTGATTGTATGATTGTGATTGTAAGATGGCGCGTGTATGATTGAGATTGTATGATTGTGATTGTATGATTGTGATCATATGGTTCTGATTGTTCGATTGCGATTGTACGATTGTGATTACATGATTGTGGTTGCATGATTGTTTTTGTATGATTGTGATTCTATGATTGTGATTTTATGATTGTGCCTGTATGATTGTGATGGTATGATTGTGATTGTATGATTGCGATTGTATGATTGCAATTTTATGAATGTGATTATATGATTATGATTGTATGACTGTGATTGTATGATTGTGATGGTATGATTGTGATTGTATGATTGCGATTGTATGATTGCAATTTTATGAGTGTGATTATATGATTATGATTGTATGACTGTGATTGTATGATTGTGATTGTATGATTGTTTTTGTATGATTGTGATTGTATGATTGTGATTGTATTATTGTGATTGAATGATTGTGAGTGTATGATTGCGATTGTATGATTGCGATCGTATGATTGTGATTGTTTGATTGCGATTGTATGATTGCGATTGTATGATTGTGATTGTATGATTGTGATTGTATGATTGTGATTGTATGATTGTGATTGTATGATTGTGATTGTATGATTGTAATTGTATGATTGTGATTGTATGATTGTGATTGTATGATTGTGATTGTATGATTGTGATTGTATGATTGTGACTGTATGATTGTGATTGTATCATTGTTTTTGTATGATTGTGATTGTATGATTGCGATTGTGTGATTGTGATTGTATGATTGTGATTGTATGATTGCGATTGTATGATTGTGATTGTATGATTGTGATTGTATGATTGTGATTGTATGATTGTGATTGTATGATTGTGATTGTATGATTGTGATTGTAAGATGGCGCGTGTATGATTGAGATTGTATGATTGTGATTGTATGATTGTGATCATATGGTTCTGATTGTTCGATTGCGATTGTACGATTGTGATTACATGATTGTGGTTGCATGATTGTTTTTGTATGATTGTGATTCTATGATTGTGATTTTATGATTGTGCCTGTATGATTGTGATGGTATGATTGTGATTGTATGATTGCGATTGTATGATTGCAATTTTATGAATGTGATTATATGATTATGATTGTATGACTGTGATTGTATGATTGTGATGGTATGATTGTGATTGTATGATTGCGATTGTATGATTGCAATTTTATGAGTGTGATTATATGATTATGATTGTATGACTGTGATTGTATGATTGTGATTGTATGATTGTTTTTGTATGATTGTGATTGTATGATTGTGATTGTATCATTGTGATTGAATGATTGTGAGTGTATGATTGCGATTGTATGATTGCGATCGTATGATTGTGATTGTTTGATTGCGATTGTATGATTGTGATTGTATGATTGTGATTGTATGATTGTGATTGTATGATTGTGATTGTATGATTGTGATTGTATGATTGTAATTGTATGATTGTGATTGTATGATTGTGATTGTATGATTGTGATTGTATGATTGTGATTGTATGATTGTGACTGTATGATTGTGATTGTATCATTGTTTTTGTATGATTGTGATTGTATGATTGCGATTGTGTGATTGTGATTGTATGATTGTGATTGTATGATTGTGATTGTATGATTGGGTTGGTATGATTGTGATTGTATGATTGTGATTGTATGATTGTGATTGTATGATTGGGATGGTATGATTGTGATTGTATGATCGAAATTGCATGACTGTGATTGTATGATTGTGATCGTATGCTTGTGATTATATGATTGTGATTGTATGATTGCGATAGTATGATTGTGATTGTATGATTGTGATTGTATGATTGTGATTGTATGATTGTGATTGTAAGATGGCGCGTGTATGATTGAGATTGTAGGATTGTGATTGTATGATTGTGATCATATGGTTCTGATTGTTCGATTGCGATTGCACGATTGTGATTACATGATTGTGATTGCATGATTGTTTTTGTATGATTGCGATTCTATGATTGTGATTTTATGATTGTGCCTGTATGATTGTGATGGTATGATTGCGATTGTATGATTGCGATTGTATGATTGCAATTTGATGAGTGTGATTATATGATTATGATTGTATGACTGTGATTGTATGATTGTGATTGTATGATTGTTTTTGTATGATTGTGATTGTATGATTGTGATTGTATGATTGTGATTGCATGATTGTGATTGAATGATTGTGATTGTATGATTGTGTTTGTACGATTGTGATTGTATGATTGCGATAGTATGATTGTGATTGTATGATTGTGATTGTATGATTGTGATTGTATGATTGTGATTGTATGATTGTGATTGTATGATTGTGTTTGTATGATTGTGATTGTATGATTGTGATTGTATGATTGTGATTGTATGATTGTGATTGTATGATTGTGATTGTATGATTGGCATTTTATGATTGTTTTTGTATGATTGTGATTGTATAGTAGTAATTGTATGATTGTCTTCGTATGATTGTGATCGTGTGATTGTGATTGTATGATTGTGATTGTATGATTGTGATTATATGATTGTGATTGTATCATTGTTTTTGTATGATTGTGATTGTATGATTGCGATTGTGTGATTGTGATTGTATGATTGTGATTGTATGATTGTGATTGTATGATTGGGTTGGTATGATTGTGATTGTATGATTGTGATTGTATGATTGTGATTGTATGATTGGGGTGGTATGATTGTGATTGTATGATCGAAATTGCATGACTGTGATTGTATGATTGTGATCGTATGCTTGTGATTATATGATTGTGATTGTATGATTGCGATAGTATGATTGTGATTGTATGATTGTGATTGTATGATTGTGATTGTATGATTGTGATTGTATGATTGAGATTGTATGATTGTGATTGTATTATTGTGATTGTATGATTGTGATTGTATGATTGTGATTGTATGATTGTGAATGTATGATTGTGATTGTAAGATTGCGTGTGTATGATTGTGATTGTATGATTGTGATTGTATGATTGTGTTTGTATGATTGCGATTGTATGATTGCGATCGTATGATTGTGATTGTTTGATTGCGATTGTATGATTGTGATTGTATGATTGTGATTGTATGATTGTGATTGTATGATTGTGATTGTATGATTGTCTTCGTATGATTGTGATTGTATGATTGTGATTGTATGATTGAGATTGTATGATTGTGATTGTATTATTGTGATTGTATGATTGTGATTGTATGATTGTGATTGTATGATTGTGAATGTATGATTGTGATTGTAAGATTGCGTGTGTATGATTGTGATTGTATGATTGTGATTGTATGATTGTGTTTGTATGATTGCGATTGTATGATTGCGATCGTATGATTGTGATTGTTTGATTGCGATTGTATGATTGTGATTGTATGATTGTGATTGTATGATTGTGATTGTATGATTGTGATTGTATGATTGTAATTGTATGATTGTGATTGTATGATTGTGATTGTATGATTGTGATTGTATGATTGTGATTGTATGATTGTGATTGTATCATTGTTTTTGTATGATTGTGATTGTATGATTGCGATTGTGTGATTGTGATTGTATGATTGTGATTGTATGATTGTGATTGTATGATTGGGTTGGTATGATTGTGATTGTATGATTGTGATTGTATGATTGGGATGGTATGATTGTGATTGTATGATCGAAATTGCATGACTGTGATTGTATGATTGTGATCGTATGCTTGTGATTATATGATTGTGATTGTATGATTGCGATAGTATGATTGTGATTGTATGATTGTGATTGTATGATTGTGATTGTATGATTGTGATTGTATGATTGTGATTGTAAGATGGCGCGTGTATGATTGAGATTGTAGGATTGTGATTGTATGATTGTGATCATATGGTTCTGATTGTTCGATTGCGATTGTACGATTGTGATTACATGATTGTGATTGCATGATTGTTTTTGTATGATTGCGATTCTATGATTGTGATTTTATGATTGTGCCTGTATGATTGTGATTTTATGATTGTGATTGTATGATTGTGATTGTATGATTGGGTTGGTATGATTGTGATTGTATGATTGTGATTGTATGATTGTGATTGTATGATTGGGATGGTATGATTGTGATTGTATGATCGAAATTGCATGACTGTGATTGTATGATTGTGATCGTATGCTTGTGATTATATGATTGTGATTGTATGATTGCGATAGTATGATTGTGATTGTATGATTGTGATTGTATGATTGTGATTGTATGATTGTGATTGTATGATTGTGATTGTAAGATGGCGCGTGTATGATTGAGATTGTAGGATTGTGATTCTATGATTGTGATCATATGGTTCTGATTGTTCGATTGCGATTGTACGATTGTGATTACATGATTGTGATTGCATGATTGTTTTTGTATGATTGCGATTCTATGATTCTGATTTTATGATTGCGCCTGTATGATTGTGATGGTATGATTGCGATTGTATGATTGCGATTGTATGATTGCAATTTTATGAGTGTGATTATATGATTATGATTGTATGACTGTGATTGTATGATTGTGATTGTATGATTGTTTTTGTATGATTGTGATTGTATGATTGTGATTGTATGATTGTGATTGCATGATTGTGATTGAATGATTGTGATTGTATGATTGTGATTGTACGATTGTGATTGTATGATTGCGATAGTATGATTGTGATTGTATGATTGTGATTGTATGATTGTGATTGTATGATTGTGATTGTATGATTGTGATTGTATGATTGTGATTGTATGATTGTGATTGTATGATTGTGATTGTATGATTGTGATTGTATGATTGTGAATGTATGATTGGCATTGTATGATTCTTTTTGTATGATTGTGATTGTATAGTAGTAATTGTATGATTGTCTTCGTATGATTGTGATCGTGTGATTGTGATTGTATGATTGTGATTGTATGATTGTGATTGTATGATTGTGATTGTATCATTGTTTTTGTATGACTGTGATTGTATGATTGCGATTGTGTGATTGTGATTGTATGATTGTGATTGTATGATTGTGATTGTATGATTGGGTTGGTATGATTGTGATTGTATGATTGTGATTGTATGATTGTGATTGTATGATTGGGGTGGTATGATTGTGATTGTATGATCGAAATTGCATGACTGTGATTGTATGATTGTGATCGTATGCTTGTGATTATATGATTGTGATTGTATGATTGCGATAGTATGATTGTGATTGTATGATTGTGATTGTATGATTGAGATTGTATGATTGTGATTGTATGATTGTGATCGTATGATTGTGGTTGTATGATTGTGATTCTATGATTGTGATTGTATGATTTGAATTGTATGATTGCGATTGTATCATTGTTTGTGTATGATTGTGATTGTATGATTGTGGTTGTATGATTGTGATTGTATGATTGTGATTGTATGATTGTGATTGCATGATTGTGATTCAATGATTGTGATTGTATGATTGTGATTGTACGATTGTGATTGTATGATTGCGATAGTATGATTGTGATTGTATGATTGTGATTGTATGATTGTGATTGTATGATTGTGATTGTATGATTGTGATTGTATGATTGTGATTGTATGATTGAGATTGTATGATTGTGATTGTATGATTGTGATTGCATGATTGTGATTGAATGATTGTGATTGTATGATTGAGATTGTATGATTGTGATTGTATTATTGTGATTGTATGATTGTGATTGTATGATTGTGATTGTATGATTGTGATTGTATGATTTGGGTGGTATGATTGTGATTGTATGATTGTGATTGTATGATTGTGATTGTATGATTGTGAATGTATGATTGTGATTGTAAGATTGCGTGTGTATGATTGTGATTGTATGATTGTGATTGTATGATTGTGTTTGTATGATTGCGATTGTATGATTGTGATTGTATGATTGTAATTGCATGATTGTGATTGTATGATTGTGATTGTATGATTTTGATTGTATGATTGTGATTGTATGATTGTGACTGTATGATTCTGATTGTATGATTGTTTTTGTATGATTGTTTTTGTATGATTGTTTTTGTATGATTGTTTTTGTATGATTGTTTTTGTATGATTGTTTTTGTATGATTGTGATTGTATAGTAGTAATTGTATGATTGTGATCGTATGATTGTGATTGTATGATTGTGATTGTATAGTAGTAATTGTATGATTGTCTTCGTATGATTGTGATCGTGTGATTGTGATTGTATGATTGTGATTGTATGATTGTGATTGTATGATTGTGATTGTATCATTGTTTTTGTATGATTGTGATTGTATGATTGCGATTGTGTGATTGTGATTGTATGATTGTGATTGTATGATTGTGATTGTATGATTGGGTTGGTATGATTGTGATTGTATGATTGTGATTGTATGATTGTGATTGTATGATTGGGGTGGTATGATTGTGATTGTATGATTGTGATTGTATGATTGTGATTGAATGATTGTGAGTGTATGATTGCGATTGTATGATTGCGATCGTATGATTGTGATTGTTTGATTGCGATTGTATGATTGTGATTGTATGATTGTGATTGTATGATTGTGATTGTATGATTGTGATTGTATGATTGTAATTGTATGATTGTGATTGTATGATTGTGATTGTATGATTGTGATTGTATGATTGTGATTGTATGATTGTGATTGTATGATTGTGATTGTATCATTGTTTTTGTATGATTGTGATTGTATGATTGCGATTGTGTGATTGTGATTGTATGATTGTGATTGTATGATTGTGATTGTATGATTGGGTTGGTAAGATTGTGATTGTATGATTGTGATTGTATGATTGTGATTGTATGATTGTGATTGTATGATTGGGATGGTATGATTGTGATTGTATGATCGAAATTGCATGACTGTGATTGTATGATTGTGATCGTATGCTTGTGATTATATGATTGTGATTGTATGATTGCGATAGTATGATTGTGATTGTATGATTGTGATTGTATGATTGTGATTGTATGATTGTGATTGTATGATTGTGATTGTAAGATGGCGCGTGTATGATTGAGATTGTAGGATTGTGATTGTATGATTGTGATCATATGGTTCTGATTGTTCGATTGCGATTGTACGATTGTGATTACATGATTGTGATTGCATGATTGTTTTTGTATGATTGCGATTCTATGATTGTGATTTTATGATTGTGCCTGTATGATTGTGATGGTATGATTGCGATTGTATGATTGCGATTGTATGATTGCAATTTTATGAGTGTGATTATATGATTATGATTGCATGACTGTGATTGTATGATTGTGATTGTATGATTGTTTTTGTATGATTGTGATTGTATGATTGTGATTGTATGATTGTGATTGCATGATTGTGATTGAATGATTGTGATTGTATGATTGTGATTGTATGATTGGGTTGGTATGATTGTGATTGTATGATTGTGATTGTATGATTGTGATTGTATGATTGTGATTGTATGATTGGGGTGGTATGATTGTGATTGTATGATCGAAATTGCATGACTGTGATTGTATGATTGTGATCGTATGCTTGTGATTATATGATTGTGATTGTATGATTGCGATAGTATGATTGTGATTGTATGATTGTGATTGTATGATTGTGATTGTATGATTGTGATTGTATGATTGTGATTCTATGATTGTGATTTTATGATTGTGCCTGTATGATTGTGATGGTATGATTGTGATTGTATGATTCCGATTGTATGATTGCAATTTTATGAGTGTGATTATATGATTATGATTGTATGACTGTGATTGTATGATTGTGATTGTATGATTGTTTTTGTATGATTGTGATTGTATGATTGTGATTGTATGATTGTGATTGCATGATTGTTATTGAATGATTGTGATTGTATGATTGTGTTTGTACGATTGTGATTGTATGATTGCGATAGTATGATTGTGATTGTATGATTGTGATTGTATGATTGTGATTTTATGATTGTGACTGTATGACTGTGATTGTATGATTGTGGTCGCATGACTAGGATTGTATGATTGTGATTGTATGATTGTGATTATATGACTGTGATAGTATGATTGCGACTGCAGGATTGTGTTTGTATGATTGCAATTGTATGATTGTGATTGTATGATTGTGATTGCATGATAGTGATTGTAATTGCGATTGTATGATTGTAATTGTATGACTGTGGTAGTATGACTGTGATTGTATGATAGTGATTGTATGATTGCGACTGTATGATTGGGATTGTATGATTGTGATTGCATTTTTGTGAATGTATGATTGTGATTTTATGACTGTGATTGTATGATTGTGATTGTGTGAGTGCGATTGTAGGATTGCGATTTTATGATTGTGATTGTATGATTGTTGTTGTATGAAAGCCATTGTATGATTGTGATTGTATGATTGTGATTGTATGATTGTGATTGTATGATTGTGATTGTAGGATTGTGACAGTATGTTTCTGATTGTATGATTGTGATTGGATGATTGTGATTGTACGATTGTGATTGTACGATTGTGATTGTACGATTGTGATTGTACGATTGTGATTGTACGATTGTGATTGTACGATTGTGATTGTATGATTGTGATTGTATGAGTGTGATTGTATGATTGTGACTATATGAGTGTGATTGTATGATTGTCATTGTACGATTGTGATTGTATCAATGTTTTTTGGAGATTGTATTTATATGATTGCGATTGTATGATTGTTATTGTATGATTGTGATTGTATGTTTGTATTGTATTCTTGTGATTGTATGGTTGTGATTGTGTGGTTGTGAATGTATGATTGCGATTGTATGATCGTGATTGTATGATTGTGATTGTATGATTGTGATTGTATGATTGTGATTGTAGGACTGTGACAGTATGTTTCTGATTGTATGATTGTGATTGTATGATTGTGATTGTATGATTGTGATTGTAGGATTGTGATTGTATGATCGTGATTGTGTGATTGTGATTCTGAGATTTTAATTGTATGGTTGTGATCGTATGACAGTGATTGTATGATTGTGATTGTATGATTGTGATTGTAGGACTGTGACAGTATGTTTCTGATTGTATGATTGTGATTGTATGATTGTGATTGTATGATTGTGATTGTATGATTGTGATTGTATGATTGTGATTGTATGATTGTGACTGTATGAGTGTGATTGTATGATTGTGACTATATGAGTGTGATTCTATGATTGTGATTGTATGATTGTGATTGTATGATTGTGATCGTATGATTGTGATAGTATGATTCTATTTGATGATTGTGATTGTATGATTGTGACTGTATTATTGTGATTTTATGATTGTGTTTGAGAGATTGTAAGTGAATGATTGCTATTTTATGGGTGTGATTGTATTATTGTGATTGTGAGTTTGTGATTCTGAGATTGTAATTGTATGACTGCCATTGTATGACCGTGATGGTATGATTGTTTTTGTATGATTGTGATTGTATGATTGTAATTGTATGATTGTGGTCGTATGACTGTGATTGTATGATTGTGATTGTATGATTGTGATTGTATGATTGTGATTGTATGATTGTGATTGTATGGTTGTGATTGTATGATTGTGACTGTATTATTGTGATTGTATGATTGTGATTGTATGATTGTTTCCGGGAGATTGTATTTATATGATTGAGTTTGTATGATTGTGATTGAATGATTGTGATTGTATGATTCTGATTTTATGAGTGTGAGTGTATGATTGCGATAGCATGAATGTTATTGCATGATAGCTATTACAGGATTGTGATTGTATGATGGTGATTGTATGACTGTGACTGTATTATTGTGATTGTATGATTGTGATTGTATGATGGTGATGGTATGATTATGATTGTACGATTGTTTTTGTTTGATTGCGATTGTATGATTGTGATTGTATGATTGTGATTGTATTATTGTGATTGTATGATTGTGATTGTATGATTGTGATTGAATGACTGCTTTTGAATGATTGTCATTGTAATATTGTGACTGTATGATGGTGATTGTATGATTGTGATTGTATGACTCTGATTGTATGATTGTGATTGTATAATTGGGATTGTATGATTGTGATGGTATGATTGTGATTGTATCATTGTGATTGAATGATTGTGAGTGTATGATTGTGAGTGTATGATTGTGATTGTATGATTGTGATTGTATGATTGTGAATGTATGATTGTGATTGTATGATTGTGATTGTATGATTGTTTTTGTATGACTGTGATTGTATAGTAGTTATTGTATGATTGTCATCGTATGATTGTGATTGTATAAATTGTTTTCGTATGATTGTGATTGTATAGTAGTAATTGTATGATTGTCTTCGTATGATTGTGATCGTATGATTGTGATGGTATGATTGTGATTGTATCATTGTGATTGAATGATTGTGAGTGTATGATTGTGAGTGTATGATTGTGATTGTGTGATTGTGATTGTATGATTGTTTTTGTATGAATGTGATTGTATGATTGTGATTGTATGATTGTGTCCGTATGATTGTAATCGTAAGATTGTGGTTGTATAATTATGGTTCTATTATTGTGATTGTATGATTGCTCTTGTATGATTATGATCGTATGATTGTAATTGCATGATTGTGATTGTATGATTGTGATTGTATGATTGTGATTGTGTGATTGTGATTGTATGATTGCGATAGTATGATTGCGATTGTATGATTGTGATTGTATCATTGTGATTGAATGATTGTGAGTGTATGATTGCGATTGTATGATTGCGATCGTATGATTGTGATTGTTTGATTGCGATTGTAAGATTGCGTGTGTATGATTGCGATTGTATGATTGTGATTGTATGATTGTGATTGTATGATTGTGTTTGTATGATTGCGATTGTATGATTGTGATTGTATGACTGTGATTGCATGATTGTGATTGTATGATTGTGATTGTATGATTTTGATTGTATGATTGTGATTGTATGATTGTGATTGTATGATTGTGATTGTATGATTGTGATTGTATGATTGAGATTGTATGATTGTGATTTTATTATTGTGATTGTATGATTGTGATTGTATGATTGTGATTGTATGATTGTGATTGTAAGATTGCGTGTGTATGATTGCGATTGTATGATTGTGATTGTATGATTGTGATTGTATGATTGTGTTTGTATGATTGCGATTGTATGATTGTGATTGTATGACTGTGATTGCATGATTGTGATTGTATGATTGTGATTGTATGATTTTGATTGTATGATTGTGATTGTATGATCGTGACTGTATGATTCTGATTGTATGATTGTTTTTGTATGATTGTTTTTGTATGATTGTGATTGTATAGTAGTAATTGTATGATTGTGATCGTATGATTGTGATTGTATGATTGTGATTGTATCATTGTGATTGAATGATTGTGAGTGTATGATTGCGATTGTATGATTGCGATCGTATGATTGTGATTGTTTGATTGCGATTGTATGATTGTGATTGTATGATTGTGATTGTATGATTGTGATTGTATGATTGTAATTGTTTGATTGTGATTGTATGATTGTGATTGTATGATTGTGATTGTAAGATGGCGCGTGTATGATTGAGATTGTATGATTGTGATTGTATGATTGTGATCATATGGTTCTGATTGTTCGATTGCGATTGTACGATTGTGATTACATGATTGTGATTGCATGATTGTTTTTGTATGATTGTGATTCTATGATTGTGATTTTATGATTGTGCCTGTATGATTGTGATGGTATGATTGTGATTGTATGATTCCGATTGTATGATTGCAATTTTATGAGTGTGATTATATGATTATGATTGTATGACTGTGATTGTATGATTGTGATTGTATGATTGTTTTTGTATGATTGTGATTGTATGATTGTGATTGTATGATTGTGATTGTATGATTGTGATTGCATGATTGTGATTGAATGATTGTGATTGTATGATTGTGTTTGTATTATTGTGATTGTATGATTGTGATTGTATGATTATGATTGTATGACTGTGATTGTATGATTGTGATTGTATGATTGTTTTTGTAAGATTGTGATTGTATGATTGTGATTGTATGATTGTGATTGTATGATTGCGATTGTATGATTGCAATTTTATGAGTGTGATTATATGATTATGATTGTATGACTGTGATTGTATGATTGTGATTGTATGATTGTAATTGTATGATTGTGATTGTATGATTGTGATTGTATGATTGTGATTGTATGATTGTGATTGTATGATTGTGACTGTATGATTGTGATTGTATCATTGTTTTTGTATGATTGTGATTGTATGATTGCGATTGTGTGATTGTGATTGTATGATTGTGATTGTATGATTGTGATTGTATGATTGGGTTGGTATGATTGTGATTGTATGATTGTGATTGTATGATTGTGATTGTATGATTGGGATGGTATGATTGTGATTGTATGATCGAAATTGCATGACTGTGATTGTATGATTGTGATCGTATGCTTGTGATTATATGATTGTGATTGTATGATTGCGATAGTATGATTGTGATTGTATGATTGTGATTGTATGATTGTGATTGTATGATTGTGAGTGTATGATTGCGATTGTATGATTGCGATCGTATGATTGTGATTGTTTGATTGTGATTGTATGATTGTGATTGTAAGATTGCGTGTGTATGATTGCGATTGTAGTATTGTGATTGTATGATTGTGATTGTATGATTGTGTTTGTATGATTGCGATTGTATGATTGTGATTGTATGATTGTGATTGCATGATTGTGATTGTATGATTGTGATTGTATGATTTTGATTGTATGATTGTGATTGTATGATCGTGACTGTATGATTCTGATTGTATGATTGTTTTTGTATGATTGTTTTTGTATGATTGTGATTGTATAGTAGTAATTGTGTGATTGTGATCGTATGATTGTGATTGTATGATTGTGATTGTATCATTGTGATTGAATGATTGTGAGTGTATGATTGCGATCGTATGATTGTGATTTTATGATTGTGATTGTATGATTGTGATTGTATGATTGTGATTGTATGATTGTGATTGTATGATTGAGATTGTATGATTGTGATTTTATTATTGTGATTGTATGATTGTGATTGTATGATTGTGATTGTATGATTGTGATTGTAAGATTGCGTGTGTATGATTGCGATTGTATGATTGTGATTGTATGATTGTGATTGTATGATTGTGTTTGTATGATTGCGATTGTATGATTGTGATTGTATGACTGTGATTGCATGATTGTGATTGTATGATTGTGATTGTATGATTTTGATTGTATGATTGTGATTGTATGATCGTGACTGTATGATTCTGATTGTATGATTGTTTTTGTATGATTGTTTTTGTATGATTGTGATTGTATAGTAGTAATTGTATGATTGTGATCGTATGATTGTGATTGTATGATTGTGATTGTATCATTGTGATTGAATGATTGTGAGTGTATGATTGCGATTGTATGATTGCGATCGTATGATTGTGATTGTTTGATTGCGATTGTATGATTGTGATTGTATGATTGTGATTGTATGATTGTGATTGTATGATTGTAATTGTTTGATTGTGATTGTATGATTGTGATTGTATGATTGTGATTGTAAGATGGCGCGTGTATGATTGAGATTGTATGATTGTGATTGTATGATTGTGATCATATAGTTCTGATTGTTCGATTGCGATTGTACGATTGTGATTACATGATTGTGATTGCATGATTGTTTTTGTATGATTGTGATTCTATGATTGTGATTTTATGATTGTGCCTGTATGATTGTGATGGTATGATTGTGATTGTATGATTCCGATTGTATGATTGCAATTTTATGAGTGTGATTATATGATTATGATTGTATGACTGTGATTGTATGATTGTGATTGTATGATTGTTTTTGTATGATTGTGATTGTATGATTGTGATTGTATGATTGTGATTGTATGATTGTGATTGCATGATTGTGATTGAATGATTGTGATTGTATGATTGTGTTTGAATTATTGTGATTGTATGATTGTGATTGTATGATTATGATTGTATGACTGTGATTGTATGATTGTGATTGTATGATTGTTTTTGTAAGATTGTGATTGTATGATTGTGATTGTATGATTGTGATTGTATGATTGCGATTGTATGATTGCAATTTTATGAGTGTGATTATATGATTATGATTGTATGACTGTGATTGTATGATTGTTTTTGTATGATTGTGATTGTATGATTGTGATTGTATGATTGTGATTGCATGATTGTGATTGAATGATTGTGATTGTATGATTGTGTTTGTACGATTGTGATTGTATGATTGCGATAGTATGATTGTGATTGTATGATTGTGATTGTATGATTGTGATTGTATGATTGTGATTGTATGATTGTGATTGTATGATTGTGATTGTATGATTGTGATTGTATGATTGTGATTGTATGATTGTGATTGTATGAATGTGATTGTATGATTGTGATTGTATGATTGTGATTGTATGATTGAGATTGTATGATTGTGATTGTATGATTGTGATTGTATGATTGAGATTGTATGATTGTGATTGTATGATTGTGATTGTATGATTGTGATTGTATGATTTGAATTGTATGATAGGGATTGTATCATTGTTTTTGTATGATTGTGATTGTATGATTGTGATTGTATGATTGTGATTGCATGATTGTGATTGAATGATTGTGATTGTATGATTGTGATTGTATGATTGAGATTGTATGATTGTGATTGTATTATTGTGATTGTATGATTGTGATTGTATGATTGTGATTGTATGATTGTGAATGTATGATTGTGATTGTATTATTGTGATTGTATGACTGTGATTGTATGATTGTTTTTGTATGATTGTGATTGTATAGTAGTAATTGTATGATTGTCTTCGTATGATTGTGATCGTGTGATTGTGATTGTATGATTGTGATTGTATGATTGTGATTGTATGATTGTGATTGTATCATTGTTTTTGTATGATTGTGATTGTATGATTGCGATTGTGTGATTGTGATTGTATGATTGTGATTGTATGATTGTGATTGTATGATTGGGTTGGTATGATTGTGATTGTATGATTGTGATTGTATGATTGTGATTGCATGATTGTGATTGTATGATTGTGATTGTATGATTGTGATTGTATGATTGTGATCGTATGATTGCGATAGTATGATTGCGATTGTATGATTGTGATTGTATGATTGTGATTGTATGATTGTGATTGTATGATTGTGATTGTATGATTGTGATTGTATGATTGTGATTGTAAGATGGCGCGTGTATGATTGAGATTGTATGATTGTGATTGTATGATTGTGATCATATGGTTCTGATTGTTCGATTGCGATTGTACGATTGTGATTACATGATTGTGGTTGCATGATTGTTTTTGTATGATTGTGATTCTATGATTGTGATTTTATGATTGTGCCTGTATGATTGTGATGGTATGATTGTGATTGTATGATTGCGATTGTATGATTGCAATTTTATGAATGTGATTATATGATTATGATTGTATGACTGTGATTGTATGATTGTGATGGTATGATTGTGATTGTATGATTGCGATTGTATGATTGCAATTTTATGAGTGTGATTATATGATTATGATTGTATGACTGTGATTGTATGATTGTGATTGTATGATTGTTTTTGTATGATTGTGATTGTATGATTGTGATTGTATCATTGTGATTGAATGATTGTGAGTGTATGATTGCGATTGTATGATTGCGATCGTATGATTGTGATTGTTTGATTGCGATTGTATGATTGCGATTGTATGATTGTGATTGTATGATTGTGATTGTATGATTGTGATTGTATGATTGTGATTGTATGATTGTGATTGTATGATTGTAATTGTATGATTGTGATTGTATGATTGTGATTGTATGATTGTGATTGTATGATTGTGATTGTATGATTGTGACTGTATGATTGTGATTGTATCATTGTTTTTGTATGATTGTGATTGTATGATTGCGATTGTGTGATTGTGATTGTATGATTGTGATTGTATGATTGCGATTGTATGATTGTGATTGTATGATTGTGATTGTATGATTGTGATTGTATGATTGTGATTGTATGATTGTGATTGTATGATTGTGATTGTAAGATGGCGCGTGTATGATTGAGATTGTATGATTGTGATTGTATGATTGTGATCATATGGTTCTGATTGTTCGATTGCGATTGTACGATTGTGATTACATGATTGTGGTTGCATGATTGTTTTTGTATGATTGTGATTCTATGATTGTGATTTTATGATTGTGCCTGTATGATTGTGATGGTATGATTGTGATTGTATGATTGTAATTGTATGATTGTGATTGTATGATTGTGATTGTATGATTGTGATTGTATGATTGTGATTGTATGATTGTGATTGTATGATTGGCATTTTATGATTGTTTTTGTATGATTGTGATTGTATAGTAGTAATTGTATGATTGTCGTCGTATGATTGTGATCGTGTGATTGTGATTGTATGATTGTGATTGTATGATTGTGATTATATGATTGTGATTGTATCATTGTTTTTGTATGATTGTGATTGTATGATTGCGATTGTGTGATTGTGATTGTATGATTGTGATTGTATGATTGTGATTGTATGATTGGGTTTGTATGATTGTGATTGTATGATTGTGATTGTATGATTGTGATTGTATGATTGGGGTGGTATGATTGTGATTGTATGATCGAAATTGCATGACTGTGATTGTATGATTGTGATCGTATGCTTGTGATTATATGATTGTGATTGTATGATTGCGATAGTATGATTGTGATTGTATGATTGTGATTGTATGATTGTGATTGTATGATTGTGATTGTATGATTGAGATTGTATGATTGTGATTGTATTATTGTGATTGTATGATTGTGATTGTATGATTGTGATTGTATGATTGTGAATGTATGATTGTGATTGTAAGATTGCGTGTGTATGATTGTGATTGTATGATTGTGATTGTATGATTGTGTTTGTATGATTGCGATTGTATGATTGCGATCGTATGATTGTGATTGTTTGATTGCGATTGTATGATTGTGATTGTATGATTGTGATTGTATGATTGTGATTGTATGATTGTGATTGTATGATTGTAATTGTATGATTGTGATTGTATGATTGTGATTGTATGATTGTGATTGTATGATTGTGATTGTATCATTGTTTTTGTATGATTGTGATTGTATGATTGCGATTGTGTGATTGTGATTGTATGATTGTGATTGTATGATTGTGATTGTATGATTGGGTTGGTATGATTGTGATTGTATGATTGTGATTGTATGATTGGGATGGTATGATTGTGATTGTATGATCGAAATTGCATGACTGTGATTGTATGATTGTGATCGTATGCTTGTGATTATATGATTGTGATTGTATGATTGCGATCGTATGATTGTGATTGTATGATTGTGATTGTATGATTGTGATTGTATGATTGTGATTGTATGATTGTGATTGTAAGATGGCGCGTGTATGATTGAGATTGTAGGATTGTGATTGTATGATTGTGATCATATGGTTCTGATTGTTCGATTGCGATTGTACGATTGTGATTACATGATTGTGATTGCATGATTGTTTTTGTATGATTGCGATTCTATGATTGTGATTTTATGATTGTGCCTGTATGATTGTGATTTTATGATTGTGATTGTATGATTGTGATTGTATGATTGGGTTGGTATGATTGTGATTGTATGATTGTGATTGTATGATTGTGATTGTATGATTGGGATGGTATGATTGTGATTGTATGATCGAAATTGCATGACTGTGATTGTATGATTGTGATCGTATGCTTGTGATTATATGATTGTGATTGTATGATTGCGATAGTATGATTGTGATTGTATGATTGTGATTGTATGATTGTGATTGTATGATTGTGATTGTATGATTGTGATTGTAAGATGGCGCGTGTATGATTGAGATTGTAGGATTGTGATTCTATGATTGTGATCATATGGTTCTGATTGTTCGATTGCGATTGTACGATTGTGATTACATGATTGTGATTGCATGATTGTTTTTGTATGATTGCGATTCTATGATTCTGATTTTATGATTGCGCCTGTATGATTGTGATGGTATGATTGCGATTGTATGATTGCGATTGTATGATTGCAATTTTATGAGTGTGATTATATGATTATGATTGTATGACTGTGATTGTATGATTGTGATTGTATGATTGTTTTTTGTATGATTGTGATTGTATGATTGTGATTGTATGATTGTGATTGCATGATTGTGATTGAATGATTGTGATTGTATGATTGTGATTGTACGATTGTGATTGTATGATTGCGATAGTATGATTGTGATTGTATGATTGTGATTGTATGATTGTGATTGTATGATTGTGATTGTATGATTGTGATTGTATGATTGTGATTGTATGATTGTGATTGTATGATTGTGATTGTATGATTGTGATTGTATGATTGTGATTGTATGATTGTGAATGTATGATTGGCATTGTATGATTGTTTTTGTATGATTGTGATTGTATAGTAGTAATTGTATGATTGTCTTCGTATGATTGTGATCGTGTGATTGTGATTGTATGATTGTGATCGTATGCTTGTGATTATATGATTGTGATTGTATGATTGCGATAGTATGATTGTGATTGTATGATTGTGATTGTATGATTGAGATTGTATGATTGTGATTGTATTATTGTGATTGTATGATTGTGATCGTATGATTGTGGTTGTATGATTGTGATTGTATGATTGTGATTGTATGATTTGAATTGTATGATTGCGATTGTATCATTGTTTGTGTATGATTGTGATTGTATGATTGTGGTTGTATGATTGTGATTGTATGATTGTGATTGTATGATTGTGATTGCATGATTGTGATTTAATGATTGTGATTGTATGATTGTGATTGTACGATTGTGATTGTATGATTGCGATAGTATGATTGTGATTGTATGATTGTGATTGTATGATTGTGATTGTATGATTGTGATTGTATGATTGTGATTGTATGATTGTGATTGTATGATTGAGATTGTATGATTGTGATTGTATGATTGTGATTGCATGATTGTGATTGAATGATTGTGATTGTGTGATTGAGATTGTATGATTGTGATTGTATTATTGTGATTGTATGATTGTGATTGTATGATTGCGATAGTATGATTGTGATTGTATGATTGTGATTGTATGATTGTGATTGTATGATTGTGATTGTATGATTGTGATTGTATGATTGTGATTGTATGATTGTGATTGTTTGATTGTGATTGTATGATTGTGATTGTATGATTGTGATTGTATGATTGTGATTGTATGATTGTGATTGTATGATTGGCATTGTATGATTGTTTTTGTATGATTGTGATTGTATAGTAGTAATTGTATGATTGTCTTCGTATGATTGTGATCGTGTGATTGTGATTGTATGATTGTGATTGTATGATTGTGATTGTATGATTGTGATTGTATCATTGTTTTTGTATGATTGTGATTGTATGATTGCGATTGTGTGATTGTGATTGTATGATTGTGATTGTATGATTGTGATTGTATGATTGGGTTGGTATGATTGTGATTGTATGATTGTGATTGTATGATTGTGATTGTATGATTGTGATTGTATGATTGGGGTGGTATGATTGTGATTGTATGATTGTGATTGTATGATTGTGATTGTATGATTGTGAATGTATGATTGTGATTGTAAGATTGCGTGTGTATGATTGTGATTGTATGATTGTGATTGTATGATTGTGTTTGTATGATTGCGATTGTATGATTGTGATTGTATGATTGTAATTGCATGATTGTGATTGTATGATTGTGATTGTATGATTTTGATTGTATGATTGTGATTGTATGATTGTGACTGTATGATTCTGATTGTATGATTGTTTTTGTATGATTGTTTTTGTATGATTGTTTTTGTATGATTGTTTTTGTATGATTGTTTTTGTATGATTGTTTTTGTATGATTGTGATTGTATAGTAGTAATTGTATGATTGTGATCGTATGATTGTGATTGTATGATTGTGATTGTATCATTGTGATTGAATGATTGTGAGTGTATGATTGCGATTGTATGATTGCGATCGTATGATTGTGATTGTTTGATTGCGATTGTATGATTGTGATTGTATGATTGTGATTGTATGATTGTGATTGTATGATTGTGATTGTATGATTGTAATTGTATGATTGTGATTGTATGATTGTGATTGTATGATTGTGATTGTATGATTGTGATTGTATGATTGTGATTGTATCATTGTTTTTGTATGATTGTGATTGTATGATTGCGATTGTGTGATTGTGATTGTATGATTGTGATTGTATGATTGTGATTGTATGATTGGGTTGGTAAGATTGTGATTGTATGATTGTGATTGTATGATTGTGATTGTATGATTGTGATTGTATGATTGGGATGGTATGATTGTGATTGTATGATCGAAATTGCATGACTGTGATTGTATGATTGTGATCGTATGCTTGTGATTATATGATTGTGATTGTATGATTGCGATAGTATGATTGTGATTGTATGATTGTGATTGTATGATTGTGATTGTATGATTGTGATTGTATGATTGTGATTGTAAGATGGCGCGTGTATGATTGAGATTGTAGGATTGTGATTGTATGATTGTGATCATATGGTTCTGATTGTTCGATTGCGATTGTACGATTGTGATTACATGATTGTGATTGCATGATTGTTTTTGTATGATTGCGATTCTATGATTGTGATTTTATGATTGTGCCTGTATGATTGTGATGGTATGATTGCGATTGTATGATTGCGATTGTATGATTGCAATTTTATGAGTGTGATTATATGATTATGATTGCATGACTGTGATTGTATGATTGTGATTGTATGATTGTTTTTGTATGATTGTGATTGTATGATTGTGATTGTATGATTGTGATTGCATGATTGTGATTGAATGATTGTGATTGTATGATTGTGATTGTATGATTGGGTTGGTATGATTGTGATTGTATGATTGTGATTGTATGATTGTGATTGTATGATTGGGGTGGTATGATTGTGATTGTATGATCGAAATTGCATGACTGTGATTGTATGATTGTGATCGTATGCTTGTGATTATATGATTGTGATTGTATGATTGCGATAGTATGATTGTGATTGTATGATTGTGATTGTATGATTGTGATTGTATGATTGTGATTGTATGATTGTGATTGTAAGATGGCGCGTGTATGATTGAGATTGTAGGATTGTGATTGTAAGATTGTGATCATATGGTTCTGATTGTTCGATTGCGATTGTACGATTGTGATTACATGATTGTGATTGCATGATTGTTTTTGTATGATTGCGATTCTATGATTGTGATTTTATGATTGTGCCTGTATGATTGTGATGGTATGATTGCGATTGTATGATTGCGATTGTATGATTGCAATTTTATGAGTGTGATTATTTGATTATGATTGTATGACTGTGATTGTATGATTGTGATTGTATGATTGTTTTTGTGTGATTGTGATTGTATGATTGTGATTGTATGATTGTGATTGCATGATTGTGATTGAATGATTGTGATTGTATGATTGTGATTGTACGATTGTGATTGTATGATTGCGATAGTATGATTGTGATTGTATGATTGTGATTGTATGATTGTGATTGTATGATTGTGATTGTATGATTGTGATTGTATGATTGTGGTTGTACGATTGTGATTGTATGATTGGCATTGTATGATTGTTTTTGTATGATTGTGATTGTATAGTAGTAATTGTATGATTGTCTTCGTATGATTGTGATCGTGTGATTGTGATTGTATGATTGTGATTGTATGATTGTGATTGTATGATTGTGATTGTATCATTGTTTTTGTATGATTGTGATTGTATGATTGCGATTGTGTGATTGTGATTGTATGATTGTGATTGTATGATTGTGATTGTATGATTGGGTTGGTATGATTGTGATTGTATGATTGTGATTGTATGATTGTGATTGTATGATTGGGGTGGTATGATTGTGATTGTATGATCGAAATTGCATGACTGTGATTGTATGATTGTGATCGTATGCTTGTGATTATATGATTGTGATTGTATGATTGCGATAGTATGATTGTGATTGTATGATTGTGATTGTATGATTGAGATTGTATGACTGTGATTGTATTATTGTGATTGTATGATTGTGATCGTATGATTGTGGTTGTATGATTGTGATTGTATGATTGTGATTGTATGATTTGAATTGTATGATTGCGATTGTATCATTGTTTGTGTATGATTGTGATTGTATGATTGTGGTTGTATGATTGTGATTGTATGATTGTGATTGTATGATTGTGATTGCATGATTGTGATTCAATGATTGTGATTGTATGATTGTGGTTGTACGATTGTGATTGTACGATTGCGATAGTATGATTGCGATTGTATGATTGTGATTGTATGATTGTGATTGTATGATTGTGATTGTATGATTGTGATTGTATGATTGTGATTGTATGATTGTGATTGTATGAATGTGATTGTATGATTGTGATTGTATGATTGTGATTGTATGATTGAGATTGTATGATTGTGATTGTATGATTGTGATCGTATGATTGTGATTGTATGATTTGAATTGTATGATTGCGATTGTATGATTGTTTTTGTATGATTGTGATTGTATGATTGTGATTGTATGATTGTGATTGCATGATTGTGATTGAATGATTGTGATTGTATGATTGTGATTGTATGATTGAGATTGTATGATTGTGATTGTATTATTGTGATTGTATGATTGTGATTGTATGATTGTGATTGTATGATTGCGATTGTATGATTGTGATTGCATGGTTGTGATTGCACGATTGTGATTGCACGATTGTGATTCTATGATTGTGATTGTATGATTGTGACTGTATGAGTGTGATTGTATGATTGTGATTGTATGACTGTGATTGTATGACTGTGATTGTATGATTGTGATTGTATGATTGTGATTTTATGATTGTGACTGTATGACTGTGATTGTATGATTGTGGTCGCATGACTAGGATTGTATGATTGTGATTGTATGATTGTGATTATATGACTGTGATAGTATGATTGCGACTGCAGGATTGTGTTTGTATGATTGCAATTGTATGATTGTGATTGTATGATTGTGATTGCATGATAGTGATTGTAATTGCGATTGTATGATTGTAATTGTATGACTGTGGTAGTATGACTGTGATTGTATGATAGTGATTGTATGATTGCGACTGTATGATTGGGATTGTATGATTGTGATTGCATTTTTGTGAATGTATGATTGTGATTTTATGACTGTGATTGTATGATTGTGATTGTGTGAGTGCGATTGTAGGATTGCGATTTTATGATTGTGATTGTATGATTGTTGTTGTATGAAAGCCATTGTATGATTGTGATTGCATGATTGTGATTGTATGATTGTGATTGTATGATTGTGATTGTAGGATTGTGACAGTATGTTTCTGATTGTATGATTGTGATTGGATGATTGTGATTGTACGATTGTGATTGTACGATTGTGATTGTACGATTGTGATTGTACGATTGTGATTGTACGATTGTGATTGTACGATTGTGATTGTACGATTGTGATTGTACGATTGTGATTGTACGATTGTGATTGTATGATTGTGATTGTATGAGTGTGATTGTATGATTGTGACTATATGAGTGTGATTGTATGATTGTCATTGTACGATTGTGATTGTATCAATGTTTTTTGGAGATTGTATTTATATGATTGCGATTGTATGATTGTTATTGTATGATTGTGATTGTATGTTTGTGATTGTATTATTGTGATTGTATGGTTGTAATTGTATGGTTGTAATTGTATGATTGCGATTGTATGATCGTGATTGTATGATTGTGATTGTATGATTGTGCTTGTATGATTGTGATTGTATGATTGTGATTGTATGATTGTGATTGTAGGACTGTGACAGTATGTTTCTGATTGTATGATTGTGATTGTATGATTGTGATTTTATGATTGTGATTTTATGATTGTGACGGTATGAGTGTGATTGTATGTGTGTGATTGTATGATTGTGACTGTATGAGTGTGATTGTATGATTGTGATAGTATGATTGTGATTGAATGATTGTGATTGTATCAATGTTTATGGGAGATTGTATTTATATGGTTGCGATTGTATGATTGTTATTGTATGATTGTGATTGTATGTTTGTATTGTATTATTGTGATTGTATGGTTGTGATTGTGTGGTTGTGAATGTATGATTGCGATTGTATGATCGTGATTGTATGATTGTGATTGTATGATTGTGATTGTATGATTGTGATTGTAGGACTGTGACAGTATGTTTCTGATTGTATGATTGTGATTGTATGATTGTGATTGTATGATTGTGATTGTAGGATTGTGATTGTATGATCGTGATTGTGTGATTGTGATTCTGAGATTTTAATTGTATGGTTGTGATCGTATGACAGTGATTGTATGATTGTGATTGTATGATTGTGATTGTAGGACTGTGACAGTATGTTTCTGATTGTATGATTGTGATTGTATGATTGTGATTGTATGATTGTGATTGTATGATTGTGATTGTATGATTGTGACTGTATGAGTGTGATTGTATGATTGTGACTATATGAGTGTGATTCTATGATTGTGATTGTATGATTGTGATTGTATGATTGTGATCGTATGATTGTGATAGTATGATTCTATTTGATGATTGTGATTGTATGATTGTGACTGTATTATTGTGATTTTATGATTGTGTTTGAGAGATTGTAAGTGAATGATTGCTATTTTATGGGTGTGATTGTATTATTGTGATTGTGAGTTTGTGATTCTGAGATTGTAATTGTATGACTGCCATTGTATGACCGTGATGGTATGATTGTTTTTGTATGATTGTGATTGTATGATTGTAATTGTATGATTGTGGTCGTATGACTGTGATTGTATGATTGTGATTGTATGATTGTGATTGTATGATTGTGATTGTATGGTTGTGATTGTATGATTGTGACTGTATTATTGTGATTGTATGATTGTGATTGTATGATTGTTTCCGGGAGATTGTATTTATATGATTGAGTTTGTATGATTGTGATTGAATGATTGTGATTGTATGATTCTGATTTTATGAGTGTGAGTGTATGATTGCGATAGCATGAATGTTATTGCATGATAGCTATTACAGGATTGTGATTGTATGATGGTGATTGTATGACTGTGACTGTATTATTGTGATTGTATGATTGTGATTGTATGATGGTGATGGTATGATTATGATTGTACGATTGTTTTTGTTTGATTGCGATTGTATGATTGTGATTGTATGATTGTGATTGTATTATTGTGATTGTATGATTGTGATTGTATGATTGTGATTGAATGACTGCTTTTGAATGATTGTCATTGTAATATTGTGACTGTATGATGGTGATTGTATGATTGTGATTGTATGACTCTGATTGTATGATTGTGATTGTATGATTGGGATTGTATGATTGTGATGGTATGATTGTGATTGTATCATTGTGATTGAATGATTGTGAGTGTATGATTGTGAGTGTATGATTGTGATTGTATGATTGTGATTGTATGATTGTGAATGTATGATTGTGATTGTATGATTGTGATTGTATGATTGTTTTTGTATGACTGTGATTGTATAGTAGTTATTGTATGATTGTCATCGTATGATTGTGATTGTATAAATTGTTTTCGTATGATTGTGATTGTATAGTAGTAATTGTATGATTGTCTTCGTATGATTGTGATCGTATGATTGTGATGGTATGATTGTGATTGTATCATTGTGATTGAATGATTGTGAGTGTATGATTGTGAGTGTATGATTGTGATTGTATGATTGTGATTGTATGATTGTTTTTGTATGAATGTGATTGTATGATTGTGATTGTATGATTGTGTCCGTATGATTGTAATCGTAAGATTGTGGTTGTATAATTATGGTTCTATTATTGTGATTGTATGATTGCTCTTGTATGATTATGATCGTATGATTGTAATTGCATGATTGTGATTGTATGATTGTGATTGTATGATTGTGATTGTATGATTGTGATTGTGTGATTGTGATTGTATGATTGCGATAGTATGATTGCGATTGTATGATTGTGATTGTATGATTGTGATTGTATGATTGTGATTGTATGATTGTGATTGTATGATTGTGATTGTATGATTGTGATTGTAAGATGGCGCGTGTATGATTGAGATTGTATGATTGTGATTGTATGATTGTGATCATATGGTGCTGATTGTTCGATTGCGATTGTACGATTGTGATTACATGATTGTGGTTGCATGATTGTTGTTGTATGATTGTGATTCTATGATTGTGATTTTATGATTGTGCCTGTATGATTGTGATGGTATGATTGTGATTGTATGATTGCGATTGTATGATTGCAATTTTATGAGTGTGATTATATGATTATGATTGTATGACTGTGATTGTATGATTGTGATTGTATGATTGTTTTTGTATGATTGTGATTGTATGATTGTGATTGTATGATTGTGATTGCATGATTGTGATTGAATGATTGTGATTGTATGATTGTGATTGTACGATTGTGATTATATGATTGCGATAGTATGATTGTGATTGTATGATTGTGATTGTATGATTGTGATTGTATGATTGTGATTGTATGATTGTGATTGTATGATTGTGATTGTATGATTGTGATTGTATGATTGTGATTGTATGATTGAGATTGTATGATTGTGATTTTATTATTGTGATTGTATGATTGTGATTGTATGATTGTGATTGTATGATTGTGATTGTAAGATTGCGTGTGTATGATTGCGATTGTATGATTGTGATTGTATGATTGTGATTGTATGATTGTGTTTGTATGATTGCGATTGTATAATTGTGATTGTATGACTGTGATTGCATGATTGTGATTGTATGATTGTGATTGTATGATTTTGATTGTATGATTGTGATTGTATGATCGTGACTGTATGATTCTGATTGTATGATTGTTTTTGTATGATTGTTTTTGTATGATTGTGATTGTATAGTAGTAATTGTATGATTGTGATCGTATGATTGTGATTGTATGATTGTGATTGTATCATTGTGATTGAATGATTGTGAGTGTATGATTGCGATTGTATGATTGCGATCGTATGATTGTGATTGTTTGATTGCGATTGTATGATTGTGATTGTATGATTGTGATTGTATGATTGTGATTGTATGATTGTAATTGTTTGATTGTGATTGTATGATTGTGATTGTATGATTGTGATTGTATGATTGTGATTGTAAGATGGCGCGTGTATGATTGAGATTGTATGATTGTGATTGTATGATTGTGATCATATGGTTCTGATTGTTCGATTGCGATTGTACGATTGTGATTACATGATTGTGATTGCATGATTGTTTTTGTATGATTGTGATTCTATGATTGTGATTTTATGATTGTGCCTGTATGATTGTGATGGTATGATTGTGATTGTATGATTCCGATTGTATGATTGCAATTTTATGAGTGTGATTATATGATTATGATTGTATGACTGTGATTCTATGATTGTGATTGTATGATTGTTTTTGTATGATTGTGATTGTATGATTGTGATTGTATGATTGTGATTGTATGATTGTGATTGTATGATTGTGATTGCATGATTGTGATTGAATGATTGTGATTGTATGATTGTGTTTGTATTATTGTGATTGTATGATTGTGATTGTATGATTATGATTGTATGACTGTGATTGTATGATTGTGATTGTATGATTGTTTTTGTATGATTGTGATTGTATGATTGTGATTGTATGATTGTGATTGTATGATTGTGATTGTATGATTGCGATAGTATGATTGCAATTTTATGAGTGTGATTATATGATTATGATTGTATGACTGTGATTGTATGATTGTGATTGTATGATTGTTTTTGTATGATTGTGATTGTATGATTGTGATTGTATGATTGTGATTGCATGATTGTGATTGAATGATTGTGATTGTATGATTGTGATTGTACGATTGTGATTGTATGATTGTGATTGTATGATTGTGATTGTATGATTGTGATTGTATGATTGTGATTTTATGATTGTGATTGTATGATTGGGATTGTATGATTGTGATTGTATGATTGTGATTGTATGATTGAGATTGTATGATTGTGATTTTAATATTGTGATTGTATTATTGTGATTGTATGATTGTGATTGTATGATTGTGATTGTATGATTGTGATTGTAAGATTGCGTGTGTATGATTGTGATTGTATGATTGTGATTGTATGATTGTGTTTGTATGATTGCGATTGTATGATTGTGATTGTATGATTGTGATTGCATGATTGAGATTGTATGATTGTGATTGTATTATTGTGATTGTATGATTGTGATTGTATGATTGTGATTGTATGATTGTGAATGTATGATTGTGATTGTATGATTGTGATTGTGTGATTGTATGATTGTGAGTGTATGATTGTGATTGTATGATTGTGATTGTATGATTGTGATTGTGTGATTGTATGATTGTGATTGTATGACTGTGATTGTAAGATGGCGCGTGTTTGATTGAGATTGTATGATTGTGATTGTATGATTGTGATCATATGGTTCTGATTGTTCGATTGCGATTGTACGATTGTGATTACATGATTGTGGTTGCATGATTGTTTTTGTATGATTGTGATTCTATGATTGTGATTTTATGATTGTGCCTGTATGATTGTGATGGTATGATTGTGATTGTATGATTGTGATTGTATGATTGTGATTGTGTGATTGTGATTGTATGATTGCGATAGTATGATTGCGATTGTATGATTGTGATTGTATGATTGTGATTGTATGATTGTGATTGTATGATTGTGATTGTATGATTGTGATTGTATGATTGTGATTGTAAGATGGCGCGTGTATGATTGAGATTGTATGATTGTGATTGTATGATTGTGATCATATGGTGCTGATTGTTCGATTGCGATTGTACGATTGTGATTACATGATTGTGGTTGCATGATTGTTGTTGTATGATTGTGATTCTATGATTGTGATTTTATGATTGTGCCTGTATGATTGTGATGGTATGATTGTGATTGTATGATTGCGATTGTATGATTGCAATTTTATGAGTGTGATTATATGATTATGATTGTATGACTGTGATTGTATGATTGTGATTGTATGATTGTTTTTGTATGATTGTGATTGTATGATTGTGATTGTATGATTGTGATTGCATGATTGTGATTGAATGATTGTGATTGTATGATTGTGATTGTACGATTGTGATTATATGATTGCGATAGTATGATTGTGATTGTATGATTGTGATTGTATGATTGTGATTGTATGATTGTGATTGTATGATTGTGATTGTATGATTGTGATTGTATGATTGTGATTGTATGATTGTGATTGTATGATTGAGATTGTATGATTGTGATTTTATTATTGTGATTGTATGATTGTGATTGTATGATTGTGATTGTATGATTGTGATTGTAAGATTGCGTGTGTATGATTGCGATTGTATGATTGTGGTTGTATGATTGTGATTGTATGATTGTGTTTGTATGATTGCGATTGTATAATTGTGATTGTATGACTGTGATTGCATGATTGTGATTGTATGATTGTGATTGTATGATTTTGATTGTATGATTGTGATTGTATGATCGTGACTGTATGATTCTGATTGTATGATTGTTTTTGTATGATTGTTTTTGTATGATTGTGATTGTATAGTAGTAATTGTATGATTGTGATCGTATGATTGTGATTGTATGATTGTGATTGTATCATTGTGATTGAATGATTGTGAGTGTATGATTGCGATTGTATGATTGCGATCGTATGATTGTGATTGTTTGATTGCGATTGTATGATTGTGATTGTATGATTGTGATTGTATGATTGTGATTGTATGATTGTAATTGTTTGATTGTGATTGTATGATTGTGATTGTATGATTGTGATTGTATGATTGTGATTGTAAGATGGCGCGTGTATGATTGAGATTGTATGATTGTGATTGTATGATTGTGATCATATGGTTCTGATTGTTCGATTGCGATTGTACGATTGTGATTACATGATTGTGATTGCATGATTGTTTTTGTATGATTGTGATTCTATGATTGTGATTTTATGATTGTGCCTGTATGATTGTGATGGTATGATTGTGATTGTATGATTCCGATTGTATGATTGCAATTTTATGAGTGTGATTATATGATTATGATTGTATGACTGTGATTCTATGATTGTGATTGTATGATTGTTTTTGTATGATTGTGATTGTATGATTGTGATTGTATGATTGTGATTGTATGATTGTGATTGCATGATTGTGATTGAATGATTGTGATTGTATGATTGTGTTTGTATTATTGTGATTGTATGATTGTGATTGTATGATTATGATTGTATGACTGTGATTGTATGATTGTGATTGTATGATTGTTTTTGTATGATTGTGATTGTATGATTGTGATTGTATGATTGTGATTGTATGATTGCGATAGTATGATTGCAATTTTATGAGTGTGATTATATGATTATGATTGTATGACTGTGATTGTATGATTGTGATTGTATGATTGTTTTTGTATGATTGTGATTGTATGATTGTGATTGTATGATTGTGATTGCATGATTGTGATTGAATGATTGTGATTGTATGATTGTGATTGTACGATTGTGATTGTATGATTGTGATTGTATGATTGTGATTGTATGATTGTGATTGTATGATTGTGATTTTATGATTGTGATTGTATGATTGGGATTGTATGATTGTGATTGTATGATTGTGATTGTATGATTGAGATTGTATGATTGTGATTTTAATATTGTGATTGTATTATTGTGATTGTATGATTGTGATTGTATGATTGTGATTGTATGATTGTGATTGTAAGATTGCGTGTGTATGATTGTGATTGTATGATTGTGATTGTATGATTGTGTTTGTATGATTGCGATTGTATGATTGTGATTGTATGATTGTGATTGCATGATTGAGATTGTATGATTGTGATTGTATTATTGTGATTGTATGATTGTGATTGTATGATTGTGATTGTATGATTGTGAATGTATGATTGTGATTGTATGATTGTGATTGTGTGATTGTATGATTGTGAGTGTATGATTGTGATTGTATGATTGTGATTGTATGATTGTGATTGTGTGATTGTATGATTGTGATTGTATGACTGTGATTGTAAGATGGCGCGTGTATGATTGAGATTGTATGATTGTGATTGTATGATTGTGATCATATGGTTCTGATTGTTCGATTGCGATTGTACGATTGTGATTACATGATTGTGGTTGCATGATTGTTTTTGTATGATTGTGATTCTATGATTGTGATTTTATGATTGTGCCTGTATGATTGTGATGGTATGATTGTGATTGTATGATTGCGATTGTATGATTGCAATTTTATGAGTGTGATTATATGATTATGATTGTATGACTGTGATTGTATGATTGTGATTGTATGATTGTTTTTGTATGATTGTGATTGTATGATTGTGATTGTATGATTGTGATTGCATGATTGTGATTGAATGATTGTGATTGTATGATTGTGATTGTACGATTGTGATTGTATGATTGTGATTGTATGATTGTGATTGTATGATTGTGATTGTATGATTGTGATTTTATGATTGTGATTGTATGATTGTGATTGTATGATTGTGATTGTATGATTGTGATTGTATGATTGAGATTGTATGATTGTGATTTTATTATTGTGATTGTATTATTGTGATTGTATGATTGTGATTGTATGATTGTGATTGTATGATTGTGATTGTAAGATTGCGAGTGTATGATTGTGATTGTATGATTGTGATTGTATGATTGTGTTTGTATGATTGCGATTGTATGATTGTGATTGTATGATTGTGATTGCATGACTGTGATTGTATGATTGTGATTGTATGATTTTGATTGTATGATTGTGATTGTATGATTGTGACTGTATGATTCTGATTGTATGATTGTTTTTGTATGATTGTTTTTGTATGATTGTGATTGTATAGTAGTAATTGTATGATTGTGATCGTATGATTGTGATTGTATGATTGTGATTGTATCATTGTGATTGAATGATTGCGAGTGTATGATTGCGATTGTATGATTGCGATCGTATGATTGTGATTGTTTGATTGCGATTGTATGATTGTGATTGTATGATTGTGATTGTATGATTGTGATTGTATGATTGTGATTGTATGATTGTGATTGTATGATTGTAATTGTATGATTGTGATTGTATGATTGTGATTGTATGATTGTGATTGTATGATTGTGATTGTATGATTGTGATTGTATCATTGTTTTTGTATGATTGTGATTGTATGATTGCGATTGTGTGATTGTGATTGTATGATTGTGATTGTATGATTGTGATTGTATGATTGGGTTGGTATGATTGTGATTGTATGATTGTGATTGTACGATTGTGATTGTATGATTGGGATGGTATGATTGTGATTGTATGATCGAAATTGCATGACTGTGATTGTATGATTGTGATCGTATGCTTGTGATTATATGATTGTGATTGTATGATTGCGATAGTATGATTGTGATTGTATGATTGTGATTGTATGATTGTGATTGTATGATTGTGATTGTAAGATGGCGCGTGTATGATTGAGATTGTAGGATTGTGATTGTATGATTGTGATCATATGGTTCTGATTGTTCGATTGCGATTGTACGATTGTGATTACATGATTGTGATTGCATGATTGTTTTTGTATGATTGCGATTCTATGATTGTGATTTTATGATTGTGCCTGTATGATTGTGATGGTATGATTGCGATTGTATGATTGCGATTGTATGATTGCAATTTTATGAGTGTGATTATATGATTATGATTGTATGACTGTGATTGTATGATTGTGATTGTATGATTGTTTTTGTATGATTGTGATTGTATGATTGTGATTGTATGATTGTGATTGCATGATTGTGATTGAATGATTGTGATTGTATGATTGTGATTGTACGATTGTGATTGTATGATTGCGATAGTATGTTTGTGATTGTATGATTGTGATCGTATGATTGTGATTGTATGATTGTGATTGTATGATTGTGATTGTATGATTGTGATTGTATGATTGTGATTGTATGATTGGCATTGTATGATTGTTTTTGAATGATTGTGATTGTATAGTAGTAATTGTATGATTGTCTTCGTACGATTGTGATCGTGTGATTGTGATAGTATGATTGTGATTGTATGATTGTGATTGTATGATTGTGATTGTATCATTGTTTTTGTATGATTGTGATTGTATGATTGCGATTGTGTGATTGTGATTGTATGATTGTGATTGTATGATTGTGATTGTATGATTGGGTTGGTATGATTGTGATTGTATGATTGTGATTGTATGATTGTGATTGTATGATTGGGATGGTATGATTGTGATTGTATGAATGAAATTGCATGACTGTGATTGTATGATTGTGATCGTATGCTTGTTATTATATGATTGTGATTGTATGATTGCGATAGTATGATTGTGATTGTATGATTGTGATTGTATGATTGAGATTGTATGATTGTGATTGTATTATTGTGATTGTATGATTGTGATCGTATGATTGTGGTTGTATGATTGTGATTGTATGATTGTGATTGTATGATTTGAATTGTATGATTGCGATTGTATCATTGTTTGTGTATGATTGTGATTGTATGATTGTGGTTGTATGATTGTGATTGTATGATTGTGATTGTATGATTGTGATTGCATGATTGTGATTCAATGATTGTGATTGTATGATTGTGATTGTACGATTGTGATTGTATGATTGCGATAGTATGATTGTGATTGTATGATTGTGATTGTATGATTGTGATTGTATGATTGTGATTGTATGATTGTGATTGTATGATTGAGATTGTATGATTGTGATTGTAATATTGTGATTGTATGATTGTGATTGTATGATTGTGATTGTATGATTGTGAATGTATGATTGTGATTGTATGATTGTGATTGTATGATTGTGATTGTATGATTGAGATTGTATGATTGTGATTGTATGATTGTGATTGTATGATTGTGATTGTATGATTTGAATTGTATGATTGCGATTGTATCATTGTTTTTGTATGATTGTGATTGTATGATTGTGATTGTATGATTGTGATTGCATGATTGTGATTGAATGATTGTGATTGTATGATTGTGATTGTATGATTGAGATTGTATGATTGTGATTGTATTATTGTGATTGTATGATTGTGATTGTATTATTGTGATTGTATGATTGTGAATGTATGATTGTGATTGTAATATTGTGATTGTATGATTGTGAGTGTATGATTGTGATTGTATGATTGGGATGGTATGATTGTGATTGTACGATCAAAATTGCATGACTGTGATTGTATGATTGTGATCGTATGCTTGTGATTATATGATTGTGATTGTATGATTGCGATAGTATGATTGTGATTGTATGATTGTGATTGTATGATTGTGATTGTATGATTGTGATTGTAAGATGGTGTGTGTATGATTGAGATTGTAGGATTGTGATTGTATGATTGTGATCATATGGTTCTGATTGTTCGATTGCGATTGTACGATTGTGATTACATGATTGTGATTGCATGATTGTTTTTGTATGATTGCGATTCTATGATTGTGATTTTATGATTGTGCCTGTATGATTGTGATTTTATGATTGTGTATGAGAGATTGTAAATGAATGATTGCTATTTTATGGGTGTGATTGTATTATTGTGATTGTGAGTTTGTGATTCTGAGATTGTAATTGTATGACTGCCATTGTATGATCGTGATGGTATGATTGTTCTTGTATGATTGTGATTGTATGATTGTAATTGTATGATTGTGGTCGTATGACTGTGATTGTATGATTGTGACTGTATGATTGTGATCGTATGATTGTGATTGTAGGATTGTGATTGTATGATCGTGATTGTGTGATTGTGATTCTGAGATTTTAATTGTATGGTTGTGATCGTATGACAGTGATTGTATGATTGTGATTTTATGATTGTGATTGTATGATTGTGACGGTATGAGTGTCATTGTATGATTGCGATAGTATGATTGTTATTGCATGATTGCGATTGCAGAATTGTGTTAGTATGATTGTTATTGTATGATTGTGGTTGTATGTTTGTGATTGTATTAATGTGATTGTGTGGTTGTGATTGTATGGTTGTGATTGTATGGTTGTGATTGTATGATTGCGATTGTATGATCGTGATAGTATGATTGCGATTGTATAGTAGTGATTGTGTAATTGTGATTGTATGATTGTGATTGTATGATCGCGATTGTATGATTGTGATTGCATGGTTGTGATTGTATGAGTGCGATTGTATGATTGCGATTTTATGATTGTGATTGTATGATTGTGACTGTATGACTGTGATTGTATGATTGTGATTGTATGATTGTGATTGTAATTGCGATTGTATGATTGTAATTGTATGACTGTGGTAGTATGACTGTGATTGTATGATAGTGATTGTATGATTGCGACTGTATGATTGGGATTGTATGATTGTGATTGTATTTTTGTGAATGTATGATTGTGATTGTATGACTGTGATTGTATGATTGTGATTGTATGATGGTGAATGTATTATTGTGATTGTATGATTGTGATTGTATCAGTGTTTTTGGGAGATTGTATTTATATGATTGCGATTGTATGATTGCGATTGAATGATTGTGATCGTATGATTGTGATTGTATGATTGTGATTGTATGAATGTGATTGTATGGTTGTGATTGTATGATTGTGACTGTATTATTGTGATTGTATGATTGTGATTGTATGATTGTTTTTGGGAGATTGTATTTATATGATTGCGATCGTATGATTGTGATTGTTTGATTGCGATTGTATGATTGTGATTGTATGATTGTGATTGTATGATTGTGATTGTATGATTGTGATTGTATGATTGTGATTGTATGATTGTAATTGTATGATTGTGATTGTATGATTGTGATTGTATGATTGTGATTGTATGATTGTGATTGTATGATTGTGATTGTATCATTGTTTTTGTATGATTGTGATTGTATGATTGCGATTGTGTGATTGTGATTGTATGATTGTGATTGTATGATTGTGATTGTATGATTGGGTTGGTATGATTGTGATTGTATGATTGTGATTGTACGATTGTGATTGTATGATTGGGATGGTATGATTGTGATTGTATGATCGAAATTGCATGACTGTGATTGTATGATTGTGATCGTATGCTTGTGATTATATGATTGTGATTGTATGATTGCGATAGTATGATTGTGATTGTATGATTGTGATTGTATGATTGTGATTGTATGATTGTGATTGTAAGATGGCGCGTGTATGATTGAGATTGTAGGATTGTGATTGTATGATTGTGATCATATGGTTCTGATTGTTCGATTGCGATTGTAAGATTGTGATTACATGATTGTGATTGCATGATTGTTTTTGTATGATTGCGATTCTATGATTGTGATTTTATGATTGTGCCTGTATGATTGTGATGGTATGATTGCGATTGTATGATTGCGATTGTATGATTGCAATTTTATGAGTGTGATTATATGATTATGATTGTATGACTGTGATTGTATGATTGTGATTGTATGATTGTTTTTGTATGATTGTGATTGTATGATTGTGATTGTATGATTGTGATTGCATGATTGTGATTGAATGATTGTGATTGTATGATTGTGATTGTACGATTCTGATTGTATGATTGCGATAGAATGTTTGTGATTGTATGATTGTGATCGTATGATTGTGATTGTATGATTGTGATTGTATGATTGTGATTGTATGATTGTGATTGTATGATTGTGATTGTATGATTGTGATTGTATGATTGTGATTGTATGATTGGCATTGTATGATTGTTTTTGAATGATTGTGATTGTATAGTAGTAATTGTATGATTGTCTTCGTACGATTGTGATCGTGTGATTGTGATAGTATGATTGTGATTGTATGATTGTGATTGTATGATTGTGATTGTATCATTGTTTTTGTATGATTGTGATTGTATGATTGCGATTGTGTGATTGTGATTGTATGATTGTGATTGTATGATTGTGATTGTATGATTGGGTTGGTATGATTGTGATTGTATGATTGTGATTGTATGATTGGGATGGTATGATTGTGATTGTATGAATGAAATTGCATGACTGTGATTGTATGATTGTGATCGTATGCTTGTTATTATATGATTGTGATTGTATGATTGCGATAGTATGATTGTGATTGTATGATTGTGATTGTATGATTGAGATTGTATGATTGTGATTGTATTATTGTGATTGTATGATTGTGATCGTATGATTGTGGTTGTATGATTGTGATTGTATGATTGTGATTGTATGATTTGAATTGTATGATTGCGATTGTATCATTGTTTGTGTATGATTGTGATTGTATGATTGTGGTTGTATGATTGTGATTGTATGATTGTGATTGTATGATTGTGATTGCATGATTGTGATTCAATGATTGTGATTGTATGATTGTGATTGTACGATTGTGATTGTATGATTGCGATAGTATGATTGTGATTGTATGATTGTGATTGTATGATTGTGATTGTATGATTGTGATTGTATGATTGTGATTGTATGATTGAGATTGTATGATTGTGATTGTAATATTGTGATTGTATGATTGTGATTGTATGATTGTGATTGTATGATTGTGAATGTATGATTGTGATTGTATGATTGTGATTGTATGATTGTGATTGTATGATTGAGATTGTATGATTGTGATTGTATGATTGTGATTGTATGATTGTGATTGTATGATTTGAATTGTATGATTGCGATTGTATCATTGTTTTTGTATGATTGTGATTGTATGATTGTGATTGTATGATTGTGATTGCATGATTGTGATTGAATGATTGTGATTGTATGATTGTGATTGTATGATTGAGATTGTATGATTGTGATTGTATTATTGTGATTGTATGATTGTGATTGTATTATTGTGATTGTATGATTGTGAATGTATGATTGTGATTGTAATATTGTGATTGTATGATTGTGAGTGTATGATTGTGATTGTATGATTGGGATGGTATGATTGTGATTGTACGATCAAAATTGCATGACTGTGATTGTATGATTGTGATCGTATGCTTGTGATTATATGATTGTGATTGTATGATTGCGATAGTATGATTGTGATTGTATGATTGTGATTGTATGATTGTGATTGTATGATTGTGATTGTATGATTGTGATTGTAAGATGGTGTGTGTATGATTGAGATTGTAGGATTGTGATTGTATGATTGTGATCATATGGTTCTGATTGTTCGATTGCGATTGTACGATTGTGATTACATGATTGTGATTGCATGATTGTTTTTGTATGATTGCGATTCTATGATTGTGATTTTATGATTGTGCCTGTATGATTGTGATTTTATGATTGTGTATGAGAGATTGTAAATGAATGATTGCTATTTTATGGGTGTGATTGTATTATTGTGATTGTGAGTTTGTGATTCTGAGATTGTAATTGTATGACTGCCATTGTATGATCGTGATGGTATGATTGTTCTTGTATGATTGTGATTGTATGATTGTAATTGTATGATTGTGGTCGTATGACTGTGATTGTATGATTGTGACTGTATGATTGTGATCGTATGATTGTGATTGTAGGATTGTGATTGTATGATCGTGATTGTGTGATTGTGATTCTGAGATTTTAATTGTATGGTTGTGATCGTATGACAGTGATTGTATGATTGTGATTTTATGATTGTGATTGTATGATTGTGACGGTATGAGTGTCATTGTATGATTGCGATAGTATGATTGTTATTGCATGATTGCGATTGCAGAATTGTGTTAGTATGATTGTTATTGTATGATTGTGGTTGTATGTTTGTGATTGTATTAATGTGATTGTGTGGTTGTGATTGTATGGTTGTGATTGTATGGTTGTGATTGTATGATTGCGATTGTATGATCGTGATAGTATGATTGCGATTGTATAGTAGTGATTGTGTAATTGTGATTGTATGATTGTGATTGTATGATCGCGATTGTATGATTGTGATTGCATGGTTGTGATTGTATGAGTGCGATTGTATGATTGCGATTTTATGATTGTGATTGTATGATTGTGACTGTATGACTGTGATTGTATGATTGTGATTGTATGATTGTGATTGTAATTGCGATTGTATGATTGTAATTGTATGACTGTGGTAGTATGACTGTGATTGTATGATAGTGATTGTATGATTGCGACTGTATGATTGGGATTGTATGATTGTGATTGTATTTTTGTGAATGTATGATTGTGATTGTATGACTGTGATTGTATGATTGTGATTGTATGATGGTGAATGTATTATTGTGATTGTATGATTGTGATTGTATCAGTGTTTTTGGGAGATTGTATTTATATGATTGCGATTGTATGATTGCGATTGAATGATTGTGATCGTATGATTGTGATTGTATGATTGTGATTGTATGAATGTGATTGTATGGTTGTGATTGTATGATTGTGACTGTATTATTGTGATTGTATGATTGTGATTGTATGATTGTTTTTGGGAGATTGTATTTATATGATTGCGATTGTATGATTGTGATTGAATGATTCTGATTTTATGAGTGTGATTGTATGATTGCGATAGCATGATTGTTATTGCATGATTGCGATTGCAGGATTGCGATTGTATGATGGTGATTGTATGACTGTGACTGTATAATTGTGATTGTATGATTGTGATTGTATGAGTGTGATTGTATGATTGTGATTGTATGACTGCCATTGTATGATGGTGATTGTATTATTGTGATTGTATTATTGTGCTTCTATGATTGTGATTGTATGATTGTGATTGTATGAGTGCGATTGTATGATTGTGACAATATGAGTGTGATTGTATGATTGTGACAGTATGATTGTGATTGTATGATTGTAATTGTATCAATGTTTTTAGGAGATTGTATTTATATGATTGCGATTGTATGGCTGTAATTGTATGATTGTGATTGTATATTTGTGATTGTATTATTGTGATTGTATGGTTGTGACTGTATGGTTGTGATTGTATGATTGCGATTGTATGATCGTGATTGTATGATTGTGACAGTATGATTGTGATTGTATGATTGTGGTTGTATGATTGTGATTGTATTATTGTGATTGTATTATTGTGCTTCTATGATTGTGATTGTATGATTGTGATTGTATGATTGTGATTGTATGATTGTGATTGTATGATTGTGATCGTATGATTGTGATAGTATGATTCTATTTGATGATTGTGATTGTATGATTGTGACTGTATTATTGTGATTTTATGATTGTGTATGGGAGAATGTAAATGTATTATTGCTATTTTGTGGTTGTGAATGTATTATTGTGATTGTGAGTTTATGATTCTGAGATGGTAATTGTATGATTGCGATTGTATGATCGTGATGGTATGACTGTTTTTGTATGATTGTGATTTTATGATTGTAATTGTATGATTGTAATTTTATGATTGCGATGGTATGATTGTAATTGTATGATTGTTTTTGTATGATTGCGATCGTATGATTGTAATTGTATGATTGTTATTGTATTATTGTGATTGAATTATTGTGCTTCTATGATTGTGTTTGTATGATTGCGAATGTATGATTGTGATTGTATGATTGTATTTCAATGATTGTGATTATATGATTGTGACTGTATTATTGTGATTTTATGATTGTGTATGAGAGATTGTAAATGAATGATTGCTATTTTATGGGTGTGATTGTATTATTGTGATTGTGAGTTTGTGATTCTGAGATTGTAATTGTATGACTGCCATTGTATGATCGTGATGGTATGATTGTTTTTGAATCATTGAAATTGTATGATTGTGGTCGTATGACTGTGATTGTATAATTGTGATTGTATGATTGTGATTGTATGATTGTGATTGTATGATTGTGATTGTATGATTGTGATTGTATGGTTGTGATTGTATGATTGTGACTGTATTATTGTGATTGTATGATTGGGATGGTATGATTGTGATTGTATGATTGTGATTGTATGATTGTGATTGTATGATTGTGATTGTAAGATGGCGCGTGTATGATTGAGATTGTATGATTGTGATTGTATGATTGTGATCATATGGTTCTGATTGTTCGATTGCGATTGTACGATTGTGATTACATGATTGTGATTGCATGATTGTTTTTGTATGATTGTGATTCTATGATTGTGATTTTATGATTGTGCCTGTATGATTGTGATGGTATGATTGTGATTGTATGATTCCGATTGTATGATTGCAATTTTATGAGTGTGATTATATGATTATGATTGTATGACTGTGATTGTATGATTGTGATTGTATGATTGTTTTTGTATGATTGTGATTGTATGATTGTGATTGTATGATTGTGATTGCATGATTGTGATTGAATGATTGTGATTGTATGATTGTGTTTGTACGATTGTGATTGTATGATTGCGATAGTATGATTGTGATTGTATGATTGTGATTGTATGATTGTGATTGTATGATTGTGATTGTATGATTGTGATTGTATGATTGTGATTGTATGATTGTGATTGTATGAATGTGATTGTATGATTGTGATTGTATGATTGTGATTGTATGATTGAGATTGTATGATTGTGATTGTATGATTGTGATTGTATGATTGTGATTGTATGATTTGAATTGTATGATTGCGATTGTATCACTGTTTTTGTATGATTGTGATTGTATGATTGTGATTGTATGATTGTGATTGCATGATTGTGATTGAATGATTGTGATTGTATGATTGTGATTGTATGATTGAGATTGTATGATTGTGATTGTATTATTGTGATTGTATGATTGTGATTGTATGATTGTGATTGTATGATTGCGATTGTATGATTGTGATTGCATGGTTGTGATTGCACGATTGTGATTGCACGATTGTGATTCTATGATTGTGATTGTATGATTGTGACTGTATGAGTGTGATTGTATGATTGTGATTGTATGACTGTGATTGTATGACTGTGATTGTATGATTGTGATTGTATGATTGTGATTTTATGATTGTGACTGTATGACTGTGATTGTATGATAGTGATTGTATGATTGCGACTGTATGATTGGGATTGTATGATTGTGATTGCATTTTTGTGAATGTATGATTGTGATTTTATGACTGTGATTGTATGATTGTGATTGTGTGAGTGCGATTGTAGGATTGCGATTTTATGATTGTGATTGTATGATTGTTGTTGTATGAAAGCCATTGTATGATTGTGATTGTATGATTGTGATTGTATGATTGTGATTGTATGATTGTGATTGTAGGATTGTGACAGTATGTTTCTGATTGTATGATTGTGATTGGATGATTGTGATTGTACGATCGTGATTGTACGATTGTGATTGTACGATTGTGATTGTATGATTGTGATTGTATGAGTGTGATTGTATGATTGTGACTATATGAGTGTGATTGTATGATTGTCATTGTACGATTGTGATTGTATCAATGTTTTTTGGAGATTGTATTTATATGATTGCGATTGTATGATTGTTATTGTATGATTGTGATTGTATGATTGTGATTGCATAAGTGCGATTGTATGATTGCGATTTTATGATTGTGATTGTATGATTGTTATTGTATGAATGCCATTGTATGATTGTGATTGTATAAGTGCGATTGTATGATTGCGATTTTATGATTGTGATTGTATGATTGTTATTGTGTGAATGCCATTGTATGATTGTGATTGTATGATTGTGATTGTATGATTCTGATTGTATGATTGCGATTGTATTATTGTGATTGTATGTTTGTGATTGTATGATTGTGATTGTATGATTGTGATTGTATGATTGTGATTGTATGATTGTGATTGTATGATTGTGATTGTATGATTGTGATTTTATGATTGTGATTTTATGATTGTGATTTTATGATTGTGACGGTATGAGTGTGATTGTATGTGTGTGATTGTATGATTGTGACTGTATGAGTGTGATTGTATGATTGTGATAGTATGATTGTGATTGTATGATTGTGATTGTATCAATGTTTATGGGAGATTGTATTTATATGGTTGCGATTGTATGATTGTTATTGTATGATTGTGATTGTATGTTTGTGATTGTATGATTGCGATTGTATGACCGTGATTGTATGATTCCGATTTTATGAGTGTGATTGTATGATTGCGATAGCATGATTGTTATTGCATGATTGCGATTGCAGGATTGTGATTGTATGATGGTGATTGTATGACTGTGACTGTATAATTGTGATTGTATGATTGTGATTATATGAGTGCGATTGTATGATTGTGATTGTATGACTGCTATTGTATGATTGTGATTGTATTATTGTGATTGTATTATTGTGCTTCTATGATTGTGATTGTATGATTGTGATTGTATGAGTGCGATTGTATGATTGTGACTGTATGAGTGTGATTGTATGATTGTGACAGTATGATTGTGATTGTATGATTGTAATTGTATGATTGTGATTGTATGATTGTGACTGTATGAGTGTGATTGTATGATTGTGACTATATGAGTGTGATTCTATGATTGTGATTGTATGATTGTGATTGTATGATTGTGATCGTATGATTGTGATAGTATGATTCTATTTGATGATTGTGATTGTATGATTGTGACTGTATTATTATGATTTTATGATTGTGTTTGAGAGATTGTAAGTGAATGATTGCTATTTTATGGGTGTGATTGTATTATTGTGATTGTGAGTTTGTGATTCTGAGATTGTAATTGTATGACTGCCATTGTATGATCGTGATGGTATGATTGTTTTTGTATGATTGTGATTGTATGATTCTAATTGTATGATTGTGGTCGTATGACTGTGATTGTATGATTGTGATTGTATGATTGTGATTGTATGGTTGTGATTGTATGATTGTGACTGTATTATTGTGATTGTATGATTGTGATTGTATGATTGTTTCCGGGAGATTGTATTTATATGATTGAGTTTGTATGATTGTGATTGAATGATTGTGATTGTATGATTCTGATTTTATGAGTGTGAGTGTATGATTGCGATAGCATGAATGTTATTGCATGATAGCTATTACAGGATTGTGATTGTATGATGGTGATTGTATGACTGTGACTGTATTATTGTGATTGTATGATTGTGATTGTATGATGGTGATGGTATGATTATGATTGTACGATTGTTTTTGTTTGATTGCGATTGTATGATTGTGATTGTATGATTGTGATTGTATTATTGTGATTGTATGATTGTGATTGTATGATTGTGATTGAATGACTGCTTTTGAATGATTGTCATTGTAATATTGTGACTGTATGATGGTGATTGTATGATTGTGATTGTATGACTCTGATTGTATGATTGTGATTGTATGATTGTGATTGTATGTTTGGGATTGTATGATTGTGATTGAATGATAGTGATTGTATGATTGAGATTGTATGATTGTGATTGTATTATTGTGATTGTATGATTGTGATTGTATGATTGTGATTGTATGATTGTGATTGTATGATTGTGAATGTATGATTGTGATTGTATGATTGTGATTGTATGATTGTTTTTGTATGACTGTGATTGTATAGTAGTTATTGTATGATTGTCATCGTATGATTGTGATTGTATAAATTGTTTTCGTATGATTGTGATTGTATAGTAGTAATTGTATGATTGTCTTCGTATGATTGTGATCGTATGATTGTGATGGTATGATTGTGATTGTATCATTGTGATTGAATGATTGTGAGTGTATGATTGTGAGTGTATGATTGTGATTGTATGATTGTGATTGTATGATTGTTTTTGTATGAATGTGATTGTATGATTGTGATTGTATGATTGTGTCCGTATGATTGTAATCGTAAGATTGTGGTTGTATAATTATGGTTCTATTATTGTGATTGTATGATTGCTCTTGTATGATTATGATCGTATGATTGTAATTGCATGATTGTGATTGTATGATTGTGATTGTATGATTGTGATTGTATGATTGTGATTGTATGATTGCGATTGTATGATTGCGATTGTATGATTGTGATTGTATGATTGTGATTGTATGATTGTGATTGTATGATTGTGATTGTATGATTGTGATTGTATGATTGTGATTGTATGATTGTGATTGTAAGATGGCGCGTGTATGATTGAGATTGTATGATTGTGATTGTATGATTGTGATCATATGGTTCTGATTGTTCGATTGCGATTGTACGATTGTGATTACATGATTGTGGTTGCATGATTGTTTTTGTATGATTGTGATTCTATGATTGTGATTTTATGATTGTGCCTGTATGATTGTGATTGTATGATTGCGATTGTATGATTGCAATTTTATGAGTGTGATTATATGATTATGATTGTATGACTGTGATTGTATGATTGTGACTGTATGATTGTTTTTGTATGATTGTGATTGTATGATTGTGATTGTATGATTGTGATTGCATGATTGTGATTGAATGATTGTGATTGTATGATTGTGATTGTACGATTGTGATTATATGATTGCGATAGTATGATTGTGATGGTATGATTGTGATTGTATGATTGTGATTGTATGATTGTGATTGTATGATTGTGATTGTATGATTGTGATTTTATGATTGTGATTGTATGATTGTGATTGTATGATTGTGATTGTATGATTGTGATTGTATGATTGAGATTGTATGATTGTGATTTTATTATTGTGATTGTATGATTGTGATTGTATGATTGTGATTGTATGATTGTGATTGTAAGATTGCGTGTGTATGATTGCGATTGTATGATTGTGATTGTATGATTGTGATTGTATGATTGTGTTTGTATGATTGCGATTGTATGATTGTGATTGTATGATTGTGATTGCATGATTGTGATTGTATGATTGTGATTGTATGATTTTGATTGTATGATTGTGATTGTATGATCGTGACTGTATGATTCTGATTGTATGATTGTTTTTGTATGATTGTGATTGTATAGTAGTAATTGTATGATTGTGATCGTATGATTGTGATTGTATGATTGTGATTGTATCATTGTGATTGAATGATTGTGAGTGTATGATTGCGATTGTATGATTGCGATCGTATGATTGTGATTGTTTGATTGCGATTGTATGATTGTGATTGTATGATTGTGATTGTATGATTGTGATTGTATGATTGTAATTGTATGATTGTGATTGTATGATTGTGATTGTATGATTGTGATTGTAAGATGGCGCGTGTATGATTGAGATTGTATGATTGTGATTGTATGATTGTGATCATATGGTTCTGATTGTTCGATTGCGATTGTACGATTGTGATTACATGATTGTGATTGCATGATTGTTTTTGTATGATTGTGATTCTATGATTGTGATTTTATGATTGTGCCTGTATGATTGTGATGGTATGATTGTGATTGTATGATTCCGATTGTATGATTGCAATTTTATGAGTGTGATTATATGATTATGATTGTATGACTGTGATTGTATGATTGTGATTGTATGATTGTTTTTGTATGATTGTGATTGTATGATTGTGATTGTATGATTGTGATTGTATGATTGTGATTGCATGATTGTGATTGAATGATTGTGATTGTATGATTGTGTTTGTACGATTGTGATTGTATGATTGCGATAGTATGATTGTGATTGTATGATTGTGATTGTATGATTGTGATTGTATGATTGTGATTGTATGATTGTGATTGTATGATTGTGATTGTATGATTGCGATAGTATGATTGCGATTGTATGATTGTGATTGTATGATTGTGATTGTATGATTGTGATTGTATGATTGTGATTGTATGATTGTGATTGTATGATTGTGATTGTAAGATGGCGCGTGTATGATTGAGATTGTATGATTGTGATTGTATGATTGTGATCATATGGTTCTGATTGTTCGATTGCGATTGTACGATTGTGATTACATGATTGTGGTTGCATGATTGTTTTTGTATGATTGTGATTCTATGATTGTGATTTTATGATTGTGCCTGTATGATTGTGATGGTATGATTGTGATTGTATGATTGCGATTGTATGATTGCAATTTTATGAATGTGATTATATGATTATGATTGTATGACTGTGATTGTATGATTGTGATTGTATGATTGTTTTTGTATGATTGTGATTGTATGATTGTGATTGTATGATTGTGATTGCATGATTGTGATTGAATGATTGTGATTGTATGATTGTGATTGTACGATTGTGATTGTATGATTGCGATAGTATGATTGTGATTGTATGATTGTGATTGTATGATTGTGATTGTATGATTGTGATTGTATGATTGTGATTTTATGATTGTGATTGTATGATTGGGATTGTATGATTGTGATTGTATGATTGTGATTGTATGATTGAGATTGTAAGATTGTGATTTTATTATTGTGATTGTATTATTGTGATTGTATGATTGTGATTGTATGATTGTGATTGTATGATTGTGATTGTATGATTGAGATTGTATGATTGTGATTTTATTATTGTGATTGTATTATTGTGATTGTATGATTGTGATTGTATGATTGTGATTGTATGATTGTGATTGTATGATTGTGATTGTATGATTGCGATAGTATGATTGCGATTGTATGATTGTGATTGTATGATTGTGATTGTATGATTGTGATTGTATGATTGTGATTGTATGATTGTGATTGTATGATTGTGATTGTAAGATGGCGCGTGTATGATTGAGATTGTATGATTGTGATTGTATGATTGTGATCATATGGTTCTGATTGTTCGATTGCGATTGTACGATTGTGATTACATGATTGTGGTTGCATGATTGTTTTTGTATGATTGTGATTCTATGATTGTGATTTTATGATTGTGCCTGTATGATTGTGATGGTATGATTGTGATTGTATGATTGCGATTGTATGATTGCAATTTTATGAGTGTGATTATATGATTATGATTGTATGACTGTGATTGTATGATTGTGATTGTATGATTGTGATTGTATGATTGTGATTGTATGATTGTGATTTTATGATTGTGATTGTATGATTGTGATTGTATGATTGTGATTGTATGATTGTGATTGTATGATTGTGATTTTATGATTGTGATTTTATGATTGTGATTTTATGATTGTGACGGTATGAGTGTGATTGTATGTGTGTGATTGTATGATTGTGACTGTATGAGTGTGATTGTATGATTGTGATAGTATGATTGTGATTGTATGATTGTGATTGTATCAATGTTTATGGGAGATTGTATTTATATGGTTGCGATTGTATGATTGTTATTGTATGATTGTGATTGTATGTTTGTGATTGTATGATTGCGATTGTATGACCGTGATTGTATGATTCTGATTTTATGAGTGTGATTGTATGATTGCGATAGCATGATTGTTATTGCATGATTGCGATTGCAGGATTGTGATTGTATGATGGTGATTGTATGACTGTGACTGTATAATTGTGATTGTATGATTGTGATTATATGAGTGCGATTGTATGATTGTGATTGTATGACTGCTATTGTATGATTGTGATTGTATTATTGTGATTGTATTATTGTGCTTCTATGATTGTGATTGTATGATTGTGATTGTATGAGTGCGATTGTATGATTGTGACTGTATGAGTGTGATTGTATGATTGTGACAGTATGATTGTGATTGTATGATTGTAATTGTATGATTGTGATTGTATGATTGTGACTGTATGAGTGTGATTGTATGATTGTGACTATATGAGTGTGATTCTATGATTGTGATTGTATGATTGTGATTGTATGATTGTGATCGTATGATTGTGATAGTATGATTCTATTTGATGATTGTGATTGTATGATTGTGACTGTATTATTGTGATTTTATGATTGTGTTTGAGAGATTGTAAGTGAATGATTGCTATTTTATGGGTGTGATTGTATTATTGTGATTGTGAGTTTGTGATTCTGAGATTGTAATTGTATGACTGCCATTGTATGATCGTGATGGTATGATTGTTTTTGTATGATTGTGATTGTATGATTCTAATTGTATGATTGTGGTCGTATGACTGTGATTGTATGATTGTGATTGTATGATTGTGATTGTATGATTGTGATTGTATGGTTGTGATTGTATGATTGTGACTGTATTATTGTGATTGTATGATTGTGATTGTATGATTGTTTCCGGGAGATTGTATTTATATGATTGAGTTTGTACGATTGTGATTGAATGATTGTGATTGTATGATTCTGATTTTATGAGTGTGAGTGTATGATTGCGATAGCATGAATGTTATTGCATGATAGCTATTACAGGATTGTGATTGTATGATGGTGATTGTATGACTGTGACTGTATTATTGTGATTGTATGATTGTGATTGTATGATGGTGATGGTATGATTATGATTGTACGATTGTTTTTGTTTGATTGCGATTGTATGATTGTGATTGTATGATTGTGATTGAATGACTGCTTTTGAATGATTGTCATTGTAATATTGTGACTGTATGATGGTGATTGTATGATTGTGATTGTATGACTCTGATTGTATGATTGTGATTGTATGATTGTGATTGTATGTTTGGGATTGTATGATTGTGATTGAATGATAGTGATTGTATGATTGAGATTGTATGATTGTGATTGTATTATTGTGATTGTATGATTGTGATTGTATGATTGTGATTGTATGATTGTGATTGTATGATTGTGAATGTATGATTGTGATTGTATGATTGTGATTGTATGATTGTGATGGTATGATTGTGATTGTATCATTGTGATTGAATGATTGTGAGTGTATGATTGTGAGTGTATGATTGTGATTGTATGATTGTGATTGTATGATTGTTTTTGTATGAATGTGATTGTATAGTAGTAATTGTATGATTGTCTTCGTATGATTGTGATCGTATGATTGTGATGGTATGATTGTGATTGTATCATTGTGATTGAATGATTGTGAGTGTATGATTGCGATTGTATGATTGCGATCGTATGATTGTGATTGTTTGATTGCGATTGTATGATTGTGATTGTATGATTGTGATTGTATGATTGTGATTGTATGATTGTAATTGTATGATTGTGATTGTATGATTGTGATTGTATGATTGTGATTGTAAGATGGCGCGTGTATGATTGAGATTGTATGATTGTGATTGTATGATTGTGATCATATGGTTCTGATTGTTCGATTGCGATTGTACGATTGTGATTACATGATTGTGATTGCATGATTGTTTTTGTATGATTGTGATTCTATGATTGTGATTTTATGATTGTGCCTGTATGATTGTGATGGTATGATTGTGATTGTATGATTCCGATTGTATGATTGCAATTTTATGAGTGTGATTATATGATTATGATTGTATGACTGTGATTGTATGATTGTGATTGTATGATTTTTTTTGTATGATTGTGATTGTATGATTGTGATTGTATGATTGTGATTGTATGATTGTGATTGCATGATTGTGATTGAATGATTGTGATTGTATGATTGTGTTTGTACGATTGTGATTGTATGATTGCGATAGTATGATTGTGATTGTATGATTGTGATTGTATGATTGTGATTGTATGATTGTGATTGTATGATTGTGATTGTATGATTGTGATTGTATGATTGCGATAGTATGATTGCGATTGTATGATTGTGATTGTATGATTGTGATTGTATGATTGTGATTGTATGATTGTGATTGTATGATTGTGATTGTATGATTGTGATTGTATGATTGTGATTGTATGATTGTGATTGTAAGATGGCGCGTGTATGATTGAGATTGTATGATTGTGATTGTATGATTGTGATCATATGGTTCTGATTGTTCGATTGCGATTGTACGATTGTGATTACATGATTGTGGTTGCATGATTGTTTTTGTATGATTGTGATTCTATGATTGTGATTTTATGATTGTGCCTGTATGATTGTGATGGTATGATTGTGATTGTATGATTGCGATTGTATGATTGCAATTTTATGAATGTGATTATATGATTATGATTGTATGACTGAGATTGTATGATTGTGATTGTATGATTGTTTTTGTATGATTGTGATTGTATGATTGTGATTGTATGATTGTGATTGCATGATTGTGATTGAATGATTGTGATTGTATGATTGTGATTGTACGATTGTGATTGTATGATTGCGATAGTATGATTGTGATTGTATGATTGTGATTGTATGATTGTGATTGTATGATTGTGATTGTATGATTGTGATTTTATGATTGTGATTGTATGATTGGGATTGTATGATTGTGATTGTATGATTGTGATTGTATGATTGAGATTGTATGATTGTGATTTTATTATTGTGATTGTATTATTGTGATTGTATGATTGTGATTGTATGATTGTGATTGTATGATTGTGATTGTATGATTGAGATTGTATGATTGTGATTTTATTATTGTGATTGTATTATTGTGATTGTATGATTGTGATTGTATGATTGTGATTGTATGATTGTGATTGTATGATTGTGATTGTATGATTGTGATTGTATGATTGCGATAGTATGATTGCGATTGTATGATTGTGATTGTATCATTGTGATTGAATGATTGTGAGTGTATGATTGTGAGTGTATGATTGTGATTGTATGATTGTGATTGTATGATTGTTTTTGTATGAATGTGATTGTATGATTGTGATTGTATGATTGTGTCCGTATGATTGTAATCGTAAGATTGTGGTTGTATAATTATGGTTCTATTATTGTGATTGTATGATTGCTCTTGTATGATTATGATCGTATGATTGTAATTGCATGATTGTGATTGTATGATTGTGATTGTATGATTGTGATTGTATGATTGTGATTGTATGATTGCGATAGTATGATTGCGATTGTATGATTGTGATTGTATGATTGTGATTGTATGATTGTGATTGTATGATTGTGATTGTATGATTGTGATTGTATGATTGTGATTGTATGATTGTGATTGTAAGATGGCGCGTGTATGATTGAGATTGTATGATTGTGATTGTATGATTGTGATCATATGGTTCTGATTGTTCGATTGCGATTGTACGATTGTGATTACATGATTGTGGTTGCATGATTGTTTTTGTATGATTGTGATTTTATGATTGTGCCTGTATGATTGTGATGGTATGATTGTGATTGTATGATTGCGATTGTATGATTGCAATTTTATGAGTGTGATTATATGATTATGATTGTATGACTGTGATTGTATGATTGTGATTGTATGATTGTTTTTGTATGATTGTGATTGTATGATTGTGATTGTATGATTGTGATTGCATGATTGTGATTGAATGATTGTGATTGTATGATTGTGATTGTACGATTGTGATTATATGATTGCGATAGTATGATTGTGATTGTATGATTGTGATTGTATGATTGTGATTGTATGATTGTGATTGTATGATTGTGATTGTATGATTGTGATTTTATGATTGTGATTGTATGATTGTGATTGTATGATTGTGATTGTATGATTGTGATTGTATGATTGAGATTGTATGATTGTGATTTTATTATTGTGATTGTATGATTGTGATTGTATGATTGTGATTGTATGATTGTGATTGTAAGATTGCGTGTGTATGATTGCGATTGTATGATTGTGATTGTATGATTGTGATTGTATGATTGTGTTTGTATGATTGCGATTGTATGATTGTGATTGTATGATTGTGATTGCATGATTGTGATTGTATGATTGTGATTGTATGATTGTGATTGTATGATTGTGATTGTATGATTGTGATTGTATGATTGTGATTGTAAGATGGCGCGTGTATGATTGAGATTGTATGATTGTGATTGTATGATTGTGATCATATGGTTCTGATTGTTCGATTGCGATTGTACGATTGTGATTACATGATTGTGGTTGCATGATTGTTTTTGTATGATTGTGATTCTATGATTGTGATTTTATGATTGTGCCTGTATGATTGTGATGGTATGATTGTGATTGTATGATTGCGATTGTATGATTGCAATTTTATGAATGTGATTATATGATTATGATTGTATGACTGTGATTGTATGATTGTGATTGTATGATTGTTTTTGTATGATTGTGATTGTATGATTGTGATTGTATGATTGTGATTGCATGATTGTGATTGAATGATTGTGATTGTATGATTGTGATTGTACGATTGTGATTGTATGATTGCGATAGTATGATTGTGATTGTATGATTGTGATTGTATGATTGTGATTGTATGATTGTGATTGTATGATTGTGATTTTATGATTGTGATTGTATGATTGGGATTGTATGATTGTGATTGTATGATTGTGATTGTATGATTGAGATTGTATGATTGTGATTTTATTATTGTGATTGTATTATTGTGATTGTATGATTGTGATTGTATGATTGTGATTGTATGATTGTGATTGTATGATTGAGATTGTATGATTGTGATTTTATTATTGTGATTGTATTATTGTGATTGTATGATTGTGATTGTATGATTGTGATTGTATGATTGTGATTGTATGATTGTGATTGTATGATTGCGATAGTATGATTGCGATTGTATGATTGTGATTGTATCATTGTGATTGAATGATTGTGAGTGTATGATTGTGAGTGTATGATTGTGATTGTATGATTGTGATTGTATGATTGTTTTTGTATGAATGTGATTGTATGATTGTGATTGTATGATTGTGTCCGTATGATTGTAATCGTAAGATTGTGGTTGTATAATTATGGTTCTATTATTGTGATTGTATGATTGCTCTTGTATGATTATGATCGTATGATTGTAATTGCATGATTGTGATTGTATGATTGTGATTGTATGACTGTGATTGTATGATTGTGATTGTATGATTGCGATAGTATGATTGCGATTGTATGATTGTGATTGTATGATTGTGATTGTATGATTGTGATTGTATGATTGTGATTGTATGATTGTGATTGTATGATTGTGATTGTATGATTGTGATTGTAAGATGGCGCGTGTATGATTGAGATTGTATGATTGTGATTGTATGATTGTGATCATATGGTTCTGATTGTTCGATTGCGATTGTACGATTGTGATTACATGATTGTGGTTGCATGATTGTTTTTGTATGATTGTGATTCTATGATTGTGATTTTATGATTGTGCCTGTATGATTGTGATGGTATGATTGTGATTGTATGATTGCGATTGTATGATTGCAATTTTATGAGTGTGATTATATGAATATGATTGTATGACTGTGATTGTATGATTGTGATTGTATGATTGTTTTTGTATGATTGTGATTGTATGATTGTGATTGTATGATTGTGATTGCATGATTGTGATTGAATGATTGTGATTGTATGATTGTGATTGTACGATTGTGATTATATGATTGCGATAGTATGATTGTGATTGTATGATTGTGATTGTATGATTGTGATTGTATGATTGTGATTGTATGATTGTGATTGTATGATTGTGATTGTATGATTGTGATTTTATGATTGTGATTGTATGATTGTGATTGTATGATTGTGATTGTATGATTGTGATTGTATGATTGAGATTGTATGATTGTGATTTTATTATTGTGATTGTATGATTGTGATTGTATGATTGTGATTGTATGATTGTGATTGTAAGATTGCGTGTGTATGATTGCGATTGTATGATTGTGATTGTATGATTGTGATTGTATGATTGTGTTTGTATGATTGCGATTGTATGATTGTGATTGTATGATTGTGATTGCATGATTGTGATTTTATGATTGTGATTGTATGATTTTGATTGTATGATTGTGATTGTATGATCGTGACTGTATGATTCTGATTGTATGATTGTTTTTGTATGATTGTTTTTGTATGATTGTGATTGTATAGTAGTAATTGTATGATTGTGATCGTATGATTGTGATTGTATGATTGTGATTGTATCATTGTGATTGAATGATTGTGAGTGTATGATTGCGATTGTATGATTGCGATCGTATGATTGTGATTGTTTGATTGCGATTGTATGATTGTGATTGTATGATTGTGATTGTATGATTGTGATTGTATGATTGTAATTGTATGATTGTGATTGTATGATTGTGATTGTATGATTGTGATTGTAAGATGGCGCGTGTATGATTGAGATTGTATGATTGTGATTGTATGATTGTGATCATATGGTTCTGATTGTTCGATTGCGATTGTACGATTGTGATTACATGATTGTGATTGCATGATTGTTTTTGTATGATTGTGATTCTATGATTGTGATTTTATGATTGTGCCTGTATGATTGTGATGGTATGATTGTGATTGTATGATTCCGATTGTATGATTGCAATTTTATGAGTGTGATTATATGATTATGATTGTATGACTGTGATTGTATGATTGTGATTGTATGATTGTTTTTGTATGATTGTGATTGTATGATTGTGATTGTATGATTGTGATTGTATGATTGTGATTGCATGATTGTGATTGAATGATTGTGATTGTATGATTGTGTTTGTACGATTGTGATTGTATGATTGCGATAGTATGATTGTGATTGTATGATTGTGATTGTATGATTGTGATTGTATGATTGTGATTGTATGATTGTGATTGTATGATTGTGATTGTATGATTGCGATAGTATGATTGCGATTGTATGATTGTGATTGTATGATTGTGATTGTATGATTGTGATTGTATGATTGTGATTGTATGATTGTGATTGTATGATTGTGATTGTATGATTGTGATTGTAAGATGGCGCGTGTATGATTGAGATTGTATGATTGTGATTGTATGATTGTGATCATATGGTTCTGATTGTTCGATTGCGATTGTACGATTGTGATTACATGATTGTGGTTGCATGATTGTTTTTGTATGATTGTGATTCTATGATTGTGATTTTATGATTGTGCCTGTATGATTGTGATGGTATGATTGTGATTGTATGATTGCGATTGTATGATTGCAATTTTATGAATGTGATTATATGATTATGATTGTATGACTGTGATTGTATGATTGTGATTGTATGATTGTTTTTGTATGATTGTGATTGTATGATTGTGATTGTATGATTGTGATTGCATGATTGTGATTGAATGATTGTGATTGTATGATTGTGATTGTACGATTGTGATTGTATGATTGCGATAGTATGATTGTGATTGTATGATTGTGATTGTATGATTGTGATTGTATGATTGTGATTGTATGATTGTGATTTTATGATTGTGATTGTATGATTGGGATTGTATGATTGTGATTGTATGATTGTGATTGTATGATTGAGATTGTATGATTGTGATTTTATTATTGTGATTGTATTATTGTGATTGTATGATTGTGATTGTATGATTGTGATTGTATGATTGTGATTGTATGATTGAGATTGTATGATTGTGATTTTATTATTGTGATTGTATTATTGTGATTGTATGATTGTGATTGTATGATTGTGATTGTATGATTGTGATTGTATGATTGTGATTGTATGATTGCGATAGTATGATTGCGATTGTATGATTGTGATTGTATGATTGTGATTGTATGATTGTGATTGTATGATTGTGATTGTATGATTGTGATTGTAAGATGGCGCGTGTATGATTGAGATTGTATGATTGTGATTGTATGATTGTGATCATATGGTTCTGATTGTTCGATTGCGATTGTACGATTGTGATTACATGATTGTGGTTGCATGATTGTTTTTGTATGATTGTGATTCTATGATTGTGATTTTATGATTGTGCCTGTATGATTGTGATGGTATGATTGTGATTGTATGATTGCGATTGTATGATTGCAATTTTATGAGTGTGATTATATGATTATGATTGTATGACTGTGATTGTATGATTGTGATTGTATGATTGTTTTTGTATGATTGTGATTGTATGATTGTGATTGCATGATTGTGATTGAATGATTGTGATTGTATGATTGTGATTGTACGATTGTGATTGTATGATTGCGATAGTATGATTGTGATTGTATGATTGTGATTGTATGATTGTGATTGTATGATTGTGATTGTATGATTGTGATTTTATGATTGTGATTGTATGATTGTGATTGTATGATTGTGATTGTATGATTGTGATTGTATGATTGAGATTGTATGATTGTGATTTTATTATTGTGATTGTATTATTGTGATTGTATGATTGTGATTGTATGATTGTGATTGTATGATTGTGATTGTAAGATTGCGTGTGTATGATTGTGATTGTATGATTGTGATTGTATGATTGTGTTTGTATGATTGCGATTGTATGATTGTGATTGTATGATTGTGATTGCATGATTGTGATTGTATGATTGTGATTGTATGATTTTGATTGTATGATTGTGATTGTATGATTGTGACTGTATGATTCTGATTGTATGATTGTTTTTGTATGATTGTTTTTGTATGATTGTGATTGTATAGTAGTAATTGTATGATTGTGATCGTATGATTGTGATTGTATGATTGTGATTGTATCATTGTGATTGAATGATTGTGAGTGTATGATTGCGATTGTATGATTGCGATCGTATGATTGTGATTGTTTGATTGCGATTGTATGATTGTGATTGTATGATTGTGATTGTATGATTGTGATTGTATGATTGTGATTGTATGATTGTAATTGTATGATTGTGATTGTATGATTGTGATTGTATGATTGTGATTGTATGATTGTGATTGTATGATTGTGATTGTATCATTGTTTTTGTATGATTGTGATTGTATGATTGCGATTGTGTGATTGTGATTGTATGATTGTGATTGTATGATTGTGATTGTATGATTGGGTTGGCATGATTGTGATTGTATGATTGTGATTGTATGATTGTGATTGTATGATTGGGATGGTATGATTGTGATTGTATGATCGAAATTGCATGACTGTGATTGTATGATTGTGATCGTATGCTTGTGATTATATGATTGTGATTGTATGATTGCGATAGTATGATTGTGATTGTATGATTGTGATTGTATGATTGTGATTGTATGATTGTGATTGTAAGATGGCGCGTGTATGATTGAGATTGTAGGATTGTGATTGTATGATTGTGATCATATGGTTCTGATTGTTCGATTGCGATTGTACGATTGTGATTACATGATTGTGATTGCATGATTGTTTTTGTATGATTGCGATTCTATGATTGTGATTTTATGATTGTGCCTGTATGATTGTGATGGTATGATTGCGATTGTATGATTGCGATTGTATGATTGCAATTTTATGAGTGTGATTATATGATTATGATTGTATGACTGTGATTGTATGATTGTGATTGTATGATTGTCTTCGTACGATTGTGATCGTGTGATTGTGATTGTATGATTGTGATTGTATGATTGTGATTGTATGATTGTGATTGGAGCATTGTTTTTGTATGATTGTTTTTGTATGATTGCGATTGTGTGATTGTGATTGTATGATTGTGATTGTATGATTGTGATTGTATGATTGGGTTGGTATGATTGTGATTGTATGATTGTGATTGTATGATTGTGATTGTATGATTGGGATGGTATGATTGTGATTGTATGATCGAAATTGCATGACTGTGATTGTATGATTGTGATCGTATGCTTGTTATTATATGATTGTGATTGTATGATTGCGATAGTATGATTGTGATTGTATGATTGTGATTGTATGATTGTTTTTGTATGATTGTGATTGTATGATTGTGATTGTATGATTGTGATTGCATGATTGTGATTGAATGATTGTGATTGTATGATTGTGATTGTACGATTGTGATTGTATGATTGCGATAGTATGATTGTGATTGTATGATTGTGATTGTATGATTGTGATTGTATGATTGTGATTGTATGATTGTGATTTTATGATTGTGATTGTATGATTGTGATTGTATGATTGTGATTGTATGATTGTGATTGTATGATTGAGATTGTATGATTGTGATTTTATTATTGTGATTGTATTATTGTGATTGTATGATTGTGATTGTATGATTGTGATTGTATGATTGTGATTGTAAGATTGCGTGTGTATGATTGTGATTGTATGATTGTGATTGTATGATTGTGTTTGTATGATTGCGATTGTATGATTGTGATTGTATGATTGTGATTGCATGATTGTGATTGTATGATTGTGATTGTATGATTTTGATTGTATGATTGTGATTGTATGATTGTGACTGTATGATTCTGATTGTATGATTGTTTTTGTATGATTGTTTTTGTATGATTGTGATTGTATAGTAGTAATTGTATGATTGTGATCGTATGATTGTGATTGTATGATTGTGATTGTATCATTGTGATTGAATGATTGTGAGTGTATGATTGCGATTGTATGATTGCGATCGTATGATTGTGATTGTTTGATTGCGATTGTATGATTGTGATTGTATGATTGTGATTGTATGATTGTGATTGTATGATTGTGATTGTATGATTGTAATTGTATGATTGTGATTGTATGATTGTGATTGTATGATTGTGATTGTATGATTGTGATTGTATGATTGTGATTGTATCATTGTTTTTGTATGATTGTGAATGTATGATTGCGATTGTGTGATTGTGATTGTATGATTGTGATTGTATGATTGTGATTGTATGATTGGGTTGGTATGATTGTGATTGTATGATTGTGATTGTATGATTGTGATTGTATGATTGGGATGGTATGATTGTGATTGTATGATCGAAATTGCATGACTGTGATTGTATGATTGTGATCGTATGCTTGTGATTATATGATTGTGATTGTATGATTGCGATAGTATGATTGTGATTGTATGATTGTGATTGTATGATTGTGATTGTATGATTGTGATTGTAAGATGGCGCGTGTATGATTGAGATTGTAGGATTGTGATTGTATGATTGTGATCATATGGTTCTGATTGTTCGATTGCGATTGTACGATTGTGATTACATGATTGTGATTGCATGATTGTTTTTGTATGACTGCGATTCTATGATTGTGATTTTATGATTGTGCCTGTATGATTGTGATGGTATGATTGCGATTGTATGATTGCGATTGTATGATTGCAATTTTATGAGTGTGATTATATGATTATGATTGTATGACTGTGATTGTATGATTGTGATTGTATGATTGTTTTTGTATGATTGTGATTGTATGATTGTGATTGTATGATTGTGATTGCATGATTGTGATTGAATGATTGTGATTGTATGATTGTGATTGTACGATTGTGATTGTATGATTGCGATAGTATGATTGTGATTGTATGATTGTGATTGTATGATTGTGATTGTATGATTGTGATTGTATGATTGTGATTGTATGATTGTGATTGTATGATTGTGATTGTATGATTGTGATTGTATGATTGTGATTGTATGATTGGCATTGTATGATTGTTTTTGTATGATTGTGATTGTATAGTAGTAATTGTATGATTGTCTTCGTACGATTGTGATCGTGTGATTGTGATTGTATGATTGTGATTGTATGATTGTGATTGTATCATTGTTTTTGTATGATTGTGATTTTATGATTGCGATTGTGTGATTGTGATTGTATGATTGTGATTGTATGATTGTGATTGTATGATTGGGTTGGTATGATTGTGATTGTATGATTGTGATTGTATGATTGTGATTGTATGATTGGGATGGTATGATTGTGATTGTATGATCGAAATTGCATGACTGTGATTGTATGATTGTGATCGTATGCTTGTTATTATATGATTGTGATTGTATGATTGCGATAGTATGATTGTGATTGTATGATTGAGATTGTATGATTGTGATTGTATTATTGTGATTGTATGATTGTGATCGTATGATTGTGGTTGTATGATTGTGATTGTATGATTGTGATTGTATGATTTGAATTGTATGATTGCGATTGTATCATTGTTTGTGTATGATTGTGATTGTATGATTGTGGTTGTATGATTGTGATTGTATGATTGTGATTGTATGATTGTGATTGCATGATTGTGATTCAATGATTGTGATTGTATGATTGTGATTGTACGATTGTGGTTGTTTGATTGCGATAGTATGATTGTGATTGTATGATTGTGATTGTATGATTGTGATTGTATGATTGTGATTGTATGATTGTGATTGTATGATTGTGATTGTATGATTGTGATTGTATGATTGAGATTGTATGATTGTGATTGTATTATTGTGATTGTATGATTGTGATTGTATGATTGTGATTGTATGATTGTGAATGTATGATTGTGATTGTATGATTGTGATTGTATGATTGTGATTGTATGATTGAGATTGTATGATTGTGATTGTATGATTGTGATTGTATGATTGTGATTGTATGATTTGAATTGTATGATTGCGATTGTATCATTGTTTTTGTATGATTGTGATTGTATGATTGTGATTGTATGATTGTGATTGCATGATTGTGATTGAATGATTGTGATTGTGTGATTGTGATTGTATGATTGAGATTGTATGATTGTGATTGTATTATTGTGATTGTATGATTGTGATTGTATGATTGTGATTGTATGATTGTGAATGTATGATTGTGATTGTATTATTGTGATTGTATGACTGTGATGGTATGATTGTTTTTGTATGATTGTGATTGTATAGTAGTAATTGTATGATTGTCTTCGTATGATTGTGATCGTGTGATTGTGATTGTATGATTGTGATTGTATGATTGTGATTGTATGATTGTGATTGTATCATTGTTTTTGTATGATTGTGATTGTATGATTGCGATTGTGTGATTGTGATTGTATGATTGTGATTGTATGATTGTGATTGTATGATTGTGATTGTATGATTGTGCCTGTATGATTGTGATTTTATGATTGTGTATGGGAGAATGTAAATGCATTATTGCTATTTTGTGGGTGTGAATGTATTATTGTGATTGTATGATTGTATTTGAATGATTCTGATTATATGATTGTGACTGTATTATTGTGATCTTATGATTGTGTATGAGAGATTGTAAATGAATGATTGCTATTTTATGGGTGTGATTGTATTATTGTGATTGTGAGTTTGTGATTCTGAGATTGTAATTGTATGACTGCCATTGTGTCATCGTGATGGTATGATTGTTCTTGTATGATTGTGATTGTATGATTGTAATTGTATGATTGTGGTCGTATGACTGTGATTGTATGATTGTGATTGTATGATTGTGATCGTATGATTGTGATTGTAGGATTGTGATTGTATGATCGTGATTGTGTGATTGTGATTCTGAGATTTTAATTGTATGGTTGTGATCGTATGACAGTGATTGTATGATTGTGATTTTATGATTGTGATTGTATGATTGTGACGGTATGAGTGTCATTGTATGATTGCGATAGTATGATTGTTATTGCATGATTGCGATTGCAGAATTGTGTTAGTATGATTGTTATTGTATGATTGTGGTTGTATGTTTGTGATTGTATTAATGTGATTGTGTGGTTGTGATTGTATGGTTGTGATTGTATGGTTGTGATTGTATGATTGCGATTGTATGATCGTGATAGTATGATTGCGATTGTATAGTAGTGATTGTGTAATTGTGATTGTATGATTGTGATTGTATGATCGCGATTGTATGATTGTGATTGCATGGTTGTGATTGTATGAGTGCGATTGTATGATTGCGATTTTATGATTGTGATTGTATGATTGTGACTGTATGACTGTGATTGTATGATTGTGATTGTATGATTGTGATTGTAATTGCGATTGTATGATTGTAATTGTAAAACTGTGGTAGTATGACTGTGATTGTATGATAGTGATTGTATGATTGCGACTGTATGATTGGGATTGTATGATTGTGATTGTATTTTTGTGAATGTATGATTGTGATTGTATGACTGTGATTGTATGATTGTGATTGTATGATGGTGAATGTATTATTGTGATTGTATGATTGTGATTGTATCAGTGTTTTTGGGAGATTGTATTTATATGATTGCGATTGAATGATTGTGATTGAATGATTGTGATCGTATGATTGTGATTGTATGATTGTGATTGTATGAATGTGATTGTATGGTTGTGATTGTATGATTGTGACTGTATTATTGTGATTGTATGATTGTGATTGTATGATTGTTTTTGGGAGATTGTATTTATATGATTGCGATTGTATGATTGTGATTGAATGATTCTGATTTTATGAGTGTGATTGTATGATTGCGATAGCATGATTGTTATTGCATGATTGCGATTGCAGGATTGCGATTGTATGATGGTGATTGTATGACTGTGACTGTATAATTGTGATTGTATGATTGTGATTGTATGAGTGTGATTGTATGATTGTGATTGTATGACTGCCATTGTATGATTGTGATTGTATTATTGTGATTGTATTATTGTGCTTCTATGATTGTGATTGTATGATTGTGATTGTATGAGTGCGATTGTATGATTGTGACAATATGAGTGTGATTGTATGATTGTGACAGTATGATTGTGATTGTATGATTGTAATTGTATCAATGTTTTTAGGAGATTGTATTTATATGATTGCGATTGTATGGCTGTAATTGTATGATTGTGATTGTATATTTGTGATTGTATTATTGTGATTGTATGGTTGTGACTGTATGGTTGTGATTGTATGATTGCGATTGTATGATCGTGATTGTATGATTGTGACAGTATGATTGTGATTGTATGATTGTGGTTGTATGATTGTGATTGTATTATTGTGATTGTATTATTGTGCTTCTATGATTGTGATTGTATGATTGTGATTGTATGATTGTGATTGTATGATTGTGATTGTATGATTGTGATCGTATGATTGTGATAGTATGATTCTATTTGATGATTGTGATTGTATGATTGTGACTGTATTATTGTGATTTTATGATTGTGTATGGGAGAATGTAAATGTATTATTGCTATTTTGTGGTTGTGAATGTATTATTGTGATTGTGAGTTTATGATTCTGAGATGGTAATTGTATGATTGCGATTGTATGATCGTGATGGTATGACTGTTTTTGTATGATTGTGATTTTATGATTGTAATTGTATGATTGTAATTTTATGATTGCGATGGTATGATTGTAATTGTATGATTGTTTTTGTATGATTGCGATCGTATGATTGTAATTGTATGATTGTTATTGTATTATTGTGATTGAATTATTGTGCTTCTATGATTGTGTTTGTATGATTGCGAATGTATGATTGTGATTGTATGATTGTATTTGAATGATTGTGATTATATGATTGTGACTGTATTATTGTGATTTTATGATTGTGTATGAGAGATTGTAAATGAATGATTGCTATTTTATGGGTGTGATTGTATTATTGTGATTGTGGGTTTGTGATTCTGAGATTGTAATTGTATGACTGCCATTGTATGATCGTGATGGTATGATTGTTTTTGAATGATTGTGATTGTATGATTGTGATTGTATGACTGTGATTGTATAATTGTGATTGTATGATTGTGACTGTATTATTGTGATTGTATGATTGTGATTGTATGATTGTTTTTGGGAGATTGTATTTATATGATTGCGATTGTATGATTGTGATTTTATGATTGTGACTGTATGACTGTGATTGTGTGATTGTGGTCGCATGATTGGGATTGTACGATTGTGATTGTATGATTGGGATTGTATGATTGTGATTGTATGAGTGCGATTGTATGATTGCGATTTTATGATTATGATTGTATTATAGTTGTTGTATGAATGCCATTGTATTATTGTGATTGTATGATTGTAATTGTATGAATGTGCTTGTAGGACTGCGACAGTATGTTTCTGATTGTATGATTGTGATTCTATGACTGTGATTGTATGATTGTGATTGTAGGATTGTGATTGTATGATCGTGATTGTGTGATTGTGATTCTGAGATTTTAATTGTATGGTTGTGATCGTATGACAGTGATTGTATGATTGTGATTTTATGATTGTGATTGTATGATTGTGACGGTATGAGTGTGATTGTATGATTGCGATAGTATGATTGTTATTGCATGATTGCGATTGCAGAATTGTGTTAGTATGATTGTTATTGTATGATTGTGGTTGTATGTTTGTGATTGTATTAATGTGATTGTGTGGTTGTGATTGTATGGTTGTGATTGTATGGTTGTGATTGTATGATTGCGATTGTATGATCGTGATTGTATGATTGCGATTGTATAGTAGTGATTGTGTGATTGTGATTGTATGATTGTGATTGTATGATTGCGATTGTATGATTGTGATTGCATGGTTGTGATTGTATGAGTGCGATTGTATGATTGCGATTTTATGATTGTGATTGTATGATTGTGACTGTATGACTGTGATTGTATGATTGTGATTGTATGATTGTGATTGTATGATTGTGATAGTATGATTATGATTGTACGATTGTTTTTGTTTGATTGCGATTGTATGATTGTGATTGTATGATTGTCATTATAATATTGTGACTGTATGATTGTGATTGTATGATTGTGGTTGTATGATTCTGATTGTATGATTGTGATTGTATGATTGTGATTGTATGATTGTGATTGTATGATTGTGATTGTATGATTGAGATTGTATGATTGTGATTGTATTATTGTGATTGTATGATTGTGATTGTATGATTGTGATTGTATGATTGTGAATGTATGATTGTGATTGTATGATTGTGATTGTATGATTGTGATTGTATGATTGAGATTGTATGATTGTGATTGTATGATTGTGATTGTATGATTGTGATTGTATGATTTGAATTGTATGATTGCGATTGTATCATTGTTTTTGTATGATTGTGATTGTATGATTGTGATTGTATGATTGTGATTGCATGATTGTGATTGAATGATTGTGATTGTATGATTGTGATTGTATGATTGAGATTGTATGATTGTGATTGTATTATTGTGATTGTATGATTGTGATTGTATGATTGTGATTGTATGATTGTGATTGTATGATTGTGAATGTATGATTGTGATTGTATTATTGTGATTGTATGACTGTGATTGTATGATTGTTTTTGTATGATTGTGATTGTATAGTAGTAATTGTATGATTGTCTTCGTATGATTGTGATCGTGTGATTGTGATTGTATGATTGTGATTGTATGATTGTGATTGTATGATTGTGATTGTATCATTGTTTTTGTATGATTGTGATTGTATGATTGCGATTGTGTGATTGTGATTGTATGATTGTGATTGTATGATTGTGATTGTATGATTGGGTTGGTATGATTGTGATTGTATGATTGTGATTGTATGATTGTGATTGTATGATTGGGATGGTATGATTGTGATTGTATGATCGAAATTGCATGACTGTGATTGTATGATTGTGATCGTATGCTTGTTATTATATGATTGTGATTGTATGATTGCGATAGTATGATTGTGTTTGTATGATTGCGATTGTATGATTGTGATTGTATGATTGTGATTGCATGATTGTGATTGTATGATTGTGATTGTATGATTTTGATTGTATGATTGTGATTGTATGATTGTGACTGTATGATTCTGATTGTATGATTGTTTTTGTATGATTGTTTTTGTATGATTGTGATTGTATAGTAGTAATTGTATGATTGTGATCGTATGATTGTGATTGTATGATTGTGATTGTATCATTGTGATTGAATGATTGTGAGTGTATGATTGCGATTGTATGATTGCGATCGTATGATTGTGATTGTTTGATTGCGATTGTATGATTGTGATTGTATGATTGTGATTGTATGATTGTGATTGTATGATTGTGATTGTATGATTGTAATTGTATGATTGTGATTGTATGATTGTGATTGTATGATTGTGATTGTATGATTGTGATTGTATGATTGTGATTGTATCATTGTTTTTGTATGATTGTGAATGTATGATTGCGATTGTGTGATTGTGATTGTATGATTGTGATTGTATGATTGTGATTGTATGATTGGGTTGGTATGATTGTGATTGTATGATTGTGATTGTATGATTGTGATTGTATGATTGGGATGGTATGATTGTGATTGTATGATCGAAATTGCATGACTGTGATTGTATGATTGTGATCGTATGCTTGTGATTATATGATTGTGATTGTATGATTGCGATAGTATGATTGTGATTGTATGATTGTGATTGTATGATTGTGATTGTATGATTGTGATTGTATGATTGTGATTGTATGATTGTGATTGTAAGATGGCGCGTGTATGATTGAGATTGTAGGATTGTGATTGTATGATTGTGATCATATGGTTCTGATTGTTCGATTGCGATTGTACGATTGTGATTACATGATTGTGATTGCATGATTGTTTTTGTATGATTGCGATTCTATGATTGTGATTTTATGATTGTGCCTGTATGATTGTGATGGTATGATTGCGATTGTATGATTGCGATTGTATGATTGCAATTTTATGAGTGTGATTATATGATTATGATTGTATGACTGTGATTGTATGATTGTGATTGTATGATTGTTTTTGTATGATTGTGATTGTATGATTGTGATTGTATGATTGTGATCGCATGATTGTGATTGAATGATTGTGATTGTATGATTGTGATTGTACGATTGTGATTGTATGATTGCGATAGTATGATTGTGATTGTATGATTGTGATTGTATGATTGTGATTGTATGATTGTGATTGTATGATTGTGATTGTATGATTGTGATTGTATGATTGTGATTGTATGATTGTGATTGTATGATTGTGATTGTATGATTGTGATTGTATGATTGTGATTGTATGATTGGCATTGTATGATTGTTTTTGTATGATTGTGATTGTATAGTAGTAATTGTATGATTGTCTTCGTACGATTGTGATCGTGTGATTGTGATTGTATGATTGTGATTGTATGATTGTGATTGTATGATTGTGATTGTATCATTGTTTTTGTATGATTGTGATTGTATGATTGCAATTGTGTGATTGTGATTGTATGATTGTGATTGTATGATTGTGATTGTATGATTGGGTTGGTATGATTGTGATTGTATGATTGTGATTGTATGATTGTGATTGTATGATTGGGATGGTATGATTGTGATTGTATGATCGAAATTGCATGACTGTGATTGTATGATTGTGATCGTATGCTTGTTATTATATGATTGTGATTGTATGATTGCGATAGTATGATTGTGATTGTATGATTGTGATTGTATGATTGAGATTGTATGATTGTGATTGTATTATTGTGATTGTATGATTGTGATCGTATGATTGTGGTTGTATGATTGTGATTGTATGATTGTGATTGTATGATTTGAATTGTATGATTGCGAATGTATCATTGTTTGTGTATGATTGTGATTGTATGATTGTGGTTGTATGATTGTGATTGTATGATTGTGATTGTATGATTGTGATTGCATGATTGTGATTCAATGATTGTGATTGTATGATTGTGATTGTACGATTGTGATTGTATGATTGCGATAGTATGATTGTGATTGTATGATTGTGATTGTATGATTGTGATTGTATGATTGTGATTGTATGATTGTGATTGTATGATTGTGATTGTATGATTGAGATTGTATGATTGTGATTGTATTATTGTGATTGTATGATTGTGATTGTATGATTGTGATTGTATGATTGTGAATGTATGATTGTGATTGTATGATTGTGATTGTATGATTGTGATTGTATGATTGAGATTGTATGATTGTGATTGTATGATTGTGATTGTATGATTTGAATTGTATGATTGCGATTGTATCATTGTTTTTGTATGATTGTGATTGTATGATTGTGATTGTATGATTGTGATTGCATGATTGTGATTGAATGATTGTGATTGTATGATTGTGATTGTATGATTGAGATTGTATGATTGTGATTGTATTATTGTGATTGTATGATTGTGATTGTATGATTGTGATTGTATGATTGTGAATGTATGATTGTGATTGTATTATTGTGATTGTATGACTGTGATTGTATGATTGTTTTTGTATGATTGTGATTGTATAGTAGTAATTGTATGATTGTCTTCGTATGATTGTGATCGTGTGATTGTGATTGTATGATTGTGATTGTATGACTGTGATTGTATGATTGTGATTGTATCATTGTTTTTGTATGATTGTGATTGTATGATTGCGATTGTGTGATTGTGATTGTATGATTGTGATTGTATGATTGTGATTGTATGATTGGGTTGGTATGATTGTGATTGTATGATTGTGAGTGTATGATTGTGATTGTATGATTGGGATGGTATGATTGTGATTGTACGATCGAAATTGCATGACTGTGATTGTATGATTGTGATCGTATGCTTGTGATTATATGATTGTGATTGTATGATTGCGATAGTATGATTGTGATTGTATGATTGTGATTGTATGATTGTGATTGTATGATTGTGATCGTATGATTGTGATTGTAGGATTGTGATTGTATGATCGTGATTGTGTGATTGTGATTCTGAGATTTTAATTGTATGGTTGTGATCGTATGACAGTGATTGTATGATTGTGATTTTATGATTGTGATTGTATGATTGTGACGGTATGAGTGTCATTGTATGATTGCGATAGTATGATTGTTATTGCATGATTGCGATTGCAGAATTGTGTTAGTATGATTGTTATTGTATGATTGTGGTTGTATGTTTGTGATTGTATTAATGTGATTGTGTGGTTGTGATTGTATGGTTGTGATTGTATGGTTGTGATTGTATGATTGCGATTGTATGATCGTGATAGTATGATTGCGATTGTATAGTAGTGATTGTGTAATTGTGATTGTATGATTGTGATTGTATGATCGCGATTGTATGATTGTGATTGCATGGTTGTGATTGTATGAGTGCGATTGTATGATTGCGATTTTATGATTGTGATTGTATGATTGTGACTGTATGACTGTGATTGTATGATTGTGATTGTATGATTGTGATTGTAATTGCGATTGTATGATTGTAATTGTATGACTGTGGTAGTATGACTGTGATTGTATGATAGTGATTGTATGATTGCGACTGTATGATTGGGATTGTATGATTGTGATTGTATTTTTGTGAATGTATGATTGTGATTGTATGACTGTGATTGTATGATTGTGATTGTATGATGGTGAATGTATTATTGTGATTGTATGATTGTGATTGTATCAGTGTTTTTGGGAGATTGTATTTATATGATTGCGATTGAATGATTGTGATTGAATGATTGTGATCGTATGATTGTGATTGTATGATTGTGATTGTATGAATGTGATTGTATGGTTGTGATTGTATGATTGTGACTGTATTATTGTGATTGTATGATTGTGATTGTATGATTGTTTTTGGGAGATTGTATTTATATGATTGCGATTGTATGATTGTGATTGAATGATTCTGATTTTATGAGTGTGATTGTATGATTGCGATAGCATGATTGTTATTGCATGATTGCGATTGCAGGATTGCGATTGTATGATGGTGATTGTATGACTGTGACTGTATAATTGTGATTGTATGATTGTGATTGTATGAGTGTGATTGTATGATTGTGATTGTATGACTGCCATTGTATGATTGTGATTGTATTATTGTGATTGTATTATTGTGCTTCTATGATTGTGATTGTATGATTGTGATTGTATGATTGTGATTGTATGATTGTGATTGTATGATTGTGATTGTATTATTGTGATTGTATTATTGTGCTTCTATGATTGTGATTGTATGATTGTGATTGTATGATTGTGATTGTATGATTGTGATTGTATGATTGTGATCGTATGATTGTGATAGTATGATTCTATTTGATGATTGTGATTGTATGATTGTGACTGTATTATTGTGATTTTATGATTGTGATCGTATGATTGTGATAGTATGATTCTATTTGATGATTGTGATTGTATGATTGTGACTGTATTATTGTGATTTTATGATTGTGTATGGGAGAATGTAAATGTATTATTGCTATTTTGTGGTTGTGAATGTATTATTGTGATTGTGAGTTTATGATTCTGAGATGGTAATTGTATGATTGCGATTGTATGATCGTGATGGTATGACTGTTTTTGTATGATTGTGATTTTATGATTGTAATTGTATGATTGTAATTTTATGATTGCGATGGTATGATTGTAATTGTATGATTGTTTTTGTATGATTGCGATCGTATGATTGTAATTGTATGATTGTTATTGTATTATTGTGATTGAATTATTGTGCTTCTATGATTGTGTTTGTATGATTGCGAATGTATGATTGTGATTGTATGATTGTATTTGAATGATTGTGATTATATGATTGTGACTGTATTATAGTGATTTTATGATTGTGTATGAGAGATTGTAAATGAATGATTGCTATTTTATGGGTGTGATTGTATTATTGTGATTGTGAGTTTGTGATTCTGAGATTGTAATTGTATGACTGCCATTGTATGATCGTGATGGTATGATTGTTTTTGAATGATTGTGATTGTATGATTGTGATTGTATGACTGTGATTGTATAATTGTGATTGTATGATTGTGACTGTATTATTGTGATTGTATGATTGTGATTGTATGATTGTTTTTGGGAGATTGTATTTATATGATTGCGATTGTATGATTGTGATTTTATGATTGTGACTGCATGACTGTGATTGTATGATTGTGGTCGCATGATTGGGATTGTATGATTGTGATTGTATGATTGGGATTGTATGATTGTGATTGTATGAGTGCGATTGTATGATTGCGATTTTATGATTATGAATGTATTATTGTTGTTGTATGAATGCCATTGTATTATTGTGATTGTATGATTGTGATTGTATGAATGTGCTTGTAGGACTGCGACAGTATGTTTCTGATTGTATGATTGTGATTCTATGACTGTGATTGTATGATTGTGATTGTAGGATTGTGATTGTATGATCGTGATTGTGTGATTGTGATTCTGAGATTTTAATTGTATGGTTGTGATCGTATGACAGTGATTGTATGATTGTGATTTTATGATTGTGATTGTATGATTGTGACGGTATGAGTGTGATTGTATGATTGCGATAGTATGATTGTTATTGCATGATTGCGATTGCAGAATTGTGTTAGTATGATTGTTATTGTATGATTGTGGTTGTATGTTTGTGATTGTATTAATGTGATTGTGTGGTTGTGATTGTATGGTTGTGATTGTATGGTTGTGATTGTATGATTGCGATTGTATGATCGTGATTGTATGATTGCGATTGTATAGTAGTGATTGTGTGATTGTGATTGTATGATTGTGATTGTATGATTGCGATTGTATGATTGTGATTGTATGATTGTGATAGTATGATTATGATTGTACGATTGTTTTTGTTTGATTGCGATTGTATGATTGTGATTGTATGATTGTCATTATAATATTGTGACTGTATGATTGTGATTGTATGATTGTGGTTGTATGATTCTGATTGTATGATTGTGATTGTATTATTGTGATTGTATGATTGTAATTGTATGACTATGGTAGTATGACTGTGATTGTATGATAGTGATTGTATGATTGTGGTTGTATAAGTGCGATTGTATGATTGTGACTGTATGAGTGTGATTGTATGATTGTGATAGTATGATTGTGATTGTATGATTGTGATTGTATCAATGTTTTTTGGAGATTGTATTTATATGGTTGCGATTGTATGATTGTTATTGTATGATTGTGATTGTATGTTTGTGATTGTGTGAATGCCGTTGTATGATTGTGATTGTATGATTGTGATTGTATGATTGTGATTGTATGATTGTGATTGTATGTGTGTGATTGTATGATTGTGACTGTATGAGTGTGATTGTATAATTGTGATAGTATGATTGTGATTGTATGATTGTGATTGTATCAATGTTTTTGGGAGATTGTATTTATATGGTTGCGATTGTATAATTGTTATTGTGTGATTGTGATTGTATGTTTGTGATTGTATCATTGTGATTGTATGGTTGCGATTGTATGGTTGTGATTGTATGATTGCGATTGTATGATCGTGATTGTATGATTCTGATTTTATGAGTGTGGTTGTATGATTGCGATAGTATGATTGTTATTGCATGATTACGATTGCAGGATTGTGCTTGTATGATTGTGATTGTGTGATTCTGATTTTATGAGTGTGATTGTATGATTGCGAAAGCATGAATGTTATTGCATGATTGCGATTGCAGGATTGTGATTGTATGATGGTGATTGTATGACTGTGACTGTATTATTGTGATTGTATGATTGTGATTGTATGATGGTGATGGTATGATTATGATTGTACGATTGTTTTTGTTTGATTGCGATTGTATGAGTGTGATTGTATGATTGCGATACTATGATTGTTATTGCATGATTACGATTGCAGGATTGTGCATGTATGATTGTGATTGTATGATTGTGATTGTATGATTCTGATTTTATGAGTGTGATTGTATGATTGCGATAGCATGAATGTTATTGCATGATTGCCATTGCAGGATTGTGATTGTATGATGGTGATTGTATGACTGTGACTGTATTATTGTGATTGTATGATTGTGATTGTATGATGGTGATGGTATGATTATGATTGTACGATTGTTTTTGTTTGATTGCGATTGTATGATTGTGGTTGTATGATTGTGATTGTATTATTGTGATTGTATGATTGTGATTGTATGATTGTGATTGAATGACTGCTTTTGAATGATTGTCATTGTAATATTGTGACTGTATGATTGTGATTGTATGATTGTGATTGTATGATTGTGATTGTATGATTGTGATTGTATGATTGTGATTGTATGATTGTGATTGTATTATTGTGATTGTATTATTGTGCTTCTATGATTGTGATTGTATGATTGTTATTGTATTATTGTGATTGAATTATTGTGCTTCTATGATTGTGATTGTATGATTGCGAATGTATGATTGTGATTGTATGATTGTATTTGAATGATTGTGATTATATGATTGTGACTGTATTATTGTGATTTTATGATTGTGTATGAGAGATTGTAAATGAATGATTGCTATTTTATGGGTGTGACTGTATTATTGTGATTGTGAGTTTGTGATTCTGAGATTGTAATTGTATGACTGCCATTGTATGATCGTGATGGAATGATTGGTTTTGTATGATTGTAATTGTATGATTGTGGTCGTATGACTGTGATTGTATGATTGTGATTGTATGATTGTGATTGTATGATTGTGATTGTATGGTTGTGATTGTATGATTGTGACTGTATTATTGTGATTGTATGATTGTGATTGTATGATTGTTTTTGGGAGATTATATTTATATGATTGCGATTGTATGATTGTCATTGAATGATTGTGATTGTATGACTGTGATTGTGTGATTGTGATTGTATGAGTGTGATTGTATGATTGCGATAGCATGATTGTTATTGCATGATTGCGATTGCAGGATTGTGATTGTATGATTGTGATTGTATGATTGTGATTGTATAATTGTGGTCGTATGATTGTGATTGTATGATTGTGATTGTATGATTGTGATTGTATAAACGTTTTTGGGAGATTGTATTCATATGATTGCGATTGTATGATTGTGATTGAATGACTGTGATTGTATAATCGTGATTATATGACTGTGATTGTATGATAGCGATTGAATGATTGCGATTGTATGATTGTGACTGAATCACTGCTTTTGAATGTTTGTGATTGTATTATTGTGATTGTATGATTATGATTGTATGACTGTGATTGTATGATTGTGATTGTATGATTGTGATTGTATGATTGTGACCGTACAAGTGTGATTGTATGGTTGTGATAGTATGATTGTTATTGTATTATTGTGATTGAATTATTGTGCTTCTATGATTGTGATTGTATGATTGCGAATGTATGATTGTGATTGTATGATTGTATTTGAATGATTGTGATTATATGATTGTGACTGTATTATTGTGATTTTATGATTGTGTATGAGAGATTGTAAATGAATGATTGCTATTTTATGGGTGTGACTGTATTATTGTGATTGTGAGTTTGTGATTCTGAGATTGTAATTGTATGACTGCCATTGTATGATCGTGATGGAATGATTGGTTTTGTATGATTGTAATTGTATGATTGTGGTCGTATGACTGTGATTGTATGATTGTGATTGTATGATTGTGATTGTATGATTGTGATTGTATGGTTGTGATTGTATGATTGTGACTGTATTATTGTGATTGTATGATTGTGATTGTATGATTGTTTTTGGGAGATTATATTTATATGATTGCGATTGTATGATTGTCATTGAATGATTGTGATTGTATGACTGTGATTGTGTGATTGTGATTGTATGAGTGTGATTGTATGATTGCGATAGCATGATTGTTATTGCATGATTGCGATTGCAGGATTGTGATTGTATGATTGTGATTGTATGATTGTGATTGTATAATTGTGGTCGTATGATTGTGATTGTATGATTGTGATTGTATGATTGTGATTGTATAAATGTTTTTGGGAGATTGTATTCATATGATTGCGATTGTATGATTGTGATTGAATGACTGTGATTGTATAATCGTGATTATATGACTGTGATTGTATGATAGCGATTGAATGATTGCGATTGTATGATTGTGACTGAATCACTGCTTTTGAATGTTTGTGATTGTATTATTGTGATTGTATGATTATGATTGTATGACTGTGATTGTATGATTGTGATTGTATGATTGTGATTGTATGATTGTGACCGTACAAGTGTGATTGTATGGTTGTGATAGTATGATTGTTATTGTATTATTGTGATTGTATGATTGTGATTGTATGATGGTGATTGTATGATTGTGATTGTATGATTGTGATGGTATGAGTGTGACTGTATGATTGTGATAGTTTGATTGTTTTTGCATGATTGCGATTGCAGAATTGTGTTTGTATGATTGTTATTGTATGATTGTGGTTGTATGTTTGTGATTGTATTAATGTGATTGTATGGTTGTGATTGTATGGTTGTGATTGTATGATTGTGATTGTATGATTGTGATTGTATGGTTGCGATTGTATGATTGTGATTGCATGATTGTGATTGCACGATTGTGATTGCACGATTGTGATTGCACGATTGTGATTCTATGATTGTGATTGTATGATTGTGACTGTATGAGTGTGATTGTATGATTGTGATAGTATGATTGTGATTGTATGATTGTGATTGTATCAATGTTTTTGGGAGATTGTATTTATATGGTTGCGATTGTATAATTGTTATTGTGTGATTGTGATTGTATGTTTGTGATTGTATCATTGTGATTGTATGGTTGTGATTGTATGGTTGTGATTGTATGGTTGTGATTGTATGATTGCGATTGTATGATCGTGATTGTATGATTCTGATTTTATGAGTGTGATTGTATGATTGCGATAGCATGATTGTTATTGCATGATTGCGATTGCAGGATTGTGATTGTATGATGGTGATTGTATGATTGTGATTGTATGATTGTGATTGAATTATTGTGCTTCTATGATTGTGATAGTATGATTGCGATTGAGGGATTGTGCTTGTATGATTGCAATTGTATGATTGTGATTGTATGATTGTGATTGCATGATAGTGATTGTAATTGCGATTGTATGATTGTAATTGTATGACTGTGGTAGTATGACTGTGATTGTATGATAGTGATTGTATGATTGTGGTTGTATAAGTGCGATTGTATGATTGTGACTGTATGAGTGTGATTGTATGATTGTGATAGTATGATTGTGATTGTATGATTGTGATTGTATCAATGTTTTTGGGAGATTGTATTTATATGGTTGCGATTGTATGATTGTTATTGTATGATTGTGATTGTATGTTTGTGATTGTGTGAATGCCGTTGTATGATTGTGATTGTATGATTGTGATTGTATGATTGTGATTGCATGATTGTGATTGAATGATTGTGATTGTATGATTGTGATTGTATGATTGAGATTGTATGATTGTGATTGTATTATTGTGATTGTATGATTGTGATTGTATGATTGTGATTGTATGATTGTGAATGTATGATTGTGATTGTATTATTGTGATTGTATGACTGTGATTGTATGATTGTTTTTGTATGATTGTGATTGTATAGTAGTAATTGTATGATTGTCTTCGTATGATTGTGATCGTGTGATTGTGATTGTATGATTGTGATTGTATGATTGTGATTGTATGATTGTGATTGTATCATTGTTTTTGTATGATTGTGATTGTATGATTGCGATTGTGTGATTGTGATTGTATGATTGTGATTGTATGATTGTGATTGTATGATTGGGTTGGTATGATTGTGATTGTATGATTGTGAGTGTATGATTGTGATTGTATGATTGGGATGGTATGATTGTGATTGTACGATCGAAATTGCATGACTGTGATTGTATGATTGTGATCGTATGCTTGTGATTATATGATTGTGATTGTATGATTGCGATAGTATGATTGTGATTGTATGATTGTGATTGTATGATTGTGATTGTATGATTGTGATCGTATGATTGTGATTGTAGGATTGTGATTGTATGATCGTGATTGTGTGATTGTGATTCTGAGATTTTAATTGTATGGTTGTGATCGTATGACAGTGATTGTATGATTGTGATTTTATGATTGTGATTGTATGATTGTGACGGTATGAGTGTCATTGTATGATTGCGATAGTATGATTGTTATTGCATGATTGCGATTGCAGAATTGTGTTAGTATGATTGTTATTGTATGATTGTGGTTGTATGTTTGTGATTGTATTAATGTGATTGTGTGGTTGTGATTGTATGGTTGTGATTGTATGGTTGTGATTGTATGATTGCGATTGTATGATCGTGATAGTATGATTGCGATTGTATAGTAGTGATTGTGTAATTGTGATTGTATGATTGTGATTGTATGATCGCGATTGTATGATTGTGATTGCATGGTTGTGATTGTATGAGTGCGATTGTATGATTGCGATTTTATGATTGTGATTGTATGATTGTGACTGTATGACTGTGATTGTATGATTGTGATTGTATGATTGTGATTGTAATTGCGATTGTATGATTGTAATTGTATGACTGTGGTAGTATGACTGTGATTGTATGATAGTGATTGTATGATTGCGACTGTATGATTGGGATTGTATGATTGTGATTGTATTTTTGTGAATGTATGATTGTGATTGTATGACTGTGATTGTATGATTGTGATTGTATGATGGTGAATGTATTATTGTGATTGTATGATTGTGATTGTATCAGTGTTTTTGGGAGATTGTATTTATATGATTGCGATTGAATGATTGTGATTGAATGATTGTGATCGTATGATTGTGATTGTATGATTGTGATTGTATGAATGTGATTGTATGGTTGTGATTGTATGATTGTGACTGTATTATTGTGATTGTATGATTGTGATTGTATGATTGTTTTTGGGAGATTGTATTTATATGATTGCGATTGTATGATTGTGATTGAATGATTCTGATTTTATGAGTGTGATTGTATGATTGCGATAGCATGATTGTTATTGCATGATTGCGATTGCAGGATTGCGATTGTATGATGGTGATTGTATGACTGTGACTGTATAATTGTGATTGTATGATTGTGATTGTATGAGTGTGATTGTATGATTGTGATTGTATGACTGCCATTGTATGATTGTGATTGTATTATTGTGATTGTATTATTGTGCTTCTATGATTGTGATTGTATGATTGTGATTGTATGATTGTGATTGTATGATTGTGATTGTATGATTGTGATTGTATGATTGTGATTGTATTATTGTGATTGTATTATTGTGCTTCTATGATTGTGATTGTATGATTGTGATTGTATGATTGTGATTGTATGATTGTGATTGTATGATTGTGATCGTATGATTGTGATAGTATGATTCTATTTGATGATTGTGATTGTATGATTGTGACTGTATTATTGTGATTTTATGATTGTGATCGTATGATTGTGATAGTATGATTCTATTTGATGATTGTGATTGTATGATTGTGACTGTATTATTGTGATTTTATGATTGTGTATGGGAGAATGTAAATGTATTATTGCTATTTTGTGGTTGTGAATGTATTATTGTGATTGTGAGTTTATGATTCTGAGATGGTAATTGTATGATTGCGATTGTATGATCGTGATGGTATGACTGTTTTTGTATGATTGTGATTTTATGATTGTAATTGTATGATTGTAATTTTATGATTGCGATGGTATGATTGTAATTGTATGATTGTTTTTGTATGATTGCGATCGTATGATTGTAATTGTATGATTGTTATTGTATTATTGTGATTGAATTATTGTGCTTCTATGATTGTGTTTGTATGATTGCGAATGTATGATTGTGATTGTATGATTGTATTTGAATGATTGTGATTATATGATTGTGACTGTATTATTGTGATTTTATGATTGTGTATGAGAGATTGTAAATGAATGATTGCTATTTTATGGGTGTGATTGTATTATTGTGATTGTGAGTTTGTGATTCTGAGATTGTAATTGTATGACTGCCATTGTATGATCGTGATGGTATGATTGTTTTTGAATGATTGTGATTGTATGATTGTGATTGTATGACTGTGATTGTATAATTGTGATTGTATGATTGTGACTGTATTATTGTGATTGTATGATTGTGATTGTATGATTGTTTTTGGGAGATTGTATTTATATGATTGCGATTGTATGATTGTGATTTTATGATTGTGACTGCATGACTGTGATTGTATGATTGTGGTCGCATGATTGGGATTGTATGATTGTGATTGTATGATTGGGATTGTATGATTGTGATTGTATGAGTGCGATTGTATGATTGCGATTTTATGATTATGATTGTATTATTGTTGTTGTATGAATGCCATTGTATTATTGTGATTGTATGATTGTGATTGTATGAATGTGCTTGTAGGACTGCGACAGTATGTTTCTGATTGTATGATTGTGATTCTATGACTGTGATTGTATGATTGTGATTGTAGGATTGTGATTGTATGATCGTGATTGTGTGATTGTGATTCTGAGATTTTAATTGTATGGTTGTGATCGTATGACAGTGATTGTATGATTGTGATTTTATGATTGTGATTGTATGATTGTGACGGTATGAGTGTGATTGTATGATTGCGATAGTATGATTGTTATTGCATGATTGCGATTGCAGAATTGTGTTAGTATGATTGTTATTGTATGATTGTGGTTGTATGTTTGTGATTGTATTAATGTGATTGTGTGGTTGTGATTGTATGGTTGTGATTGTATGGTTGTGATTGTATGATTGCGATTGTATGATCGTGATTGTATGATTGCGATTGTATAGTAGTGATTGTGTGATTGTGATTGTATGATTGTGATTGTATGATTGCGATTGTATGATTGTGATTGTATGATTGTGATAGTATGATTATGATTGTACGATTGTTTTTGTTTGATTGCGATTGTATGATTGTGATTGTATGATTGTCATTATAATATTGTGACTGTATGATTGTGATTGTATGATTGTGGTTGAATGATTCTGATTGTATGATTGTGATTGTATTATTGTGATTGTATGATTGTAATTGTATGACTATGGTAGTATGACTGTGATTGTATGATAGTGATTGTATGATTGTGGTTGTATAAGTGCGATTGTATGATTGTGACTGTATGAGTGTGATTGTATGATTGTGATAGTATGATTGTGATTGTATGATTGTGATTGTATCAATGTTTTTTGGAGATTGTATTTATATGGTTGCGATTGTATGATTGTTATTGTATGATTGTGATTGTATGTTTGTGATTGTGTGAATGCCGTTGTATGATTGTGATTGTATGATTGTGATTGTATGATTGTGATTGTATGATTGTGATTGTATGTGTGTGATTGTATGATTGTGACTGTATGAGTGTGATTGTATAATTGTGATAGTATGATTGTGATTGTATGATTGTGATTGTATCAATGTTTTTGGGAGATTGTATTTATATGGTTGCGATTGTATAATTGTTATTGTGTGATTGTGATTGTATGTTTGTGATTGTATCATTGTGATTGTATGGTTGCGATTGTATGGTTGTGATTGTATGATTGCGATTGTATGATCGTGATTGTATGATTCTGATTTTATGAGTGTGGTTGTATGATTGCGATAGTATGATTGTTATTGCATGATTACGATTGCAGGATTGTGCTTGTATGATTGTGATTGTGTGATTCTGATTTTATGAGTGTGATTGTATGATTGCGAAAGCATGAATGTTATTGCATGATTGCGATTGCAGGATTGTGATTGTATGATGGTGATTGTATGACTGTGACTGTATTATTGTGATTGTATGATTGTGATTGTATGATGGTGATGGTATGATTATGATTGTACGATTGTTTTTGTTTGATTGCGATTGTATGAGTGTGATTGTATGATTGCGATACTATGATTGTTATTGCATGATTACGATTGCAGGATTGTGCATGTATGATTGTGATTGTATGATTGTGATTGTATGATTCTGATTTTATGAGTGTGATTGTATGATTGCGATAGCATGAATGTTATTGCATGATTGCCATTGCAGGATTGTGATTGTATGATGGTGATTGTATGACTGTGACTGTATTATTGTGATTGTATGATTGTGATTGTATGATGGTGATGGTATGATTATGATTGTACGATTGTTTTTGTTTGATTGCGATTGTATGATTGTGGTTGTATGATTGTGATTGTATTATTGTGATTGTATGATTGTGATTGTATGATTGTGATTGAATGACTGCTTTTGAATGATTGTCATTGTAATATTGTGACTGTATGATTGTGATTGTATGATTGTGATTGTATGATTGTGATTGTATGATTGTGATTGTATGATTGTGATTGTATGATTGTGATTGTATTATTGTGATTGTATTATTGTGCTTCTATGATTGTGATTGTATGATTGTTATTGTATTATTGTGATTGAATTATTGTGCTTCTATGATTGTGATTGTATGATTGCGAATGTATGATTGTGATTGTATGATTGTATTTGAATGATTGTGATTATATGATTGTGACTGTATTATTGTGATTTTATGATTGTGTATGAGAGATTGTAAATGAATGATTGCTATTTTATGGGTGTGACTGTATTATTGTGATTGTGAGTTTGTGATTCTGAGATTGTAATTGTATGACTGCCATTGTATGATCGTGATGGAATGATTGGTTTTGTATGATTGTAATTGTATGATTGTGGTCGTATGACTGTGATTGTATGATTGTGATTGTATGATTGTGATTGTATGATTGTGATTGTATGGTTGTGATTGTATGATTGTGACTGTATTATTGTGATTGTATGATTGTGATTGTATGATTGTTTTTGGGAGATTATATTTATATGATTGCGATTGTATGATTGTCATTGAATGATTGTGATTGTATGACTGTGATTGTGTGATTGTGATTGTATGAGTGTGATTGTATGATTGCGATAGCATGATTGTTATTGCATGATTGCGATTGCAGGATTGTGATTGTATGATTGTGATTGTATGATTGTGATTGTATAATTGTGGTCGTATGATTGTGATTGTATGATTGTGATTGTATGATTGTGATTGTATAAACGTTTTTGGGAGATTGTATTCATATGATTGCGATTGTATGATTGTGATTGAATGACTGTGATTGTATAATCGTGATTATATGACTGTGATTGTATGATAGCGATTGAATGATTGCGATTGTATGATTGTGACTGAATCACTGCTTTTGAATGTTTGTGATTGTATTATTGTGATTGTATGATTATGATTGTATGACTGTGATTGTATGATTGTGATTGTATGATTGTGATTGTATGATTGTGACCGTACAAGTGTGATTGTATGGTTGTGATAGTATGATTGTTATTGTATTATTGTGATTGAATTATTGTGCTTCTATGATTGTGATTGTATGATTGCGAATGTATGATTGTGATTGTATGATTGTATTTGAATGATTGTGATTATATGATTGTGACTGTATTATTGTGATTTTATGATTGTGTATGAGAGATTGTAAATGAATGATTGCTATTTTATGGGTGTGACTGTATTATTGTGATTGTGAGTTTGTGATTCTGAGATTGTAATTGTATGACTGCCATTGTATGATCGTGATGGAATGATTGGTTTTGTATGATTGTAATTGTATGATTGTGGTCGTATGACTGTGATTGTATGATTGTGATTGTATGATTGTGATTGTATGATTGTGATTGTATGGTTGTGATTGTATGATTGTGACTGTATTATTGTGATTGTATGATTGTGATTGTATGATTGTTTTTGGGAGATTATATTTATATGATTGCGATTGTATGATTGTCATTGAATGATTGTGATTGTATGACTGTGATTGTGTGATTGTGATTGTATGAGTGTGATTGTATGATTGCGATAGCATGATTGTTATTGCATGATTGCGATTGCAGGATTGTGATTGTATGATTGTGATTGTATGATTGTGATTGTATAATTGTGGTCGTATGATTGTGATTGTATGATTGTGATTGTATGATTGTGATTGTATAAATGTTTTTGGGAGATTGTATTCATATGATTGCGATTGTATGATTGTGATTGAATGACTGTGATTGTATAATCGTGATTATATGACTGTGATTGTATGATAGCGATTGAATGATTGCGATTGTATGATTGTGACTGAATCACTGCTTTTGAATGTTTGTGATTGTATTATTGTGATTGTATGATTATGATTGTATGACTGTGATTGTATGATTGTGATTGTATGATTGTGATTGTATGATTGTGACCGTACAAGTGTGATTGTATGGTTGTGATAGTATGATTGTTATTGTATTATTGTGATTGTATGATTGTGATTGTATGATGGTGATTGTATGATTGTGATTGTATGATTGTGATGGTATGAGTGTGACTGTATGATTGTGATAGTTTGATTGTTTTTGCATGATTGCGATTGCAGAATTGTGTTTGTATGATTGTTATTGTATGATTGTGGTTGTATGTTTGTGATTGTATTAATGTGATTGTATGGTTGTGATTGTATGGTTGTGATTGTATGATTGTGATTGTATGATTGTGATTGTATGGTTGCGATTGTATGATTGTGATTGCATGATTGTGATTGCACGATTGTGATTGCACGATTGTGATTGCACGATTGTGATTCTATGATTGTGATTGTATGATTGTGACTGTATGAGTGTGATTGTATGATTGTGATAGTATGATTGTGATTGTATGATTGTGATTGTATCAATGTTTTTGGGAGATTGTATTTATATGGTTGCGATTGTATAATTGTTATTGTGTGATTGTGATTGTATGTTTGTGATTGTATCATTGTGATTGTATGGTTGTGATTGTATGGTTGTGATTGTATGGTTGTGATTGTATGATTGCGATTGTATGATCGTGATTGTATGATTCTGATTTTATGAGTGTGATTGTATGATTGCGATAGCATGATTGTTATTGCATGATTGCGATTGCAGGATTGTGATTGTATGATGGTGATTGTATGATTGTGATTGTATGATTGTGATTGAATTATTGTGCTTCTATGATTGTGATAGTATGATTGCGATTGAGGGATTGTGCTTGTATGATTGCAATTGTATGATTGTGATTGTATGATTGTGATTGCATGATAGTGATTGTAATTGCGATTGTATGATTGTAATTGTATGACTGTGGTAGTATGACTGTGATTGTATGATAGTGATTGTATGATTGTGGTTGTATAAGTGCGATTGTATGATTGTGACTGTATGAGTGTGATTGTATGATTGTGATAGTATGATTGTGATTGTATGATTGTGATTGTATCAATGTTTTTGGGAGATTGTATTTATATGGTTGCGATTGTATGATTGTTATTGTATGATTGTGATTGTATGTTTGTGATTGTGTGAATGCCGTTGTATGATTGTGATTGTATGATTGTGATTGTATGATTGTGATTGTATGATTGTGATTGTATGATTGTGATTGTATGTGTGTGATTGTATGATTGTGACTGTATGAGTGTGATTGTATGATTGTGATAGTATGATTGTGATTGTATGATTGTGATTGTATCAATGTTTTTGGGAGATTGTATTTATATGATTGCGATTGTATAATTGTTATTGTGTGATTGTGATTGTATGTTTGCGATTGTATCACTGTGATTGTATGGTTGTGATTGTATCAATGTTTTTGGGAGATTGTATTTATATGGTTGCGATTGTATGATTGTTATTGTATGATTGTGATTGTATGTTTGTGATTGTATTATTGTGATTGTATGGTTGTGATTGTATGGTTGTGATTGTATGATTGCGATTGTATGATCGTGATTGTATGATTCTGATTTTATGAGTGTGATTGTATGATTGCGATAGCATGATTGTTATTGCATGATTGCGATTGCAGGATTGTGATTGTATGATGGTGATTGTATGACCGTGATTGTATGATCGTGATTGTATGATCGTGATTGTATGATCGTGATTGTATGATCGTGATTGTATTATTGTGATTGTATTATTGTGCTTCTATGATTGTGATTGTATGATTGTGATTGTATGATTGTTTTTGGGAGATTGTATTTATATGATTGCGATTGTATGATTGTGATTGAATGATTGTGATTGTATGATTGTGATTGTGTGATTGTGATTGTATGAGTGTGATTGTATGATTGCGATAGTATGATTGTTATTGCATGATTACGACTGCAGGATTGTGCTGGTATGATTGTGATTGTATGATTCTGATTTTATGAGTGTGATTGTATGATTGCGATAGCATGAATGTTATTGCATGATTGCGATTGCAGGATTGTGATTGTATGATGGTGATTGTATGACTGTGACTGTATTATTGTGATTGTATGATTGTGATTGTATGATGGTGATGGTGTGATTATGATTGTACGATTGTTTTTGTTTGATTGCGATTTGATGATTGTGATTGTAGGATTGTGATTGTATTATTGTGATTGTATGTTTGTGATTGTATGATTGTGATTGTATGATTGTGGTCCCATGACTGGGATTGTATGATTCTGATTGTATGATTGTGATTGTATGATTGTAATAGTATGATTGCGACTGCAGGATTGTGCTTGTATGATTGCAATTGTATGATTGTGATTGTATGATTGTGATTGTATTATTGTGATTGTATTATTGTGCTTCTATGATTGTGATTGTATGATTGTGATTGTATGATTGTGATTGTATGATTGTGATCGTATGATTGTGATAGTATGATTCTATTTGATGATTGTGATTGTATGATTGTGACTGTATTATTGTGATTTTATGATTGTGTATGGGAGAATGTAAATGAATGATTGCTATTTTATGGGTGTGATTGTATTATTGTGATTGTGAGTTTGTGATTCTGAGATTGTAATTGTATGACTGCCATTGTATGATCGTGATGGTATGATTGTTCTTGTATGATTGTGATTGAATGATTGTGATCGTATGATTGTGATTGTATGATTGTGATTGTATGAATGTGATTGTATGGTTGTGATTGTATGATTGTGACTGTATTATTGTGATTGTATGATTGTGATTGTATGATTGTTTTTGGGAGATTGTATGTATATGATTGCGATTGTATGATTGTGATTGAATGATTCTGATTTTATGAGTGTGATTGTATGATTGCGATAGCATGATTGTTATTGCATGATTGCGATTGCAGGATTGCGATTGTATGATGGTGATTGTATGACTGTGACTGTATAATTGTGATTGTATGATTGTGATTGTATGAGTGTGATTGTATGATTGTGATTGTATGACTGCCATTGTATGATTGTGATTGTATTATTGTGATTGTATTATTGTGCTTCTATGATTGTGATTGTATGATTGTGATTGTATGAGTGCGATTGTATGATTGTGACAATATGAGTGTGATTGTATGATTGTGACAGTATGATTGTGATTGTATGATTGTGACAGTATGATTGTGATTGTATGATTGTGGTTGTATGATTGTGATTGTATTATTGTGATTGTATTATTGTGCTTCTATGATTGTGATTGTATGATTGTGATTGTATGATTGTGATTGTATGATTGTGATTGTATGATTGTGATCGTATGATTGTGATAGTATGATTCTATTTGATGATTGTGATTGTATGATTGTGACTGTATTATTGTGATTTTATGATTGTGTATGGGAGAATGTAAATGTATTATTGCTATTTTGTGGTTGTGAATGTATTATTGTGATTGTGAGTTTATGATTCTGAGATGGTAATTGTATGATTGCGATTGTATGATCGTGATGGTATGACTGTTTTTGTATGATTGTGATTTTATGATTGTAATTGTATGATTGTAATTTTATGATTGCGATGGTATGATTGTAATTGTATGATTGTTTTTGTATGATTGCGATCGTATGATTGTAATTGTATGATTGTTATTGTATTATTGTGATTGAATTATTGTGCTTCTATGATTGTGTTTGTATGATTGCGAATGTATGATTGTGATTGTATGCTTGTATTTGAATGATTGTGATTATATGATTGTGACTGTATTATTGTGATCTTATGATTGTGTATGAGAGATTGTAAATGAATGATTGCTATTTTATGGGTGTGATTGTATTATTGTGATTGTGAGTTTGTGATTCTGAGATTGTAATTGTATGACTGCCATTGTATGATCGTGATGGTATGATTGTTCTTGTATGATTATGATTGTATGATTGTAATTGTATGATTGTGGTCGTATGACTGTGATTGTATGATTGTGATTGTATGATTGTGATCGTATGATTGTGATTGTAGGATTGTGATTGTATGATCGTGATTGTGTGATTGTGATTCTGAGATTTTAATTGTATGGTTGTGATCGTATGACAGTGATTGTATGATTGTGATTTTATGATTGTGATTGTATGATTGTGACGGTATGAGTGTCATTGTATGATTGCGATAGTATGATTGTTATTGCATGATTGCGATTGCAGAATTGCGTTAGTATGATTGTTATTGTATGATTGTGGTTGTATGTTTGTGATTGTATTAATGTGATTGTGTGGTTGTGATTGTATGGTTGTGATTGTATGGTTGTGATTGTATGATTGCGATTGTATGATCGTGATAGTATGATTGCGATTGTATAGTAGTGATTGTGTAATTGTGATTGTATGATTGTGATTGTATGATCGCGATTGTATGATTGTGATTGCATGGTTGTGATTGTATGAGTGCGATTGTATGATTGCGATTTTATGATTGTGATTGTATGATTGTGACTGTATGACTGTGATTGTATGATTGTGATTGTATGATTGTGATTGTAATTGCGATTGTATGATTGTAATTGTATGACTGTGGTAGTATGACTGTGATTGTATGATAGTGATTGTATGATTGCGACTGTATGATTGGGATTGTATGATTGTGATTGTATTTTTGTGAATGTATGATTGTGATTGTATGACTGTGATTGTATGATTGTGATTGTATGATGGTGAATGTATTATTGTGATTGTATGATTGTGATTGTATCAGTGTTTTTGGGAGATTGTATTTATATGATTGCGATTGAATGATTGTGATTGAATGATTGTGATCGTATGATTGTGATTGTATGATTGTGATTGTATGATTGTGATTGTATGAATGTGATTGTATGGTTGTGATTGTATGATTGTGACTGTATTATTGTGATTGTATGATTGTGATTGTATGATTGTTTCTGGGAGATTGTATTTATATGATTGCGATTGTATGATTGTGATTGAATGATTCTGATTTTATGAGTGTGATTGTATGATTGCGATAGCATGATTGTTATTGCATGATTGCGATTGCAGGATTGCGATTGTATGATGGTGATTGTATGACTGTGACTGTATAATTGTGATTGTATGATTGTGATTGTATGAGTGTGATTGTATGATTGTGATTGTATGACTGCCATTGTATGATTGTGATTGTATTATTGTGATTGTATTATTGTGCTTCTATGATTGTGATTGTATGATTGTGATTGTATGATTGTGATTGTATGATTGTGATTGTATGATTGTGATTGTATTATTGTGATTGTATTATTGTGCTTCTATGATTGTGATTGTATGATTGTGATTGTATGATTGTGATTGTATGATTGTGATTGTATGATTGTGATCGTATGATTGTGATAGTATGATTCTATTTGATGATTGTGATTGTATGATTGTGACTGTATTATTGTGATTTTATGATTGTGATCGTATGATTGTGATAGTATGATTCTATTTGATGATTGTGATTGTATGATTGTGACTGTATTATTGTGATTTTATGATTGTGTATGGGAGAATGTAAATGTATTATTGCTATTTTGTGGTTGTGAATGTATTATTGTGATTGTGAGTTTATGATTCTGAGATGGTAATTGTATGATTGCGATTGTATGATCGTGATGGTATGACTGTTTTTGTATGATTGTGATTTTATGATTGTAATTGTACGATTGTAATTTTATGATTGCGATGGTATGATTGTAATTGTATGATTGTTTTTGTATGATTGCGATCGTATGATTGTAATTGTATGATTGTTATTGTATTATTGTGATTGAATTATTGTGCTTCTATGATTGTGTTTGTATGATTGCGAATGTATGATTGTGATTGTATGATTGTATTTGAATGATTGTGATTATATGATTGTGACTGTATTATTGTGATTTTATGATTGTGTATGAGAGATTGTAAATGAATGATTGCTATTTTATGGGTGTGATTGTATTATTGTGATTGTGAGTTTGTGATTCTGAGATTGTAATTGTATGACTGCCATTGTATGATCGTGATGGTATGATTGTTTTTGAATGATTGTGATTGTATGATTGTGATTGTATGACTGTGATTGTATAATTGTGATTGTATGATTGTGACTGTATTATTGTGATTGTATGATTGTGATTGTATGATTGTTTTTGGGAGATTGTATTTATATGATTGCGATTGTATGATTGTGATTTTATGATTGTGACTGCATGACTGTGATTGTATGATTGTGATTGTAGGATTGTGATTGTATGATCGTGATTGTGTGATTGTGATTCTGAGATTTTAATTGTATGGTTGTGATCGTATGACAGTGATTGTATGATTGTGATTTTATGATTGTGATTGTATGATTGTGACGGTATGAGTGTGATTGTATGATTGCGATAGTATGATTGTTATTGCATGATTGCGATTGCAGAATTGTGTTAGTATGATTGTTATTGTATGATTGTGGTTGTATGTTTGTGATTGTATTAATGTGATTGTGTGGTTGTGATTGTATGGTTGTGATTGTATGGTTGTGATTGTATGATTGCGATTGTATGATCGTGATTGTATGATTGCGATTGTATAGTAGTGATTGTGTGATTGTGATTGTATGATTGTGATTGTATGATTGCGATTGTATGATTGTGATTGTATGATTGTGATAGTATGATTATGATTGTACGATTGTTTTTGTTTGATTGCGATTGTATGATTGTGATTGTATGATTGTCATTATAATATTGTGACTGTATGATTGTGATTGTATGATTGTGGTTGTATGATTCTGATTGTATGATTGTGATTGTATTATTGTGATTGTATGATTGTAATTGTATGACTATGGTAGTATGACTGTGATTGTATGATAGTGATTGTATGATTGTGGTTGTATAAGTGCGATTGTATGATTGTGACTGTATGAGTGTGATTGTATGATTGTGATAGTATGATTGTGATTGTATGATTGTGATTGTATCAATGTTTTTTGGAGATTGTATTTATATGGTTGCGATTGTATGATTGTTATTGTATGATTGTGATTGTATGTTTGTGATTGTGTGAATGCCGTTGTATGATTGTGATTGTATGATTGTGATTGTATGATTGTGATTGTATGATTGTGATTGTATGATTGTGATTGTATGTGTGTGATTGTATGATTGTGACTGTATGAGTGTGATTGTATGATTGTGATAGTATGATTGTGATTGTATGATTGTGACTGTATCAATGTTTTTGGGAGATTGTATTTATATGGTTGCGATTGTATAATTGTTATTGTGTGATTGTGATTGTATGTTTGTGATTGTATCATTGTGATTGTATCATTGTGATTGTATGGTTGCGATTGTATGGTTGTGATTGTATGATTGCGATTGTATGATCGTGATTGTATGATTCTGATTTTATGAGTGTGGTTGTATGATTGCGATAGTATGATTGTTATTGCATGATTACGATTGCAGGATTGTGCTTGTATGATTGTGATTGTGTGATTCTGATTTTATGAGTGTGATTGTATGATTGCGAAAGCATGAATGTTATTGCATGATTGCGATTGCAGGATTGTGATTGTATGATGGTGATTGTATGACTGTGACTGTATTATTGTGATTGTATGATGGTGATTGTATGACTGTGACTGTATTATTGTGATTGTATGATTGTGATTGTATGATGGTGATGGTATGATTATGATTGTACGATTGTTTTTGTTTGATTGCGATTGTATGAGTGTGATTGTATGATTGCGATACTATGATTGTTATTGCATGATTACGATTGCAGGATTGTGCATGTATGATTGTGATTGTATGATTGTGATTGTATGATTCTGATTTTATGAGTGTGATTGTATGATTGCGATAGCATGAATGTTATTGCATGATTGCCATTGCAGGATTGTGATTGTATGATGGTGATTGTATGACTGTGACTGTATTATTGTGATTGTATGGTTGTGATTGTATGATGGTGATGGTATGATTATGATTGTACGATTGTTTTTGTTTGATTGCGATTGTATGATTGTGGTTGTATGATTGTGATTGTATTATTGTGATTGTATGATTGTGATTGTATGATTGTGATTGTATGATTGTGATTGAATGACTGCTTTTGAATGATTGTCATTGTAATATTGTGACTGTATGATTGTGATTGTATGATTGTGATTGTATGATTGTGATTGTATGATTGTGATTGTATGATTGTGATTGTATGATTGTGATTGTATTATTGTGATTGTATTATTGTGCTTCTATGATTGTGATTGTATGATTGTTATTGTATTATTGTGATTGAATTATTGTGCTTCTATGATTGTGATTGTATGATTGCGAATGTATGATTGTGATTGTATGATTGTATTTGAATGATTGTGATTATATGATTGTGACTGTATTATTGTGATTTTATGATTGTGTATGAGAGATTGTAAATGAATGATTGCTATTTTATGGGTGTGACTGTATTATTGTGATTGTGAGTTTGTGATTCTGAGATTGTAATTGTATGACTGCCATTGTATGATCGTGATGGAATGATTGGTTTTGTATGATTGTAATTGTATGATTGTGGTCGTATGACTGTGATTGTATGATTGTCATTGAATGATTGTGATTGTATGACTGTGATTGTGTGATTGTGATTGTATGAGTGTGATTGTATGATTGCGATAGCATGATTGTTATTGCATGATTGCGATTGCAGGATTGTGATTGTATGATTGTGATTGTATGATTGTGATTGTATAATTGTGGTCGTATGATTGTGATTGTATGATTGTGATTGTATGATTGTGATTGTATAAATGTTTTTGGGAGATTGTATTCATATGATTGCGATTGTATGATTGTGATTGAATGACTGTGATTGTATAATCGTGATTATATGACTGTGATTGTATGATAGCGATTGAATGATTGCGATTGTATGATTGTGACTGAATCACTGCTTTTGAATGTTTGTGATTGTATTATTGTGATTGTATGATTATGATTGTATGACTGTGATTGTATGATTGTGATTGTATGATTGTGATTGTATGATTGTGACCGTACAAGTGTGATTGTATGGTTGTGATAGTATGATTGTTATTGTATTATTGTGATTGAATTATTGTGCTTCTATGATTGTGATTGTATGATTGCGAATGTATGATTGTGATTGTATGATTGTATTTGAATGATTGTGATTATATGATTGTGACTGTATTATTGTGATTTTATGATTGTGTATGAGAGATTGTAAATGAATGATTGCTATTTTATGGGTGTGACTGTATTATTGTGATTGTGAGTTTGTGATTCTGAGATTGTAATTGTATGACTGCCATTGTATGATCGTGATGGAATGATTGGTTTTGTATGATTGTAATTGTATGATTGTGGTCGTATGACTGTGATTGTATGATTGTGATTGTATGATTGTGATTGTATGATTGTGATTGTATGGTTGTGATTGTATGATTGTGACTGTATTATTGTGATTGTATGATTGTGATTGTATGATTGTTTTTGGGAGATTATATTTATATGATTGCGATTGTATGATTGTCATTGAATGATTGTGATTGTATGACTGTGATTGTGTGATTGTGATTGTATGAGTGTGATTGTATGATTGCGATAGCATGATTGTTATTGCATGATTGCGATTGCAGGATTGTGATTGTATGATTGTGATTGTATGATTGTGATTGTATAATTGTGGTCGTATGATTGTGATTGTATGATTGTGATTGTATGATTGTGATTGTATAAATGTTTTTGGGAGATTGTATTCATATGATTGCGATTGTATGATTGTGATTGAATGACTGTGATTGTATAATCGTGATTATATGACTGTGATTGTATGATAGCGATTGAATGATTGCGATTGTATGATTGTGACTGAATCACTGCTTTTGAATGTTTGTGATTGTATTATTGTGATTGTATGATTATGATTGTATGACTGTGATTGTATGATTGTGATTGTATGATTGTGATTGTATGATTGTGACCGTACAAGTGTGATTGTATGGTTGTGATAGTATGATTGTTATTGTATTATTGTGATTGTATGATTGTGATTGTATGATGGTGATTGTATGATTGTGATTGTATGATTGTGATGGTATGAGTGTGACTGTATGATTGTGATAGTTTGATTGTTTTTGCATGATTGCGATTGCAGAATTGTGTTTGTATGATTGTTATTGTATGATTGTGGTTGTATGTTTGTGATTGTATTAATGTGATTGTATGGTTGTGATTGTATGGTTGTGATTGTATGATTGTGATTGTATGATTGTGATTGTATGGTTGCGATTGTATGATTGTGATTGCATGATTGTGATTGCACGATTGTGATTGCACGATTGTGATTGCACGATTGTGATTCTATGATTGTGATTGTATGATTGTGACTGTATGAGTGTGATTGTATGATTGTGATAGTATGATTGTGATTGTATGTTTGTGATTGTATTATTGTGATTGTATGGTTGTGATTGTATGGTTGTGATTGTATGATTGCGATTGTATGATCGTGATTGTATGATTCTGATTTTATGAGTGTGATTGTATGATTGCGATAGCATGATTGTTATTGCATGATTGCGATTGCAGGATTGTGATTGTATGATGGTGATTGTATGACCGTGATTGTATGATCGTAATTGTATGATCGTGATTGTATGATCGTGATTGTATGATCGTGATTGTATTATTGTGATTGTATTATTGTGCTTCTATGATTGTGATTGTATGATTGTGATTGTATGATTGTTTTTGGGAGATTGTATTTATATGATTGCGATTGTATGATTGTGATAGAATGATTGTGATTGTATGATTGTGATTGTGTGATTGTGATTGTATGAGTGTGATTGTATGATTGCGATAGTATGATTGTTATTGCATGATTACGACTGCAGGATTGTGCTGGTATGATTGTGATTGTATGATTCTGATTTTATGAGTGTGATTGTATGATTGCGATAGCATGAATGTTATTGCATGATTGCGATTGCAGGATTGTGATTGTATGATGGTGATTGTATGACTGTGACTGTATTATTGTGATTGTATGATTGTGATTGTATGATGGTGATGGTGTGATTATGATTGTACGATTGTTTTTGTTTGATTGCGATTTGATGATTGTGATTGTAGGATTGTGATTGTATTATTGTGATTGTATGTTTGTGATTGTATGATTGTGATTGTATGATTGTGGTCCCATGGCTGGGATTGTATGATTCTGATTGTATGATTGTGATTGTATGATTGTAATAGTATGATTGCGACTACAGGATTGTGCTTGTATGATTGCAATTGTATGATTGTGATTGTATGATTGTGATTGTATTATTGTGATTGTATTATTGTGCTTCTATGATTGTGATTGTATGATTGTGATTGTATGATTGTGATTGTATGATTGTGATCGTATGATTGTGATAGTATGATTCTATTTGATGATTGTGATTGTATGATTGTGACTGCATTATTGTGATTTTATGATTGTGTATGGGAGAATGTAAATGTATTATTGCTATTTTGTGGGTGTGAATGTATTATTGTGATTGTATGATTGTATTTGAATGATTCTGATTATATGATTGTGACTGTATTATTGTGATCTTATGATTGTGTATGAGAGATTGTAAATGAATGATTGCTATTTTATGGGTGTGATTGTATTATTGTGATTGTGAGTTTGTGATTCTGAGATTGTAATTGTATGACTGCCATTGTATGATCGTGATGGTATGATTGTTCTTGTATGATTGTGATTGAATGATTGTGATCGTATGATTGTGATTGTATGATTGTGATTGTATGAATGTGATTGTATGGTTGTGATTGTATGATTGTGACTGTATTATTGTGATTGTATGATTGTGATTGTATGATTGTTTTTGGGAGATTGTATGTATATGATTGCGATTGTATGATTGTGATTGAATGATTCTGATTTTATGAGTGTGATTGTATGATTGCGATAGCATGATTGTTATTGCATGATTGCGATTGCAGGATTGCGATTGTATGATGGTGATTGTATGACTGTGACTGTATAATTGTGATTGTATGATTGTGATTGTATGAGTGTGATTGTATGATTGTGATTGTATGACTGCCATTGTATGATTGTGATTGTATTATTGTGATTGTATTATTGTGCTTCTATGATTGTGATTGTATGATTGTGATTGTATGAGTGCGATTGTATGATTGTGACAATATGAGTGTGATTGTATGATTGTGACAGTATGATTGTGATTGTATGATTGTGACAGTATGATTGTGATTGTATGATTGTGGTTGTATGATTGTGATTGTATTATTGTGATTGTATTATTGTGCTTCTATGATTGTGATTGTATGATTGTGATTGTATGATTGTGATTGTATGATTGTGATTGTATGATTGTGATCGTATGATTGTGATAGTATGATTCTATTTGATGATTGTGATTGTATGATTGTGACTGTATTATTGTGATTTTATGATTGTGTATGGGAGAATGTAAATGTATTATTGCTATTTTGTGGTTGTGAATGTATTATTGTGATTGTGAGTTTATGATTCTGAGATGGTAATTGTATGATTGCGATTGTATGATCGTGATGGTATGACTGTTTTTGTATGATTGTGATTTTATGATTGTAATTGTATGATTGTAATTTTATGATTGCGATGGTATGATTGTAATTGTATGATTGTTTTTGTATGATTGCGATCGTATGATTGTAATTGTATGATTGTTATTGTATTATTGTGATTGAATTATTGTGCTTCTATGATTGTGTTTGTATGATTGCGAATGTATGATTGTGATTGTATGCTTGTATTTGAATGATTGTGATTATATGATTGTGACTGTATTATTGTGATTTTATGATTGTGTATGAGAGATTGTAAATGAATGATTGCTATTTTATGGGTGTGATTGTATTATTGTGATTGTGAGTTTGTGATTCTGAGATTGTAATTGTATGACTGCCATTGTATGATCGTGATGGTATGATTGTTTTTGAATGATTGTAATTGTATGATTGTGGTCGTATGACTGTGATTGTATAATTGTGATTGTATGATTGTGATTGTATGATTGTGATTGTATGATTGTGATTGTATGATTGTGATTGTATGATTGTGATTGTATCAATGTTTTTGGGAGATTGTATTTATATGGTTGCGATTGTATAATTGTTATTGTATGATTGTGATTGTATGTTTGTGATTGTGTGAATGCCGTTGTATGATTGGGATTGTATGATTGTGATTGTATGATTGTGATTGTATGATTGTGATTGTATGATTGTGATTGTATGTGTGTGATTGTATGATTGTGACTGTATGAGTGTGATTGTATGATTGTGATAGTATGATTGTGATTGTATGATTGTGATTGTATCAATGTTTTTGGGAGATTGTATTTATATGATTGCGATTGTATAATTGTTATTGTGTGATTGTGATTGTATGTTTGCGATTGTATCACTGTGATTGTATGGTTGTGATTGTATGGTTGTGATTGTATCAATGTTTTTGGGAGATTGTATTTATATGGTTGCGATTGTATGATTGTTATTGTATGATTGTGATTGTATGTTTGTGATTGTATTATTGTGATTGTATGGTTGTGATTGTATGGTTGTGATTGTATGATTGCGATTGTATGATCGTGATTGTATGATTCTGATTTTATGAGTGTGATTGTATGATTGCGATAGCATGATTGTTATTGCATGATTGCGATTGCAGGATTGTGATTGTATGATGGTGATTGTATGACCGTGATTGTATGATCGTGATTGTATGATCGTGATTGTATGATCGTGATTGTATGATCGTGATTGTATTATTGTGATTGTATTATTGTGCTTCTATGATTGTGATTGTATGATTGTGATTGTATGATTGTTTTTGGGAGATTGTATTTATATGATTGCGATTGTATGATTGTGATTGAATGATTGTGATTGTATGATTGTGATTGTGTGATTGTGATTGTATGAGTGTGATTGTATGATTGCGATAGTATGATTGTTATTGCATGATTACGACTGCAGGATTGTGCTTGTATGATTGTGATTGTATGATTCTGATTTTATGAGTGTGATTGTATGATTGCGATAGCATGAATGTTATTGCATGATTGCGATTGCAGGATTGTGATTGTATGATGGTGATTGTATGACTGTGACTGTATTATTGTGATTGTATGATGGTGATGGTGTGATTATGATTGTACGATTGTTTTTGTTTGATTGCGATTTGATGATTGTGATTGTAGGATTGTGATTGTATTATTGTGATTGTATGTTTGTGATTGTATGATTGTGATTGTATGATTGTGGTCCCATGACTGGGATTGTATGATTCTGATTGTATGATTGTGATTGTATGATTGTAATAGTATGATTGCGACTGCAGGATTGTGCTTGTATGATTGCAATTGTATGATTGTGATTGTATGATTGTGATTGTATTATTGTGATTGTATTATTGTGCTTCTATGATTGTGATTGTATGATTGTGATTGTATGATTGTGATTGTATGATTGTGATCGTATGATTGTGATAGTATGATTCTATTTGATGATTGTGATTGTATGATTGTGACTGTATTATTGTGATTTTATGATTGTGTATGGGAGAATGTAAATGTATTATTGCTATTTTGTGGGTGTGAATGTATTATTGTGATTGTATGATTGTATTTGAATGATTCTGATTATATGATTGTGACTGTATTATTGTGATCTTATGATTGTGTATGAGAGATTGTAAATGAATGATTGCTATTTTATTGGTGTGATTGTATTATTGTGATTGTGAGTTTGTGATTCTGAGATTGTAATTGTATGACTGCCATTGTATGATCGTGATGGTATGATTGTTCTTGTATGATTGTGCTTCTATGATTGTGATTGTATGATTGTGATTGTATGATTGTGATTGTATGATTGTGATTGTATGATTGTGATTGTATGATTGTGATCGTATGATTGTGATAGTATGATTCTATTTGATGATTGTGATTGTATGATTGTGACTGTATTATTGTGATTTTATGATTGTGTATGGGAGAATGTAAATGTATTATTGCTATTTTGTGGTTGTGAATGTATTATTGTGATTGTGAGTTTATGATTCTGAGATGGTAATTGTATGATTGCGATTGTATGATCGTGATGGTATGACTGTTTTTGTATGATTGTGATTTTATGATTGTAATTGTATGATTGTAATTTTATGATTGCGATGGTATGATTGTAATTGTATGATTGTTTTTGTATGATTGCGATCGTATGATTGTAATTGTATGATTGTTATTGTATTATTGTGATTGAATTATTGTGCTTCTATGATTGTGTTTGTATGATTGCGAATGTATGATTGTGATTGTATGCTTGTATTTGAATGATTGTGATTATATGATTGTGACTGTATTATTGTGATTTTATGATTGTGTATGAGAGATTGTAAATGAATGATTGCTATTTTATGGGTGTGATTGTATTATTGTGATTGTGAGTTTGTGATTCTGAGATTGTAATTGTATGACTGCCATTGTATGATCGTGATGGTATGATTGTTTTTGAATGATTGTAATTGTATGATTGTGGTCGTATGACTGTGATTGTATAATTGTGATTGTATGATTGTGATTGTATGATTGTGATTGTATGATTGTGATTGTATGATTGTGATTGTATGGTTGTGATTGTATGATTGTGACTGTATTATTGTGATTGTATGATTGTGATTGTATGATTGTTTTTGGGAGATTGTATTTATATGATTGCGATTGTATGATTGTGATTTTATGATTGTGACTGTATGACTGTGATTGTATGATTGTGGTCGCATGATTGGGATTGTATGATTGTGATTGTATGATTGTGATTGTATGATTGGGATTGTATGATTGTGATTGTATGAGTGCGACTGTATGATTGCGATTTTATGATTATGATTGTATTATTGTTGTTGTATGAATGCCATTGTATTATTGTGATTGTATGAATGTGCTTGTAGGACTGCGACAGTATGTTTCTGATTGTATGATTGTGATTGTATGATTGTGATTGTATGAATGTGCTTGTAGGACTGCGACAGTATGTTTCTGATTGTATGATTGTGATTCTATGACTGTGATTGTATGATTGTGATTGTAGGATTGTGATTGTATGATCGTGATTGTGTGATTGTGATTCTGAGATTTTAATTGTATGGTTGTGATCGTATGACAGTGATTGTATGATTGTGATTTTATGATTGTGATTGTATGATTGTGACGGTATGAGTGTGATTGTATGATTGCGATAGTATGATTGTTATTGCATGATTGCGATTGCAGAATTGTGTTAGTATGATTGTTATTGTATGATTGTGGTTGTATGTTTGTGATTGTATTAATGTGATTGTGTGGTTGTGATTGTATGGTTGTGATTGTATGGTTGTGATTGTATGATTGCGATTGTATGATCGTGATTGTATGATTGCGATTGTATAGTAGTGATTGTGTGATTTTGATTGTATGATTGTGATTGTATGATTGCGATTGTATGATTGTGATTGCATGGTTGTGATTGTATGAGTGCGATTGCATGATTGCGATTTTATGATTGTGATTGTATGATTGTGACTGTATGACTGTGATTGTATGATTGTGATTGTATGATTGTGATTGTATGATTGTGATAGTATGATTATGATTGTACGATTGTTTTTGTTTGATTGCGATTGTATGATTGTGATTGTATGATTGTCAATATAATATTGTGACTGTATGATTGTGATTGTATGATTGTAGTTGTGTGATTCTGATTGTATGATTGTGATTGTATTATTGTGATTGTATGATTGTGATTGTATGATTGTAATTGTATGATTGTGATTGTATGATTGTGATTGTGTGATTGTGATTTTATGATTGTGATTGTATGATTGTGACGGTATGAGTGTGATTGTATGATTGTGATAGTATGATTATTTTTGCATGATTGCGATTGCAGAATTGTGTTTGTATGATTGTTATTGTATGATTGTGGTTGTATGTTTGTGATTGTATTAATGTGATTGTATGGTTGTGATTGTATGGTTGTGATTGTATGATTGTGATTGTATGATAGTGATTGTAATTGCGATTGTATGATTGTAATTGTATGACTGTGGTAGTATGACTGTGATTGTATGATAGTGATTGTATGATTGCGACTGTATGATTGGGATTGTATGATTGTGATTGTATTTTTGTGAATGTATGATTGTGATTGTATGACTGTGATTGTATGATTGTGATTGTATGATGGTGACTGTATTATTGTGATTGTATGATTGTGATTGTATCAGTGTTTTTGGGAGATTGTATTTATATGATTGCGATTGTATGATTGTGATTGAATGATTGTGATTGTATGATTGTGATTGTATGATTGTGATTGAATGAGTGCGATTGTATGATTGCGATTTTATGATTGTGATTGTATTATTGTTTTATGAATGCCATTGTATTATTGTGATTGTACGCTTGTGATTGTATGATTGTGATTGTAGGACTGTGACAGTATGTTTCTGATTGTATGATTGTGATTCTATGATTGTGATTGTATGATTGTGATTGTAGGATTGTGATTGTATGATCGTGATTGTGTGATTGTGATTCTGAGATTTTAATTGTATGGTTGTGATCGTATGACAGTGATTGTATGATTGTGATTTTATGATTGTGATTGTATGATTGTGACGGTATGAGTGTGATTGTAGGATTGTGATTGTATGATTGTGACCGTATAAGTGTGATTGTATGATTGTGATAGTATGATTGTTATTGTATTATTGTGATTGTATGATTGTGATTGTATGATGGTGATTGTATGATTGTGATTGTATGATTGTGACTGTATGAGTGTGATTGTATGATTGTGATAGTATGATTGTGATTGTATGATTGTGATTGTATCAATGTTTTTGGGAGATTGTATTTATATGGTTGCGATTGTATAATTGTTATTGTGTGATTGTGATTGTATGTTTGTGATTGTATCATTGTGATTGTATGGTTGTGATTGTATGGTTGTGATTGTATGATTGCGATTGTATGATCGTGATTGTATGATTCTGATTTTATGAGTGTGATTGTATGATTGCGATAGCATGATTGTTATTGCATGATTGCGATTGCAGGATTGTGATTGAATGATTGTGATTGTATGATTGTGATTGTATGATTGTGATTGTATGAGTGCGATTGTACGATTGCGATTTTATGATTGTGATTGTATTATTGTTGTATGAATGCCATTGTATTATTGTGATTGTATGCTTGTGATTGTATGATTGTGATTGTAGGACTGTGACAGTATGTTTCTGATTGTATGATTGTGATTCTATGATTGTGATTGTATGATTGTGATTGTAGGATTGTGATTGTATGATCGTGATTGTGTGATTGTGATTCTGAGATTTTAATTGTATGGTTGTGATCGTATGACAGTGATTGTATGATTGTGATTTTATGATTGTGATTGTATGATTGTGACGGTATGAGTGTGATTGTATGATTGCGATAGTATGATTGTTATTGCATGATTGCGATTGCAGAATTGTGTTAGTATGATTGTTATTGTATGATTGTGGTTGTATGTTTGTGATTGTATTAATGTGATTGTGTGGTTGTGATTGTATGGTTGTGATTGTATGGTTGTGATTGTATGAGTGCGATTGTATGATTGCGATTTTATGATTGTGATTGTATGATTGTGACTGTATGACTGTGATTGTATGATTGTGATTGCATGATTGTGATTGTATGATTGTGATAGTATGATTGCGACTGCAGGATTGTGCTTATATGATTGCAATTGTATGATTGTGATTGTATGATTGTGATTGCATGATTGTGATTGTAATTGCGATTGTATGATTGTAATTGTATGACTGTGGAAGTATGACTGAGATTGTATGATAGTGATTGTATGATTGTGGTTGTATAAGTGCGATTGTATGGTTGTGACTGTGTGAGTGTGATTGTATGATTGTGATTGTATGAGTGCGATTGTATGATTGCGATTTTATGATTGTGATTGTATGATTGTGACTGTATGACTGTGATTGTATGATTGTGATTGCATGATTGTGATTGTATGATTGTGATAGTATGATTGCGACAGCAGGATTGTGCTTGTATGTTTGCGATTGTATGATTGTGATTGTATGATTGTGATTGCATGATAGTGATTGTAATTGCGATTGTATGATTGTAATTGTATGACTGTGGTAGTATGACTGTGATTGTATGATAGTGATTGTATGATTGCGACTGTATGATTGGGATTGTATGATTGTGATTGTATTTTTGTGAATGTATGATTGTGATTGTATGACTGTGATTGTATGATTGTGATTGTATGATGGTGACTGTATTATTGTGATTGTATGATTGTGATTGTATCAGTGTTTTTGGGAGATTGTATTTATATGGTTGCGATTGTATGATTGTTATTGTATGATTGTGATTGTATGTTTGTGTTTGTGTGAATGCCGTTGTATGATTGTGATTGTATGATTGTGATTGTATGATTGTGATTGCATGATTGTGATTGTATGATTGTGATTGTATGTGTGTGATTGTATGATTGTGACTGTATGAGTGTGATTGTATGATTGTGATAGTATGATTGTGATTGTATGATTGTGATTGTATCAATGTTTTTGGGAGATTGTATTTATATGATTGCGATTGTATAATTGTTATTGTGTGATTGTGATTGTATGTTTGCGATTGTATCACTGTGATTGTATGGTTGTGATTGTATGGTTGTGATTGTATCAATGTTTTTGGGAGATTGTATTTATATGGTTGCGATTGTATGATTGTTATTGTATGATTGTGATTGTATGTTTGTGATTGTATTATTGTGATTGTATGGTTGTGATTGTATGGTTGTGATTGTATGATTGCGATTGTATGATCGTGATTGTATGATTCTGATTTTATGAGTGTGATTGTATGATTGCGATAGCATGATTGTTATTGCACGATTGCGATTGCAGGATTGTGATTGTATGATGGTGATTGTATGACCGTGATTGTATGATCGTGATTGTATGATCGTGATTGTATGATCGTGATTGTATGATCGTGATTGTATTATTGTGATTGTATTATTGTGCTTCTATGATTGTGATTGTATGATTGTGATTGTATGATTGTTTTTGGGAGATTGTATTTATATGATTGCGATTGTATGATTGTGATTGAATGATTGTGATTGTATGATTGTGATTGTGTGATTGTGATTGTATGAGTGTGATTGTATGATTGCGATAGTATGATTGTTATTGCATGATTACGACTGCAGGATTGTGCTTGTATGATTGTGATTGTATGATTCTGATCTTATGAGTGTGATTGTATGATTGCGATAGCATGAATGTTATTGCATGATTGCGATTGCAGGATTGTGATTGTATGATGGTGATTGTATGACTGTGACTGTATTATTGTGATTGTATGATGGTGATGGTGTGATTATGATTGTACGATTGTTTTTGTTTGATTGCGATTTGATGATTGTGATTGTAGGATTGTGATTGTATTATTGTGATTGTATGTTTGTGATTGTATGATTGTGATTGTATGATTGTGGTCCCATGACTGGGATTGTATGATTCTGATTGTATGATTGTGATTGTATGATTGTAATAGTATGATTGCGACTGCAGGATTGTGCTTGTATGATTGCAATTGTATGATTGTGATTGTATGATTGTGATTGTATTATTGTGATTGTATTATTGTGCTTCTATGATTGTGATTGTATGATTGTGATTGTATGATTGTGATTGTATGATTGTGATCGTATGATTGTGATAGTATGATTCTATTTGATGATTGTGATTGTATGATTGTGACTGTATTATTGTGATTTTATGATTGTGTATGGGAGAATGTAAATGTATTATTGCTATTTTGTGGGTGTGAATGTATTATTGTGATTGTATGATTGTATTTGAATGATTTTGATTATATGATTGTGACTGTATTATTGTGATCTTATGATTGTGTATGAGAGATTGTAAATGAATGATTGCTATTTTATGGGTGTGATTGTATTATTGTGATTGTGAGTTTGTGATTCTGAGATTGTAATTGTATGACTGCCATTGTATGATCGTGATGGTATGATTGTTCTTGTATGATTGTGATTGTATGATTGTAATTGTATGATTGTGGTCGTATGACTGTGATTGTATGATTGTGATTGTATGATTGTGATCGTATGATTGTGATTGTAGGATTGTGATTGTATGATCGTGATTGTGTGATTGTGATTCTGAGATTTTAATTGTATGGTTGTGATCGTATGACAGTGATTGTATGATTGTGATTTTATGATTGTGATTGTATGATTGTGACGGTATGAGTGTGATTCTATGATTGCGATAGTATGATTGTTATTGCATGATTGCGATTGCAGAATTGTGTTAGTATGATTGTTATTGTATGATTGTGGTTGTATGTTTGTGATTGTATTAATGTGATTGTGTGGTTGTGATTGTATGGTTGTGATTGTATGGTTGTGATTGTATGATTGCGATTGTATGATCGTGATAGTATGATTGCGATTGTATAGTAGTGATTGTGTAATTGTGATTGTATGATTGTGATTGTATGATCGCGATTGTATGATTGTGATTGCATGGTTGTGATTGTATGAGTGCGATTGTATGATTGCGATTTTATGATTGTGATTGTATGATTGTGACTGTATGACTGTGATTGTATGATTGTGATTGCATGATTGTGATTGTAATTGCGATTGTATGATTGTAATTGTATGACTGTGGTAGTATGACTGTGATTGTATGATAGTGATTGTATGATTGCGACTGTATGATTGGGATTGTATGATTGTGATTGTATTTTTGTGAATGTATGATTGTGATAGTATGACTGTGATTGTATGATTGTGATTGTATGATGGTGAATGTATTATTGTGATTGTATGATTGTGATTGTATCAGTGTTTTTGGGAGATTGTATTTATATGATTGCGATTGTATGATTGTGATTGAATGATTGTGATCGTATGATTGTGATTGTATGATTGTGATTGTATGAATGTGATTGTATGGTTGTGATTGTATGATTGTGACTGTATTATTGTGATTGTATGATTGTGATTGTATGATTGTTTTTGGGAGATTGTATGTATATGATTGCGATTGTATGATTGTGATTGAATGATTCTGATTTTATGAGTGTGATTGTATGATTGCGATAGCATGATTGTTATTGCATGATTGCGATTGCAGGATTGCGATTGTATGATGGTGATTGTATGACTGTGACTGTATAATTGTGATTGTATGATTGTGATTGTATGAGTGTGATTGTATGATTGTGATTGTATGACTGCCATTGTATGATTGTGATTGTATTATTGTGATTGTATTATTGTGCTTCTATGATTGTGATTGTATGATTGTGATTGTATGAGTGCGATTGTATGATTGTGACAATATGAGTGTGATTGTATGATTGTGACAGTATGATTGTGATTGTATGATTGTAATTGTATCAATGTTTTTAGGAGATTGTATTTATATGATTGCGATTGTATGGCTGTAATTGTATGATTGTGATTGTATATTTGTGATTGTATTATTGTGATTGTATGGTTGTGACTGTATGGTTGTGATTGTATGATTGCGATTGTATGATCGTGATTGTATGATTGTGACAGTATGATTGTGATTGTATGATTGTGGTTGTATGATTGTGATTGTATTATTGTGATTGTATTATTGTGCTTCTATGATTGTGATTGTATGATTGTGATTGTATGATTGTGATTGTATGATTGTGATTGTATGATTGTGATTGTATGATTGTGATCGTATGATTGTGATAGTATGATTCTATTTGATGATTGTGATTGTATGATTGTGACTGTATTATTGTGATTTTATGATTGTGTATGGGAGAATGTAAATGTATTATTGCTATTTTGTGGTTGTGAATGTATTATTGTGATTGTGAGTTTATGATTCTGAGATGGTAATTGTATGATTGCGATTGTATGATCGTGATGGTATGACTGTTTTTGTATGATTGTGATTTTATGATTGTAATTGTATGATTGTAATTTTATGATTGCGATGGTATGATTGTAATTGTATGATTGTTTTTGTATGATTGCGATCGTATGATTGTAATTGTATGATTGTTATTGTATTATTGTGATTGAATTATTGTGCTTCTATGATTGTGTTTGTATGATTGCGAATGTATGATTGTGATTGTATGCTTGTATTTGAATGATTGTGATTATATGATTGTGACTGTATTATTGTGATTTTATGATTGTGTATGAGAGATTGTAAATGAATGATTGCTATTTTATGGGTGTGATTGTATTATTGTGATTGTGAGTTTGTGATTCTGAGATTGTAATTGTATGACTGCCATTGTATGATCGTGATGGTATGATTGTTTTTGAATGATTGTAATTGTATGATTGTGGTCGTATGACTGTGATTGTATAATTGTGATTGTATGATTGTGATTGTATGATTGTGATTGTATGATTGTGATTGTATGATTGTGATTGTATGGTTGTGATTGTATGATTGTGACTGTATTATTGTGATTGTATGATTGTGATTGTATGATTGTTTTTGGGAGATTGTATTTATATGATTGCGATTGTATGATTGTGATTTTATGATTGTGACTGTATGACTGTGATTGTATGATTGTGGTCGCATGATTGGGATTGTATGATTGTGATTGTATGATTGTGATTGTATGATTGGGATTGTATGATTGTGATTGTATGAGTGCGACTGTATGATTGCGATTTTATGATTATGATTGTATTATTGTTGTTGTATGAATGCCATTGTATTATTGTGATTGTATGAATGTGCTTGTAGGACTGCGACAGTATGTTTCTGATTGTATGATTGTGATTGTATGATTGTGATTGTATGAATGTGCTTGTAGGACTGCGACAGTATGTTTCTGATTGTATGATTGTGATTCTATGACTGTGATTGTATGATTGTGATTGTAGGATTGTGATTGTATGATCGTGATTGTGTGATTGTGATTCTGAGATTTTAATTGTATGGTTGTGATCGTATGACAGTGATTGTATGATTGTGATTTTATGATTGTGATTGTATGATTGTGACGGTATGAGTGTGATTGTATGATTGCGATAGTATGATTGTTATTGCATGATTGCGATTGCAGAATTGTGTTAGTATGATTGTTATTGTATGATTGTGGTTGTATGTTTGTGATTGTATTAATGTGATTGTGTGGTTGTGATTGTATGGTTGTGATTGTATGGTTGTGATTGTATGATTGCGATTGTATGATCGTGATTGTATGATTGCGATTGTATAGTAGTGATTGTGTGATTTTGATTGTATGATTGTGATTGTATGATTGCGATTGTATGATTGTGATTGCATGGTTGTGATTGTATGAGTGCGATTGTATGATTGCGATTTTATGATTGTGATTGTATGATTGTGACTGTATGACTGTGATTGTATGATTGTGATTGTATGATTGTGATTGTATGATTGTGATAGTATGATTATGATTGTACGATTGTTTTTGTTTGATTGCGATTGTATGATTGTGATTGTATGATTGTCAATATAATATTGTGACTGTATGATTGTGATTGTATGATTGTAGTTGTGTGATTCTGATTGTATGATTGTGATTGTATTATTGTGATTGTATGATTGTGATTGTATGGTTGTAATTGTATGATTGTGATTGTATGATTGTGATTGTGTGATTGTGATTTTATGATTGTGATTTTATGATTGTGATTGTATGATTGTGACGGTATGAGTGTGATTGTATGATTGTGATAGTATGATTATTTTTGCATGATTGCGATTGCAGAATTGTGTTTGTATGATTGTTATTGTATGATTGTGGTTGTATGTTTGTGATTGTATTAATGTGATTGTATGGTTGTGATTGTATGGTTGTGATTGTATGATTGTGATTGTATGATAGTGATTGTAATTGCGATTGTATGATTGTAATTGTATGACTGTGGTAGTATGACTGTGATTGTATGATAGTGATTGTATGATTGCGACTGTATGATTGGGATTGTATGATTGTGATTGTATTTTTGTGAATGTATGATTGTGATTGTATGACTGTGATTGTATGATTGTGATTGTATGATGGTGACTGTATTATTGTGATTGTATGATTGTGATTGTATCAGTGTTTTTGGGAGATTGTATTTATATGATTGCGATTGTATGATTGTGATTGAATGATTGTGATTGTATGATTGTGATTGTATGATTGTGATTGTATGAGTGCGATTGTATGATTGCGATTTTATGATTGTGATTGTATTATTGTTGTATGAATGCCATTGTATTATTGTGATTGTACGCTTGTGATTGTATGATTGTGATTGTAGGACTGTGACAGTATGTTTCTGATTGTATGATTGTGATTCTATGATTGTGATTGTATGATTGTGATTGTAGGATTGTGATTGTATGATCGTGATTGTGTGATTGTGATTCTGAGATTTTAATTGTATGGTTGTGATCGTATGACAGTGATTGTATGATTGTGATTTTATGATTGTGATTGTATGATTGTGACGGTATGAGTGTGATTGTATGATTGTGATTGTATGATTGTGACCGTATAAGTGTGATTGTATGATTGTGATAGTATGATTGTTATTGTATTATTGTGATTGTATGATTGTGATTGTATGATGGTGATTGTATGATTGTGATTGTATGATTGTGACTGTATGAGTGTGATTGTATGATTGTGATAGTATGATTGTGATTGTATGATTGTGATTGTATCAATGTTTTTGGGAGATTGTATTTATATGGTTGCGATTGTATAATTGTTATTGTGTGATTGTGATTGTATGTTTGTGATTGTATCATTGTGATTGTATGGTTGTGATTGTATGGTTGTGATTGTATGATTGCGATTGTATGATCGTGATTGTATGATTCTGATTTTATGAGTGTGATTGTATGATTGCGATAGCATGATTGTTATTGCATGATTGCGATTGCAGGATTGTGATTGTATGATGGTGATTGTATGATTGTGATTGTATGATTGTGATTGAATTATTCTGCTTCTATGATTGTGATAGTATGATTGCGATTGAGGGATTGTGCTTGTATGATTGCAATTGTATGATTGTGATTGTATGATTGTGATTGCATGATAGTGATTGTAATTGCGATTGTATGATTGTAATTGTATGACTGTGGTAGTATGACTGTGATTGTATGATAGTGATTGTATGATTGCGACTGTATGATTGTGGTTGTATGTTTGTGATTGTATCATTGTGATTGTATGGTTGTGATTGTATGGTTGTGATTGTATGATTGCGATTGTATGATCGTGATTGTATGATTCTGATTTTATGAGTGTGATTGTATGATTGCGATAGCATGATTGTTATTGCATGATTGCGATTGCAGGATTGTGATTGAATGATTGTGATTGTATGATTGTGATTGTATGATTGTGATTGTATGAGTGCGATTGTACGATTGCGATTTTATGATTGTGATTGTATTATTGTTGTATGAATGCCATTGTATTATTGTGATTGTATGCTTGTGATTGTATGATTGTGATTGTAGGACTGTGACAGTATGTTTCTGATTGTATGATTGTGATTCTATGATTGTGATTGTATGATTGTGATTGTAGGATTGTGATTGTATGATCGTGATTGTGTGATTGTGATTCTGAGATTTTAATTGTATGGTTGTGATCGTATGACAGTGATTGTATGATTGTGATTTTATGATTGTGATTGTATGATTGTGACGGTATGAGTGTGATTGTATGATTGCGATAGTATGATTGTTATTGCATGATTGCGATTGCAGAATTGTGTTAGTATGATTGTTATTGTATGATTGTGGTTGTATGTTTGTGATTGTATTAATGTGATTGTGTGGTTGTGATTGTATGGTTGTGATTGTATGGTTGTGATTGTATGAGTGCGATTGTATGATTGCGATTTTATGATTGTGATTGTATGATTGTGACTGTATGACTGTGATTGTATGATTGTGATTGCATGATTGTGATTGTATGATTGTGATAGTATGATTGCGACTGCAGGATTGTGCTTGTATGATTGCAATTGTATGATTGTGATTGTATGATTGTGATTGCATGATTGTGATTGTAATTGCGATTGTATGATTGTAATTGTATGACTGTGGTAGTATGACTGAGATTGTATGATAGTGATTGTATGATTGTGGTTGTATAAGTGCGATTGTATGATTGTGACTGTGTGAGTGTGATTGTATGATTGTGATTGTATGAGTGCGATTGTATGATTGCGATTTTATGATTGTGATTGTATGATTGTGACTGTATGACTGTGATTGTATGATTGTGATTGCATGATTGTGATTGTATGATTGTGATAGTATGATTGCGACAGCAGGATTGTGCTTGTATGTTTGCGATTGTATGATTGTGATTGTATGATTGTGATTGCATGATAGTGATTGTAATTGCGATTGTATGATTGTAATTGTATGACTGTGGTAGTATGACTGTGATTGTATGATAGTGATTGTATGATTGCGACTGTATGATTGGGATTGTATGATTGTGATTGTATTTTTGTGAATGTATGATTGTGATTGTATGACTGTGATTGTATGATTGTGATTGTATGATGGTGACTGTATTATTGTGATTGTATGATTGTGATTGTATCAGTGTTTTTGGGAGATTGTATTTATATGGTTGCGATTGTATGATTGTTATTGTATGATTGTGATTGTATGTTTGTGTTTGTGTGAATGCCGTTGTATGATTGTGATTGTATGATTGTGATTGTATGATTGTGATTGCATGATTGTGATTGTATGATTGTGATTGTATGTGTGTGATTGTATGATTGTGACTGTATGAGTGTGATTGTATGATTGTGATAGTATGATTGTGATTGTATGATTGTGATTGTATCAATGTTTTTGGGAGATTGTATTTATATGATTGCGATTGTATAATTGTTATTGTGTGATTGTGATTGTATGTTTGCGATTGTATCACTGTGATTGTATGGTTGTGATTGTATGGTTGTGATTGTATCAATGTTTTTGGGAGATTGTATTTATATGGTTGCGATTGTATGATTGTTATTGTATGATTGTGATTGTATGTTTGTGATTGTATTATTGTGATTGTATGGTTGTGATTGTATGGTTGTGATTGTATGATTGCGATTGTATGATCGTGATTGTATGATTCTGATTTTATGAGTGTGATTGTATGATTGCGATAGCATGATTGTTATTGCACGATTGCGATTGCAGGATTGTGATTGTATGATGGTGATTGTATGACCGTGATTGTATGATCGTGATTGTATGATCGTGATTGTATGATCGTGATTGTATGATCGTGATTGTATTATTGTGATTGTATTATTGTGCTTCTATGATTGTGATTGTATGATTGTGATTGTATGATTGTTTTTGGGAGATTGTATTTATATGATTGCGATTGTATGATTGTGATTGAATGATTGTGATTGTATGATTGTGATTGTGTGATTGTGATTGTATGAGTGTGATTGTATGATTGCGATAGTATGATTGTTATTGCATGATTACGACTGCAGGATTGTGCTTGTATGATTGTGATTGTATGATTCTGATCTTATGAGTGTGATTGTATGATTGCGATAGCATGAATGTTATTGCATGATTGCGATTGCAGGATTGTGATTGTATGATGGTGATTGTATGACTGTGACTGTATTATTGTGATTGTATGATGGTGATGGTGTGATTATGATTGTACGATTGTTTTTGTTTGATTGCGATTTGATGATTGTGATTGTAGGATTGTGATTGTATTATTGTGATTGTATGTTTGTGATTGTATGATTGTGATTGTATGATTGTGGTCCCATGACTGGGATTGTATGATTCTGATTGTATGATTGTGATTGTATGATTGTAATAGTATGATTGCGACTGCAGGATTGTGCTTGTATGATTGCAATTGTATGATTGTGATTGTATGATTGTGATTGTATTATTGTGATTGTATTATTGTGCTTCTATGATTGTGATTGTATGATTGTGATTGTATGATTGTGATTGTATGATTGTGATCGTATGATTGTGATAGTATGATTCTATTTGATGATTGTGATTGTATGATTGTGACTGTATTATTGTGATTTTATGATTGTGTATGGGAGAATGTAAATGTATTATTGCTATTTTGTGGGTGTGAATGTATTATTGTGATTGTATGATTGTATTTGAATGATTTTGATTATATGATTGTGACTGTATTATTGTGATCTTATGATTGTGTATGAGAGATTGTAAATGAATGATTGCTATTTTATGGGTGTGATTGTATTATTGTGATTGTGAGTTTGTGATTCTGAGATTGTAATTGTATGACTGCCATTGTATGATCGTGATGGTATGATTGTTCTTGTATGATTGTGATTGTATGATTGTAATTGTATGATTGTGGTCGTATGACTGTGATTGTATGATTGTGATTGTATGATTGTGATCGTATGATTGTGATTGTAGGATTGTGATTGTATGATCGTGATTGTGTGATTGTGATTCTGAGATTTTAATTGTATGGTTGTGATCGTATGACAGTGATTGTATGATTGTGATTGTATGATTGTGACGGTATGAGTGTGATTCTATGATTGCGATAGTATGATTGTTATTGCATGATTGCGATTGCAGAATTGTGTTAGTATGATTGTTATTGTATGATTGTGGTTGTATGTTTGTGATTGTATTAATGTGATTGTGTGGTTGTGATTGTATGGTTGTGATTGTATGGTTGTGATTGTATGATTGCGATTGTATGATCGTGATAGTATGATTGCGATTGTATAGTAGTGATTGTGTAATTGTGATTGTATGATTGTGATTGTATGATCGCTATTGTATGATTGTGATTGCATGGTTGTGATTGTATGAGTGCGATTGTATGATTGCGATTTTATGATTGTGATTGTATGATTGTGACTGTATGACTGTGATTGTATGATTGTGATTGCATGATTGTGATGGTAATTGCGATTGTATGATTGTAATTGTATGACTGTGGTAGTATGACTGTGATTGTATGATAGTGATTGTATGATTGCGACTGTATGATTGGGATTGTATGATTGTGATTGTATTTTTGTGAATGTATGATTGTGATCGTATGACTGTGATTGTATGATTGTGATTGTATGATGGTGAATGTATTATTGTGATTGTATGATTGTGATTGTATCAGTGTTTTTGGGAGATTGTATTTATATGATTGCGATTGTATGATTGTGATTGAATGATTGTGATCGTATGATTGTGATTGTATGATTGTGATTGTATGAATGTGATTGTATGGTTGTGATTGTATGATTGTGACTGTATTATTGTGATTGTATGATTGTGATTGTATGATTGTTTTTGGGAGATTGTATGTATATGATTGCGATTGTATGATTGTGATTGAATGATTCTGATTTTATGAGTGTGATTGTATGATTGCGATAGCATGATTGTTATTGCATGATTGCGATTGCAGGATTGCGATTGTATGATGGTGATTGTATGACTGTGACTGTATAATTGTGATTGTATGATTGTGATTGTATGAGTGTGATTGTATGATTGTGATTGTATGACTGCCATTGTATGATTGTGATTGTATTATTGTGATTGTATTATTGTGCTTCTATGATTGTGATTGTATGATTGTGATTGTATGAGTGCGATTGTATGATTGTGACAATATGAGTGTGATTGTATGATTGTGACAGTATGATTGTGATTGTATGATTGTAATTGTATCAATGTTTTTAGGAGATTGTATTTATATGATTGCGATTGTATGGCTGTAATTGTATGATTGTGATTGTATATTTGTGATTGTATTATTGTGATTGTATGGTTGTGACTGTATGGTTGTGATTGTATGATTGCGATTGTATGATCGTGATTGTATGATTGTGACAGTATGATTGTGATTGTATGATTGTGGTTGTATGATTGTGATTGTATTATTGTGATTGTATTATTGTGCTTCTATGATTGTGATTGTATGATTGTGATTGTATGATTGTGATTGTATGATTGTGATTGTATGATTGTGATTGTATGATTGTGATCGTATGATTGTGATAGTATGATTCTATTTGATGATTGTGATTGTATGATTGTGACTGTATTATTGTGATTTTATGATTGTGTATGGGAGAATGTAAATGTATTATTGCTATTTTGTGGTTGTGAATGTATTATTGTGATTGTGAGTTTATGATTCTGAGATGGTAATTGTATGATTGCGATTGTATGATCGTGATGGTATGACTGTTTTTGTATGATTGTGATTTTATGATTGTAATTGTATGATTGTAATTTTATGATTGCGATGGTATGATTGTAATTGTATGATTGTTTTTGTATGATTGTGATCGTATGATTGTAATTGTATGATTGTTATTGTATTATTGTGATTGAATTATTGTGCTTCTATGATTGTGTTTGTATGATTGCGAATGTATGATTGTGATTGTATGCTTGTATTTGAATGATTGTGATTATATGATTGTGACTGTATTATTGTGATTTTATGATTGTGTATGAGAGATTGTAAATGAATGATTGCTATTTTATGGGTGTGATTGTATTATTGTGATTGTGAGTTTGTGATTCTGAGATTGTAATTGTATGACTGCCATTGTATGATCGTGATGGTATGATTGTTTTTGAATGATTGTAATTGTATGATTGTGGTCGTATGACTGTGATTGTATAATTGTGATTGTATGATTGTGATTGTATGATTGTGATTGTATGATTGTGATTGTATGATTGTGATTGTATGGTTGTGATTGTATGATTGTGACTGTATTATTGTGATTGTATGATTGTGATTGTATGATTGTTTTTGGGAGATTGTATTTATATGATTGCGATTGTATGATTGTGATTTTATGATTGTGACTGTATGACTGTGATTGTATGATTGTGGTCGCATGATTGGGATTGTATGATTGTGATTGTATGATTGTGATTGTATGATTGGGATTGTATGATTGTGATTGTATGAGTGCGACTGTATGATTGCGATTTTATGATTATGATTGTATTATTGTTGTTGTATGAATGCCATTGTATTATTGTGATTGTATGAATGTGCTTGTAGGACTGCGACAGTATGTTTCTGATTGTATGATTGTGATTGTATGATTGTGATTGTATGAATGTGCTTGTAGGACTGCGACAGTATGTTTCTGATTGTATGATTGTGATTCTATGACTGTGATTGTATGATTGTGATTGTAGGATTGTGATTGTATGATCGTGATTGTGTGATTGTGATTCTGAGATTTTAATTGTATGGTTGTGATCGTATGACAGTGATTGTATGATTGTGATTTTATGATTGTGATTGTATGATTGTGACGGTATGAGTGTGATTGTATGATTGCGATAGTATGATTGTTATTGCATGATTGCGATTGCAGAATTGTGTTAGTATGATTGTTATTGTATGATTGTGGTTGTATGTTTGTGATTGTATTAATGTGATTGTGTGGTTGTGATTGTATGGTTGTGATTGTATGGTTGTGATTGTATGATTGCGATTGTATGATCGTGATTGTATGATTGCGATTGTATAGTAGTGATTGTGTGATTTTGATTGTATGATTGTGATTGTATGATTGCGATTGTATGATTGTGATTGCATGGTTGTGATTGTATGAGTGCGATTGTATGATTGCGATTTTATGATTGTGATTGTATGATTGTCAATATAATATTGTGACTGTATGATTGTGATTGTATGATTGTAGTTGTGTGATTCTGATTGTATGATTGTGATTGTATTATTGTGATTGTATGATTGTGATTGTATGATTGTAATTGTATGATTGTGATTGTATGATTGTGATTGTATGATTGTGATTGTGTGATTGTGATTTTATGATTGTGATTGTATGATTGTGACGGTATGAGTGTGATTGTATGATTGTGATAGTATGATTATTTTTGCATGATTGCGATTGCAGAATTGTGTTTGTATGATTGTTATTGTATGATTGTGGTTGTATGTTTGTGATTGTATTAATGTGATTGTATGGTTGTGATTGTATGGTTGTGATTGTATGATTGTGATTGTATGATAGTGATTGTAATTGCGATTGTATGATTGTAATTGTATGACTGTGGTAGTATGACTGTGATTGTATGATAGTGATTGTATGATTGCGACTGTATGATTGGGATTGTATGATTGTGATTGTATTTTTGTGAATGTATGATTGTGATTGTATGACTGTGATTGTATGATTGTGATTGTATGATGGTGACTGTATTATTGTGATTGTATGATTGTGATTGTATCAGTGTTTTTGGGAGATTGTATTTATATGATTGCGATTGTATGATTGTGATTGAATGATTGTGATTGTATGATTGTGATTGTATGATTGTGATTGTATGAGTGCGATTGTATGATTGCGATTTTATGATTGTGATTGTATTATTGTTGTATGAATGCCATTGTATTATTGTGATTGTACGCTTGTGATTGTATGATTGTGATTGTAGGACTGTGACAGTATGTTTCTGATTGTATGATTGTGATTCTATGATTGTGATTGTATGATTGTGATTGTAGGATTGTGATTGTATGATCGTGATTGTGTGATTGTGATTCTGAGATTTTAATTGTATGGTTGTGATCGTATGACAGTGATTGTATGATTGTGATTTTATGATTGTGATTGTATGATTGTGACGGTATGAGTGTGATTGTATGATTGCGATAGTATGATTGTTATTGCATGATTGCGATTGCAGAATTGTGTTAGTATGATTGTTATTGTATGATTGTGGTTGTATGTTTGTGATTGTATTAATGTGATTGTGTGGTTGTGATTGTATGGTTGTGATTGTATGATTGTGATAGTATGATTATGATTGTACGATTGTTTTTGTTTGATTGCGATTGTATGATTGTGATTGTATGATTGCGACTGCAGGATTGTGCTTGTATGTTTGCGATTGTATGATTGTGATTGTATGATTGTGATTGCATGATAGTGATTGTAATTGCGATTGTATGATTGTAATTGTATGACTGTGGTAGTATGACTGTGATTGTATGATAGTGATTGTATGATTGCGACTGTATGATTGGGATTGTATGATTGTGATTGTATTTTTGTGAATGTATGATTGTGATTGTATGACTGTGATTGTATGATTGTGATTGTATGATGGTGACTGTATTATTGTGATTGTATGATTGTGATTGTATCAGTGTTTTTGGGAGATTGTATTTATATGATTGCGATTGTATGATTGTGATTGAATGATTGTGATTGTATGATTGTGATTGTATGATTGTGATTGTATGATTGTGATTGTATGATTGTGATTGTATGTGTGTGATTGTATGATTGTGACTGTATGAGTGTGATTGTATGATTGTGATAGTATGATTGTGATTGTATGATTGTGATTGTATGGTTGTGATTGTATGATTGCGATTGTATGATCGTGATTGTATGATTCTGATTTTATGAGTGTGATTGTATGATTGCGATAGCATGATTGTTATTGCATGATTGCGATTGCAGGATTGTGATTGTATGATTGTGATTGTATGATTGTGACCGTATAAGTGTGATTGTATGATTGTGATAGTATGATTGTTATTGTATTATTGTGATTGTATGATTGTGATTGTATGATGGTGATTGTATGATTGTGATTGTATGATTGTGACGGTATGAGTGTGATTGTATGATTGTGATAGTTTGATTGTTTTTGCATGATTGCGATTGCAGAATTGTGTTTGTATGATTGTTATTGTATGATTGTGGTTGTATGTTTCTGATTGTATTAATGTGATTGTATGGTTGTGATTGTATGGTTGTGATTGTATGATTGTGATTGTATGATTGTGATTGTATGATTGCGATTGTATGATTGTGATTGCATGATTGTGATTGCACGATTGTGATTGCACGATTGTGATTCTATGATTGTGATTGTATGATTGTGACTGTATGAGTGTGATTGTATGATTGTGATAGTATGATTGTGATTGTATGATTGTGATTGTATCAATGTTTTTGGGAGATTGTATTTATATGGTTGCGATTGTATAATTGTTATTGTGTGATTGTGATTGTATGTTTGTGATTGTATCATTGTGATTGTATGGTTGTTATTGTATGGTTGTGATTGTATGATTGCGATTGTATGATCGTGATTGTATGATTCTGATTTTATGAGTGTGATTGTATGATTGCGATAGCATGATTGTTATTGCATGATTGCGATTGCAGGATTGTGATTGTATGATGGTGATTGTATGATTGTGATTGTATGATTGTGATTGAATTATTCTGCTTCTATGATTGTGATAGTATGATTGCGATTGAGGGATTGTGCTTGTATGATTGCAATTGTATGATTGTGATTGTATGATTGTGATTGCATGATAGTGATTGTAATTGCGATTGTATGATTGTAATTGTATGACTGTGGTAGTATGACTGTGATTGTATGATAGTGATTGTATGATTGCGACTGTATGATTGTGGTTGTATGTTTGTGATTGTATCATTGTGATTGTATGGTTGTGATTGTATGGTTGTGATTGTATGATTGCGATTGTATGATCGTGATTGTATGATTCTGATTTTATGAGTGTGATTGTATGATTGCGATAGCATGATTGTTATTGCATGATTGCGATTGCAGGATTGTGATTGAATGATTGTGATTGTATGATTGTGATTGTATGATTGTGATTGTATGAGTGCGATTGTACGATTGCGATTTTATGATTGTGATTGTATTATTGTTGTATGAATGCCATTGTATTATTGTGATTGTATGCTTGTGATTGTATGATTGTGATTGTAGGACTGTGACAGTATGTTTCTGATTGTATGATTGTGATTCTACGATTGTGATTGTATGATTGTGATTGTAGGATTGTGATTGTATGATCGTGATTGTGTGATTGTGATTCTGAGATTTTAATTGTATGGTTGTGATCGTATGACAGTGATTGTATGATTGTGATTTTATGATTGTGATTGTATGATTGTGACGGTATGAGTGTGATTGTATGATTGCGATAGTATGATTGTTATTGCATGATTGCGATTGCAGAATTGTGTTAGTATGATTGTTATTGTATGATTGTGGTTGTATGTTTGTGATTGTATTAATGTGATTGTGTGGTTGTGATTGTATGGTTGTGATTGTATGATTGTGATAGTATGATTATGATTGTACGATTGTTTTTGTTTGATTGCGATTGTATGATTGTGATTGTATGATTGCGACTGCAGGATTGTGCTTGTATGTTTGCGATTGTATGATTGTGATTGTATGATTGTGATTGCATGATAGTGATTGTAATTGCGATTGTATGATTGTAATTGTATGACTGTGGTAGTATGACTGTGATTGTATGATAGTGATTGTATGATTGCGACTGTATGATTGGGATTGTATGATTGTGATTGTATTTTTGTGAATGTATGATTGTGATTGTATGACTGTGATTGTATGATTGTGATTGTATGATGGTGACTGTATTATTGTGATTGTATGATTGTGATTGTATCAGTGTTTTTGGGAGATTGTATTTATATGATTGCGATTGTATGATTGTGATTGAATGATTGTGATTGTATGATTGTGATTGTATGATTGTGATTGTATGATTGTGATTGTATGATTGTGATTGTATGTGTGTGATTGTATGATTGTGACTGTATGAGTGTGATTGTATGATTGTGATAGTATGATTGTGATTGTATGATTGTGATTGTATGGTTGTGATTGTATGATTGCGATTGTATGATCGTGATTGTATGATTCTGATTTTATGAGTGTGATTGTATGATTGCGATAGCATGATTGTTATTGCATGATTGCGATTGCAGGATTGTGATTGTATGATTGTGATTGTATGATTGTGACCGTATAAGTGTGATTGTATGATTGTGATAGTATGATTGTTATTGTATTATTGTGATTGTATGATTGTGATTGTATGATGGTGATTGTATGATTGTGATTGTATGATTGTGACGGTATGAGTGTGATTGTATGATTGTGATAGTTTGATTGTTTTTGCATGATTGCGATTGCAGAATTGTGTTTGTATGATTGTTATTGTATGATTGTGGTTGTATGTTTCTGATTGTATTAATGTGATTGTATGGTTGTGATTGTATGGTTGTGATTGTATGATTGTGATTGTATGATTGTGATTGTATGATTGCGATTGTATGATTGTGATTGCATGATTGTGATTGCACGATTGTGATTGCACGATTGTGATTCTATGATTGTGATTGTATGATTGTGACTGTATGAGTGTGATTGTATGATTGTGATAGTATGATTGTGATTGTATGATTGTGATTGTATCAATGTTTTTGGGAGATTGTATTTATATGGTTGCGATTGTATAATTGTTATTGTGTGATTGTGATTGTATGTTTGTGATTGTATCATTGTGATTGTATGGTTGTGATTGTATGGTTGTGATTGTATGATTGCGATTGTATGATCGTGATTGTATGATTCTGATTTTATGAGTGTGATTGTATGATTGCGATAGCATGATTGTTATTGCATGATTGCGATTGCAGGATTGTGATTGTATGATGGTGATTGTATGATTGTGATTGTATGATTGTGATTGAATTATTCTGCTTCTATGATTGTGATAGTATGATTGCGATTGAGGGATTGTGCTTGTATGATTGCAATTGTATGATTGTGATTGTATGATTGTGATTGCATGATAGTGATTGTAATTGCGATTGTATGATTGTAATTGTATGACTGTGGTAGTATGACTGTGATTGTATGATAGTGATTGTATGATTGCGACTGTATGATTGTGGTTGTATGTTTGTGATTGTATCATTGTGATTGTATGGTTGTGATTGTATGGTTGTGATTGTATGATTGCGATTGTATGATCGTGATTGTATGATTCTGATTTTATGAGTGTGATTGTATGATTGCGATAGCATGATTGTTATTGCATGATTGCGATTGCAGGATTGTGATTGAATGATTGTGATTGTATGATTGTGATTGTATGATTGTGATTGTATGAGTGCGATTGTACGATTGCGATTTTATGATTGTGATTGTATTATTGTTGTATGAATGCCATTGTATTATTGTGATTGTATGCTTGTGATTGTATGATTGTGATTGTAGGACTGTGATTGTATGATCGTGATTGTGTGATTGTGATTCTGAGATTTTAATTGTATGGTTGTGGTCGTATGACAGTGATTGTATGATTGTGATTTTATGATTGTGATTGTATGATTGTGACGGTATGAGTGTGATTGTATGATTGCGATAGTATGATTGTTATTGCATGATTGCGATTGCAGAATTGTGTTAGTATGATTGTTATTGTATGATTGTGGTTGTATGTTTGTGATTGTATTAATGTGATTGTGTGGTTGTGATTGTATGGTTGTGATTGTATGGTTGTGATTGTATGAGTGCGATTGTATGATTGCGATTTTATGATTGTGATTGTATGATTGTGACTGTATGACTGTGATTGTATGATTGTGATTGCATGATTGTGATTGTATGATTGTGATAGTATGATTGCGACTGCAGGATTGTGCTTGTATGATTGCAATTGTATGATTGTGATTGTATGATTGTGATTGCATGATTGTGATTGTAATTGCGATTGTATGATTGTAATTGTATGACTGTGGTAGTATGACTGAGATTGTATGATAGTGATTGTATGATTGTGGTTGTATAAGTGCGATTGTATGATTGTGACTGTGTGAGTGTGATTGTATGATTGTGATTGTATGAGTGCGATTGTATGATTGCGATTTTATGATTGTGATTGTATGATTGTGACTGTATGACTGTGATTGTATGATTGTGATTGCATGATTGTGATTGTATGATTGTCAATATAATATTGTGACTGTATGATTGTGATTGTATGATTGTAGTTGTGTGATTCTGATTGTATGATTGTGATTGTATTATTGTGATTGTATGATTGTGATTGTATGATTGTAATTGTATGATTGTGATTGTATGATTGTGATTGTGTGATTGTGATTTTATGATTGTGATTGTATGATTGTGACGGTATGAGTGTGATTGTATGATTGTGATAGTATGATTATTTTTGCATGATTGCGATTGCAGAATTGTGTTTGTATGATTGTTATTGTATGATTGTGGTTGTATGTTTGTGATTGTATTAATGTGATTGTATGGTTGTGATTGTATGGTTGTGATTGTATGATTGTGATTGTATGATAGTGATTGTAATTGCGATTGTATGATTGTAATTGTATGACTGTGGTAGTATGACTGTGATTGTATGATAGTGATTGTATGATTGCGACTGTATGATTGGGATTGTATGATTGTGATTGTATTTTTGTGAATGTATGATTGTGATTGTATGACTGTGATTGTATGATTGTGATTGTATGATGGTGACTGTATTATTGTGATTGTATGATTGTGATTGTATCAGTGTTTTTGGGAGATTGTATTTATATGATTGCGATTGTATGATTGTGATTGAATGATTGTGATTGTATGATTGTGATTGTATGATTGTGATTGTATGAGTGCGATTGTATGATTGCGATTTTATGATTGTGATTGTATTATTGTTGTATGAATGCCATTGTATTATTGTGATTGTACGCTTGTGATTGTATGATTGTGATTGTAGGACTGTGACAGTATGTTTCTGATTGTATGATTGTGATTCTATGATTGCGATTGTATGATTGTGATTGTAGGATTGTGATTGTATGATCGTGATTGTGTGATTGTGATTCTGAGATTTTAATTGTATGGTTGTGATCGTATGACAGTGATTGTATGATTGTGATTTTATGATTGTGATTGTATGATTGTGACGGTATGAGTGTGATTGTATGATTGCGATAGTATGATTGTTATTGCATGATTGCGATTGCAGAATTGTGTTAGTATGATTGTTATTGTATGATTGTGGTTGTATGTTTGTGATTGTATTAATGTGATTGTGTGGTTGTGATTGTATGGTTGTGATTGTATGATTGTGATAGTATGATTATGATTGTACGATTGTTTTTGTTTGATTGCGATTGTATGATTGTGATTGTATGATTGCGACTGCAGGATTGTGCTTGTATGTTTGCGATTGTATGATTGTGATTGTATGATTGTGATTGTATGGTTGTGATTGTATGGTTGTGATTGTATGATTGCGATTGTATGATCGTGATTGTATGATTCTGATTTTATGAGTGTGATTGTATGATTGCGATAGCATGATTGTTATTGCATGATTGCGATTGCAGGATTGTGATTGTATGATGGTGATTGTATGATTGTGATTGTATGATTGTGATTGAATTATTCTGCTTCTATGATTGTGATAGTATGATTGCGATTGAGGGATTGTGCTAGTATGATTGCAATTGTATGATTGTGATTGTATGATTGTGATTGCATGATAGTGATTGTAATTGCGATTGTATGATTGTAATTGTATGACTGTGGTAGTATGACTGTGATTGTATGATAGTGATTGTATGATTGCGACTGTATGATTGTGGTTGTATGTTTGTGATTGTATCATTGTGATTGTATGGTTGTGATTGTATGGTTGTGATTGTATGATTGCGATTGTATGATCGTGATTGTATGATTCTGATTTTATGAGTGTGATTGTATGATTGCGATAGCATGATTGTTATTGCATGATTGCGATTGCAGGATTGTGATTGAATGATTGTGATTGTATGATTGTGATTGTATGATTGTGATTGTATGAGTGCGATTGTACGATTGCGATTTTATGATTGTGATTGTATTATTGTTGTATGAATGCCATTGTATTATTGTGATTGTATGCTTGTGATTGTATGATTGTGATTGTAGGACTGTGACAGTATGTTTCTGATTGTATGATTGTGATTCTACGATTGTGATTGTATGATTGTGATTGTAGGATTGTGATTGTATGATCGTGATTGTGTGATTGTGATTCTGAGATTTTAATTGTATGGTTGTGATCGTATGACAGTGATTGTATGATTGTGATTTTATGATTGTGATTGTATGATTGTGACGGTATGAGTGTGATTGTATGATTGCGATAGTATGATTGTTATTGCATGATTGCGATTGCAGAATTGTGTTAGTATGATTGTTATTGTATGATTGTGGTTGTATGTTTGTGATTGTATTAATGTGATTGTGTGGTTGTGATTGTATGGTTGTGATTGTATGGTTGTGATTGTATGAGTGCGATTGTATGATTGCGATTTTATGATTGTGATTGTATGATTGTGACTGTATGACTGTGATTGTATGATTGTGATTGCATGATTGTGATTGTATGATTGTGATAGTATGATTGCGACTGCAGGATTGTGCTTGTATGATTGCAATTGTATGATTGTGATTGTATGATTGTGATTGCATGATTGTGATTGTAATTGCGATTGTATGATTGTAATTGTATGACTGTGGTAGTATGACTGAGATTGTATGATAGTGATTGTATGATTGTGGTTGTATAAGTGCGATTGTATGATTGTGACTGTGTGAGTGTGATTGTATGATTGTGATTGTATGAGTGCGATTGTATGATTGCGATTTTATGATTGTGATTGTATGATTGTGACTG